>NC_071468.1:106772053-107075083 GCF_028500815.1 Rissa tridactyla
TTGGCTTAAAAAGAAGAAAGGTGTCAATCCAGACACAGACTTTCTTTCTTTCAAAGCATTGGTCAGCAGATGGTAGAAAAAGCGATTCAGATCCTCAAAAGGACCTGATGTTCTTGTTTTCTCTCTATTTTAGGATGCAAGTCCTGTTATCACTGAACAGAATGACACTTGCAGCAGGTACAGCTGACACATGGAAATATGTTGGATCAGTCTCACTAATAGGATCTATGCATTTGCTAGAAAAATCAAACAAATATGGACCATTTGGACAGGCAGGTTCAGAACCTCACTCACAGTCAATTTTCTGTGTGAACATTTGCAAGGAAAGATACCAGATGGCTTAGGCATGTATTACACTGTCATGTACATAAATGTGCATGGGTATATATGAAATAGGAAGAGTTGTGACCAAATTAGGGCACTACTTACATATATATTGGACAGAGCAGTGACACAGGAGAGGAACCCTGAAAGATGGGAAGAAAGAAAGCTAGTGCTGAGAAAAACAGATATCATACACTAGCTTTTCTTCCAGGCAGCCAGGCTCCCCACATAGATATACTGTGTTGAGGATTTATGTGAGAAGTTCACTTTAACACTGTGAAAATTATGTGTTAAAATCCTCCATACACTGATTGGAAGACTGGCTTCATTGATCACAGGTGCTGATATTAAAATTTCTGGTGGGAGTTTCATAACTGATGTATTGCTTCACTGGGATTCACTTTGCCCGCCCAGCCAAAGCAAAAGTGCTATAGCAGCAGTCACCAGCACAGAAGGCTGGTTAGAAAGAAAAGTGACAGCCTCAGAATTGAGAAATGAGCAGCACCCATGCATGGATGAATTGGTAGGAAGACAGTAGGGGGAGAAGGAAAGTGCACTTACTGATAGAACAAAATGTAAAAAGTCATCCTAAAATATGCATTTAAACCGACAGACAGATCCCAGCCTTCCTCCCACAAGAATCCTGAGGTCTCTGTATCCACCAAAGTCTTAACAGAATCCTTAAAATGAAGATTTTTTTTTTCTTTAAGAATGGCAATAGGGTATCTTTTAAAATTAATACTTTACTGAGAAAGGTCAGAGTATATATTTAAGAGCACACCTGCCTGGTATTAAGAATCTTCTATGTAAGTGTACTGGACCTGCCTAGGATAGGATTAATTTTCTTCATAGTAGCTCCTGTGGGGTTGTGTTTTAGATTTTTGACCAAAGCAATACTGGTAACACACTACTGTTCCAGCTTTGCTGAACAGTGTTTGCACAGCGTCAAGGCCTTCTCAGTTTCTCAATCTGCCTCCACAGTGAATAGACTGGGGAGTGCACAATAGGTAGGGGGGACACACAAGCAGGCAGATGACCCAAACTAACCAAAAACCAAATTCCATAGCACACCACATCATGCTCAGCAATAAAAGGGAAAAGAGAGGGTTTAGGGAGGTTAGCCATCTTTTGCTTGGCAACTGGCCGGGCATCAGTCTACCTGTGGGCGGTGGTGATTGCCTTTGCATCACTTGTTTTCTTTTCTTTCTTTCTTCTTTCTCTCCTTCACTTATTAAACAATTCGTATATTTTGTATCTTGATCGTGACGTTTTCTTGCTTTTCCTCTTCCTTCCCTCTTCCCCCGTCCCACTGGGGATAGCAGGGGGAAAGTGAGTGAGCATTTGTTGTGGTGTTTTGCTGTCCACTGGGGTTAACCCACAACAATAAGAAAATGACCAAGAATAGGCACTATGCATTTTGAAGGGGTTTTGTTTTTTTCTTGTAGTTTAACCTGATTCTGTTTCAACAGAGACTAAGTTAAATTATTAAAAAACCCAACACATAATGGGGAACAAGAGTACCCACAGAAATGGCTGTGAGCCTTACGTTCGCCTAGCTCATTTGGTGGTTTCTACAGATGATGTCTAAAGTGACCTAGTTGTGCTTTCAGTGTTAGTTACTGGAAGGTATTTAAAGTCCAATACTTTTATACTTCACCTTCTGTTCTCATTTCATTAGCTTCAATTTATATTTCTCTGTTACCTTTGTATGGCAACTGATTTGTTTGTCTCTTGAGTTCATTGATGTGCCGTTCTTGAACCAGCCAGTCTCGTTGCTTATTCCACCTGTTCTGCAGATATGTTTATGGCTTTTGAGACGTGACCTGTTAGTTCGGTTTGGCTACTCATTGGGAAGTCTCCGATACTATCAAGCCCAAACCACACTTACTATCACAGCAACTATTTCAAAGAGGTACTGAATCCTTTCTAACAAGCCTGAGCAAAAGTCAGCTCTGATGTAGCTTTCCTATAGTCATTCTGAATTACAGCAGCAACTAGGTTGATTCAGCCTAGCTTTCCAAATCTATTAACTTTCTGGCATTCTGATAAGCCAGTGGCATGTGTGTGATTTTGGCCCGCCAGACTCTCAGAATACACAAGATCTAAGTTCTGCATGATTTTTTATCTCAGTCAGTCTCTTTCCGTCACCAACCGACCAGTTTTCAGGACTGATTTGTATGACCAACTTCTTCTAAGTACAAGACTTTCATTCTACTGTTTAATTGATGTGAAGTTTCAAGAGTTATTGCTGTGAAGGGGAATGAAACAAAGGAAGTGAGATTTCACAGGCCTCATTTCCTTATGAAACCAGCTTCAAATCTTAAGTACTGGAAATGAAGAGTTAAACAAAGACAGGGAAGGGAGTGAATTTAACATTGCATCCTACTGAAACTGCATGACATGCCAGCCACTTGGGTTGTATAACCTTTAATTTCTGTCCTTTCCTCCACCTGTTCTCCTTTTTTCAATGATCGCATTTCAGATTAGGATTTGAATTAACTCAAATCAAAGCAAAAATGCTTCCACGTAAAAGTCTCAATAAAGGCCCAAGTTTAAGACCTAGGATTTTGTATTGCTTTTACTTAATTTTTGATCCAGTCCTGAAACTCTATGAATACAATAATGTCCACCATATGAATTATAGGAAAAAAACCTCTGGATTGACTACAACTCTGTAACACTTGCTTATTATTCATAAATATCCTGACCTACAGGATTTGGACATATGATTTCAGAGGCATGATGAATGTAAATGGAATATTTTTTTTCACAAAATATAATATGTAAATGTATTAGCAACCATCACAGGATTTATCCAAAATCATACAAACTCACTAAAAAAACTCACTAGCTTGAGTGCGCTTTGGGTTATTTCCTGCATGGGAAAGGGTCAATGAAGGACAGAATAACCAGAATTAATTGTCACAGTACTTCTGCTGAAGAAAGCAGAGCAATGTGACCCAGTGAAAAGGGCACAGGAATTCAAGTGGTGGAAGTTCTGGTATTACTTTTGCAGGTGGGTTCTTGGATCTCTTTTGACAAATGACCTTATCTTTATATGCCTCGGTTTCCCCATCCATATAATGGGAATAACAATGCTCACTTTTTCTGTGAAGTGTTTTGATACATATTAATAACTTTATTTAGAAGGTCAGTTTTTGTTGCTTTTATTTAGTAGAGAAGAGATGTGGCCAGGAAACCACAAGAATTTCTTAGTTCCCACAACAAAACAAATGCAAAGGCTCCAAGAGATGAGCAAGACCAATGCTACCTATAGTACAGTATGAGGACAATGCCTATATCAGCACTCTTTTGTTTGTTTATTTTTATCCCTATTGAGAGTCAATTGGAGTTTTTATCTGCTGTAAACTTAAAGTGTGTCACAAAGTGGGAGGGTAATATTAAACTTCATTTCAAAGCAGGAACAAGTTTTACAGAAACTAACATCAAAAATACAGCTTTACTATTTAGCACAAAAGACATTAATATGTTCATTACTGCGAAGTTTTGTGAACATACTTCCTCAGCACATCTCTAGAGCCACCAGACAAGCTTTACAAAGCGATTCTTCATAGATCATGAAAGCATGGAAAGATAAAACTTCATGTTACTACCTTGATGCTAAAAAGCCTTTATCTTGCCCACTAGCCATTCAAACACTATTTCACCCGCAAAAATGGAATCCTGTAGGAAGCTCTCCTGCATACTTTTTCCAGAAGTCTTTCTTTGCTTTTCTCTGGACACGACAGGCACCTAGTTTTGAGTGAATCTCCATAACTCTTCATGGTTTTTTTAAGACTCTAAAATGCTCATTTTTAGGTGTCTTGCCCTCTCACTAAAGCTTCTGCTCAGTACCAATTATAGTAACTCACGTCAAAGCAAATTTTTTTTTTTATTGTGGCCACTGGAGCTAGTTGTCGTGCATAATGTACCTGGTTGAACTGTGCCCAGCAGGAACTTGGAGTGCCCAGGCTCTAGCAGAAAGTCTTCCACTGATGCTCATACTTTAGTGCCCACAGAATGTAATAGTAATTTGAGAGACAAATCTCCCCAGGCTCAGCTGCTGAACTTAGTATGCAAAGTCATACTGCATACCCTTCCTTCCAGAGGCCATCTTCGCCATTTACCTGTCTTAAATGGACACTAAAGACCTGCCATGAAAACTGCTGGCCTTTATCATATACGCTCAGGATGACAACTTCTTGGATAGAACACTAAAAGACAATAAGCAGTTAAAAGTCTGTATGTATTACAGTGCCATAGATTGGTAAGGGAATCAGGGTGATTAAGGGACAGTAATAACAACATTTTAAAAGTACAATAGCTGCAGTCATGTACCCTGAACCCAATAATTATATACCCTAATATGTGCCCTGACTTAACAGTGCTAATAAGTATTTGTCATTGTCCCTTGACTTCACCTGGACTGTATCTTAGTTCCAACTGAAACAATGCTACTCATTCAATGATCTGGAAGTCCTGTTGACAAAGGTGGTCCAGAAATGCAGTATTAAATACAGCTCACTTTGGTCAGCCAGCTACCAAAGAGCTGATAAGCAGGAGATGCAATAATAAATGTACCTAATTTGACCAGTGGATCCATTAGCATCAACACAGATAATTTAACTTGTTAAATGGTATTAATCCCAGACTTCAGAAAATTTGTGTCAGTAAGATTAAGTCCGTACGTAAGCAAGCCACATTTTAACAAGACAAACACCACTGCAACCAAAGGCAGTATTACTTATTTTTTTTAAATATGGGAAAATGGGGTCAGATGAGGGAAGTCCAACTGCCATCTGCCAGCAGAATATCCGACTTGCCAAGGAAAGGTTTTAAGAAAATTAATTCTACTCTTTGCTTTTGCTGTTTCTTTTTTTTTTTTTTCCTCCATTAGGACTATCAGTTTTCAAATATATTGGCTGTCCCCTTGTACTTGTCCTCTGAGAAAGGTATAAAGAAGACTCTCCAAAAGACCATTAATGAATACTTTATGTTTTCATTATGCTAGAGTTAGACTTATCTTGTTTCAAAAGTCCAGCCACAAACATATTTTAATTTAGGAAAAGAAAGAAGCGGAATCAGTCCCCATACAGAAGTCAGATATATACCCAGATTTTCTTGGCTTGACTGGTTTTGGTTGAGATGGTGTTAATTTTCTTCATAACAGCTCCTGGTGCTATCTTCTGTATTTGTAACTTTTTCAAGGCCTTTTCTGTTCCTGCCAGCAAGTAGGCTGGGGGTGAGAAAAAGGTTGAGAGGGGACACAGCTGGGACAGCTGACCCCAACTGACCCAAGGGATAGCCCACACCATATGACATCATGCTCAGCAATAAAAGCTGGGGGAAAGACAGAGGAAGAGAGGAAAGTTCGGAGTTATGGAATTTGTCTTCCCAAGTAACTGTTACATGTGATGAAGCCCTGCTTTCCTGGAGATGGCTGAATGCTTGCCTGCAATAGGAAGCAGGGAATGAATTCCTTATTTTGCTTTGCTGGTACATGCAGCTTTTGCTTTGCCTGTTAAACTGTCTTTATCTCAACCCAGGAATACTCTCACTGCCGTCCTTCCGATTCTCTCCTCCCACCCCGTCCCACTATGGGAGGAGTGAGAGAGCGGCTGTGTGACTATGAGGGCTAACCCGCAACACTATTTGCCACTACAATTTGATATACAACTAATGTTGCAAACCTTTATGTATATGATGACTGAAGAAAAGGTCATTCACTGAGGACATCAAGAGAATGTAATATAGAATCATATGATATTATACCTCTAAATACCTGTAGCGCTGAAGGCTAAGTCTGTACATTAAATTAGAGACTCCTTTCTTATGTTTCCATATTGATATATATTGTGCAGATTGAACACTAGCATGATGAGTGATGTAGTATCAATACCGTTAGGGTGATGTCAGTGTTATCACATAACAAATAATTAACCTCTTAACTTCCAGAAAATGATGGCACTGTTTACTGTACTCCCATTGTGAAATTATGAGGATTTTCACAAATTGTATGTAACATTTTGACACAGCTACTCAACGAGGTTACAACCAGGTAACCTTTACTAAGAAAACCCACTTACCACTTAACTATCCTAATGTAGTTCATACTTACTTAGGACTTTCATGTGGATCTTTCCCCTTTAAGGTATATTATAAATATATTTGCATATACAGCCCAAGAGCACTAGTAAACAATGAATAACTGTCTTTAGTACACAATTAATATCAGAAAATTTAATTAATCATTCAAATCATTAAAACCTAAGACACTGTAGATACTCCAACCAGACCTCTTGTGATTTTGACTGGCATACAATCTGCCCTCCCAAAGTGTGGCCCCAGACTTACTGGACTCAAAATTACATCTAGAAATGCAATATGTCCATGTGCCTAGATACCTCCTTTTTTTTTTACATTTATCTTCAAGCCCTGGTTTCATAGACTAAGCATGTGCATAAATCCCACCAGTTTAACTTGAAACTGCCAGATCACGGTGAACAAAGTTCTCAGCTAGTGGAAGTTTAGAAAACTTAGATAGAAAGAAAACAGATGACACCGAGCAGACTTGATATAGAGGCTTAACTTATTTAGGTGTGGAAGTAGTCCTTTCAGTCTTTAACACCTGTTTTGTTTTTTTCAGTTAATAGCAATTGTTCTCTCAGAATTAGGACTGAAATCTCCATTTTCTTTAAAGGTTAGTAATGACTGTTACTCCCAACAAAACCGCATCATCCTAGAGATTGAAAAATACATGTTTCATATTTAAAGTTTTCAGCAACTCCAGACACTCTGTCCTGAATATGCAAATTAAAATTGTTTCATAATGTCTTGCAAAGTATGTTTAAGTAAAGAAAATATATATGGATACTGTGATGATTTGACTTGTTATCTAATCCAGAAATTTTTTTGGAAACACTTACAAGACCTTTTTCTATACTACAAAATTCAACAGTATTTGAAAGTTTCTTTCTCTATTGAGAAAATAGGCTTTTTGCTAGTATGACTTTTAACCAACACACAAACAATGCAGATGTATTGCAATTATAATGTTAAAATGCTCATAATAACCACAGATTAAAGTATTATACAAATATCAGAATCTGTTTGCTCAAAGGACAATATTTTTTCCCACACAGATTTTGATATTTCAAATTTACATCTATCTTCCCAAGAGTAAAAGCCAAAAATTCTCAAATTCTTTCACAAAACAGAATTTGCCTTACTGGAAGTAATCAGTACTTCTCAGGAAGATATGTTTGAGATCACCTGACAATATCATCATGCCCCGCTGAATGTTATCCTAACTGACCTGTCACAGCCGTACTGTTGCTCTCCCATCAGCCCCAGTTTGGAAAGAGGTCAGATCATAGTAAGACAGATCGAGGTAACAATTGCATCAGTTTCATCCATTCTACTTAGCCATAATGAAAAGGCAAACAGTAGTTCTTGCTGCCAAGGTTCATCTATCTTGCTGAGGTGTATAATTACAGTCTGGAGTTTCTGACTATGAACCAAGGACAGAAGCTGTTCCCTCCGTGCACTTTGTAAGTACCCAGCAGAGCTGTAAAGTGTCCAATCCGAAGCACAGCTGGGAGCGTGCTCTCTCCACCCTATCCCACTGAGGAAGGGTTTGCATGGGTCTCATTACTGCCAGGTCAAAGATAAGGATAACGTCACATTATTAGTATAAGCTGTGATTACCAGATACTCTGAACAAAGGGAGCACAAAACGGAAGGCTCCCTGTGCTATGTGCTACAGGTAGTTTACAATATGGTTTTGAAATGTCCCAACTGTGAATGGATCTCATTGAGATACATGTTCACTGTAAGTGTTTCATCATCTAAGAAGCAACCAAGTCTTTCCAGTGGTCTTAGTAGTAAAGCATGTACAGTACAATAAAGCCTTATCTTCCAGGGAAACATGGCTATAAAATAGACGAGCAGCAGTAAAACAAGAGCTAGGCTCGGTCCATTGTGCTCAAGAGATTGTCCTCAAGAACAATAGATTGCTTATCTGCTTCCAAACTTCTGGCAAAAATTCTAGATCAACAGAAAACAATGAGATTCTTCTTAGAATTTGCAGCACTTTTTCCAACCAACATTTCAGACGTACTCTATACAAACTTAATGATTATTAAGATAAAGTACACCTAGTTGTTCAGCATATGTATTTTTACCACTAACACTGCCCCCAGCTGCAATCATTGCTACTGCTTCAATACTTGACATATTCTTCTGCACAAATTAATCTCACAGTGCCATTTTTTATAATTTTTCATGAGTCTCATCAGTTAGACCTGCTAAATAGATTCAATCTTACTGTATTAAATGATATGTTTTCTTTTATACATTTGCATTTGAAAACACTACCTCTTCTGTGAGGTGAAGGAAATTTCATGTGCTCAAAAAAATACCGATGATAGAATTATATGCTTCGGTGCTTGAATCCCTCCTTGTGTCAGAAGTGAAAATCCCATTTATATTTGTAATTTTTTGGGCATATTTAACTTATGTATGAATATCTATCACTGCATATGTTTACATCTATTTAATTATTATTTTTTCATTCATTATATACTTTTAACACAGTCTATGAAACTAATATGTACCTGAACAGACTCTTCAAACTGCATATTTTCGTATACACAGCTAACACACAAAAATGCATGTCCCTGTGCATACAGCATGAAGTGCAGCACCTCATATAGTCAGAAGTCATTATCAAAAAAGAACTCCCACGTTAAAACAGGTTCTTATATGGGTAGCCAGAGTCCAATTCCAGAATTTGCTTACTGAGGTGGCCAGAATGAGACTTGTGACTTTCAGGTAACGTCAAATACAGGTTAGGAACAGATAATTCACAGTGATTTAAGATTACAAAGATAGGACTGTAAATACTACTCAACTAAATACTGTTAATAAACTGCTATCTTTCAACACCGTGTATTCAATTTCCTTATCAAGGCAAGTCCTCTTTACTGCACGGACACAGTTAAAATTGGGGGCTTACACTCATACAGAGTCTGACTGTCTCCATTAAGAACTTCTGCTTTTTCTGGAACTACTGTAACCCTCTGTACATAAGGCTATGCGCTTGCTTCTGGCACGTCTGTATCACAGATAGGTATAATACACATTGAAGACAAGTGCTCTGGTTATCACTTTTTTTTTTTCCCCTCTTCTGTATTCACATACCTATAGCTTTTGGTTTAGACGAAGATTCTGCAAATGATACTTGCAGATTAACCAGAAGTCTCCTGCGTTCTCTCCTCATTCTTTCTCTGATTCACTTGTATTTACCCTTTAATGGATAGATTGAAACTGTTATTTTATTGATATATGTACTGGGTTTGAGTGGCAAGGTTTTGGTAGTGAGGGGGGTTACAGGGGTGGCTTTCTATGAAGAGGTGCCAGAAGCTTTCCCTATGTCCAACAGAAGCAATGCCAGGCAGCTCCAAGACAGACAGCTGAAGAGAGGAGTGAGAACATGTGAGAGAAACAACTCTGCAGACACCAAGGTCAGTGAAGAAGGAAGGGGAGGAGGTGCTCCAGGCACTGGAGCAGAGATTCCCCTGCAGCCTGTGGAGAAGACCATGGTGAGGCAGGCTGTCCCCCTACAGCCATGGAGGTTACCAGTGGAGCAGATATCCACGTGCAGCCTGTGGAGGACCCCATGACGACGGAGGCTGTGACCCTGTGGGAAGCCCATGCTGGAGCAGGCTCCTGGCAGGACCTGTGGACCCATGGAGAGAGAAGCCCATGCTGGAGCAGGTTTGCTGGCAGGACTTGTGACCCTGTGGGGGACCCATGCTGGAGCAGTCTGTTCCTGAAGGACTGCACCTCATGGAAAGGACCCACGCTGGAGCATTTCATGAAGAACTGCAGCCTGTGGGAAGAGCTCGTGTTGGAGAAGTTCATGGAGAACTGTCTTCCATAGGAGGAACTTTGCCCTGGAGCAGAGGAAGAGTGTGAAGAATCCTCCTCCTGTGGAGGAAGGAGTGGTAGAGACAATATGGGATGAACTGACCGCAACCCCCCCTACCCGTCCCCCTGAGTTGCTCAGGGGGAGGAGGTAGGAGTGAAGTTGAACATGGGAAGAGGGAGAGATGGGTTGTTTATGATTTAGTTTTTATTTCTCATTACCCTACTCTGATTTGATTGGGAATAAATTAAATCAATTTCCCCAAGTCGAGTCTGTTTTGCCCGTGACAGTAATTGGTGAGTGATCTCCCTGTCCTTATCTCAACCCATGAGCCTTTCATTATATTTTCTCTCCATAAAACTACATGGAGACTAGTTTTGGAAACCAGTCCGTGGAAACTACAAGATCAGTTTTACATTAAGTTTTCTTTTATCAGTTTAAATTCAGATTTTAGGGATCTCTTTTGTTCTTTTCTCCCCATATCAATGATACAAATAGATTTCATAACAACAGGCTCCCCCTCAACCACTCTAGGACTTTATCCTCCCATGTGATCTCGTCAGGCAAAATCTTTTAATTTCACTCATCTAATCTATGAATATTCACTTGTCTACTTTGCCAATCTCAGATTTCTTATCACGAACATCAGAATTTGGTATATTATGTTTCAGTACATAAGAATGCAGCTAATGTAGTAGTAATTATGAAATGCAGACTAGCCTTCAAAAGAAATTACAACATATCTCAGAAGACAGAGGGTAGGGTTTGTGGGACAGCAAGCCAGATAGAGAAGCCTGAGTCACAGGTGCTAAAATCAGCATAGGACTCTCATGTCAAGCAGAAGTATGACTTTGATCAGTATTTCACAGGAAGACACGTCGAAGAAGCTCAAAAGTAAAGCACTGTGATCTTAATAACATTTACGAGTGCTCTGGATATCAAGATTATTTATACTTTGTTTTGGGTTCAGTAAACCAAAACCCACCCACATTATTCTGTCATCTAGATCAATAGCTTCGAGGAATCACGGACTACCATAACTGCAAGGCACAATGGAAGATGTAGTCCAGACAAGGACACCGTTCCCTGGAGGAAAATGTATCATGAAATTCCCAAACTCTGACTTCTCTGAGAGACAATGGTACTGCACACAGACACCGTGCAGCACTGTACTGTTTCCAAACAAAATGCCTCAAGACATAAATAGTCTCTTTTAAATGGAAAATAATGTAACACTCATAATTTGTCAAAAAAATATTTTCTTTTGAGAAAAAGTGATCCTGATACAGAGGTATTTCCAGAAAGACACAAATCTTGGTTTTCTATAAGCTTTACTCATCAGCCAACTTCTACTCCAGCTTGAGTCATTCTGACCACTGTTATCATGCCCAAGAAAGGCACATGATGTCAGCATCAGTTTTTGCTGAAGTTAGTGAGACTGGATAAGCCTCTTAACTACCTGCCTTTTCTGTACAGTGATATCTGAATATGACATATCACAGATTTGTATTTGAATAGATGTCTGAACCTCTCTATGAGAAAACCTGACGAGAGAACAGAGGCAGACAGCTCCCAGGAATTCTTGACTATGGACCTTGTTTTAACCGTACAACATGTGGACTTTGAAGACAAAGTTGGAAAATACGCATTGTATTTTAAATAGATAGCGAAAGACAAGTTAAAACAGCCTGCAGTTAATAGACTTCCTCCAGGTCCTAGCATTCAGATTACAGGAGGCAGTCTAAGCTGCGCATAAATTGTCTCCATGATTTAGACTTTTTCAAGGAAATAAATTGCTGGGTTTTTTTAGCCATCTTTTAATTGTCATTTTTAAGTTGAAACTAAATTCAGCAATTTCTGCTTTTCCTTTCATGTCACATCACTCTTGTGCATTCTGTGCAGCCTGAAAAGGTGGAGCCATTCAGAGCTAATGCTCTGCTTTGAGTTGGGGCTGGTTAGCAGTTCCCAGGACTACTCTTACTACCTAATTCACTATTAATTTGTCCCGGGGGTGGTGGTGGTGGTCCTACCTCCTAGTTGCTCCTAATTAACTTTGCCAAATCTTCCCTATTTTTTCAACATTTCTGTAGTTATGAAACTTGAAATAATCCACTAAACAATTTAGATTTAATCCTTAAATTGCCCACAAATCTTGACACAGACTTCAATGGTTACAGAATAAATGGGGAATACGACCTATGGGGCCTGTAGTATCAACCCGTTCTAGCAGCTCAGCAGAGCTAATAATGTTAGGAAAAATTGGATTTCATACTGAATGCCTGAGATAAGAATACAGGGGAAATGTGTCTCTGGTAGTACTCATTGTAGATACACCAAGGATACATTTGGGCTTTTGTGTCAGCAGCAGTTAGCATTTTTTGTTCATAAGTACACAGAGGTGTCAAGTATAATGCCTCGAAGAGCTAGTGGAGTTAAAAGTGAGGTTGGAGTTCAAGAAGTTAGCTTACAGAATGCTTATGGTCAATGTTCTCTCTAGTTTTTTAACAAGCTGAGCAACTGGAAATCCCAAATGAGCACATGATTTTTGCTAGTTTGTCAAAAAAACCCTAAAAATTTAACCCATTTAAAAATTTTTGGTTCTCTATGAAATCCTCCTTTCAATTCTCTGCCTACCTCCATAAGTCAACATGTCCCACATTTCCTCTCCTACCTATCATGAGTTGATTTGTGTATCCCTTGCCAGAGTTTGCGATTTCACTCATCTCTTCTGGAAACGAAGGTTCACGAGGTGCTGTACTGGCAGGAACGGACATCATCATTGCTGGTTTTCAACTTTCTACAGTCCTTTGTTTTATTCATAGCAGTCAATCCCTTCCCAGTATCCTCCTTTTCACTGCACACCACTTTTTACCATCCTTTTTATCCCTCTGCATTTGCACTATGTTTTTCAATTTTTTCTCCCAGTAAGCTCTTAACTCCTTTTCCTTCTTCCTTTTCAGTACATCTTTGTTTCCTTTGAAGTACATTTTTTGTTCTTCTAAGTCTTCCCATTTCTCCTTCCTTTATATGATTAACCACACATTATTATTTAATAAGACTATTGTTGGAATCCCCTTTGCAGCATGGAAGGTGCCTCACTCTTCACGACTGCCCCATAAAAATGAGCTTGCCACAGCTGATGCCCGTTCACTCTCATGATCCAGTTCTCACCAAAGTCAGAAGGAACATTTCCACTGATTTTTAAAGGGTGCTAGATTGCGGTCTTACCTTTTTTATTTCAGATTCTAAATGCTTACTCTCACTCTGTCTTTTTTTTTTTTTTAGGTCTCTAATTCAATCCCTGGTGACAATAAAGATGACTTTCATTGCACAGCGTATTTTTTTTAAAATATGACTGACATTAAAAGGCAAATTCAATTTTAAATCAGCCTAATTTCCTACCGGCTATAATGTTACACAATTTATATATATTTGAAACTTTATCTCAAACATGTACCAGATGTACTCCAAAATACTACTTATGTTTACTGTTTGCAAATATGTATTTTTGAAATGCATCAATTTACCTTAACATATAATAGAGCAATATTAGACTGTGTGTACCAAAAAATGAAGGAGGGTGATTATATTTTCAGTAATCACAATTGTTTTGAGGCAATATTAAATTACTTTATTCCATAATCGTGGGTTAACCATATGCCATTTTTTGTGACAAAAAACTTAATTATGTTCACTTTTTAATGGTTAGCATCTCTGTCTGTCCCTGATAATACATTCTGGCTGCAGTGATAAAAACTAGGACAACAGTGAGAAAATGTCGTAAATTTAATCCATTATTGTGACATGTATTGTAGCAAGAATATTTGTTGTTACAAATTGATAATTTGTACAACAGTATGATGGACCCAACCCTGTGACTATCTACCATTTTACAGTGATGAAATACACTGTAAGGCTCCAATCTGCAATTACCTACAAATCAACTTTAATGTGACTGTTAAAGAGAAATGCTTATAGCAGTAAATTAAGCATGCATACATTTGCCAAAACTTGAAAAAATATAATAGGGGTTAAAAACACAATAAAAAGAATTGATCTGCAAAAATTTATAGTTCTGTTTTCAAGTCTTGTAGCAAATACAAACCAATAGCCCTTACCCAGCATCTATCAGTCCTATTGATTTCAGTGGAAACTATACGTGTCGAGCTGTTCCGGCAACTGGACCAGAAGACCTTTGCTGTTGAGTACCTGGATTCAGCTGTGCATGAATATCTGTCCCTGCAAGGAAACTTAATCTCTCAAACCCTATTATAGGTCAAGACTTGCCTAATTTAACAGGAGATGTGCATAACTAAGATTAATCATTCTAACCTGATCTTCCAAATGCTAAACTTCCCCAACTATCCATAAAACTGAGTTCTAAGATATAATCTGAAGACCAAGGCACAAGTTTCTGAAAGCCTAGTATTGACAAGCTTACCGGTATTTCAAAAGCAAGTGCTCTAAGCATAAGTGAGGTACACAGTACGTACTGGTAACCTGTACCATTTTCCATTTACAAATCAGTCACTCATAATAACCTTGGAGGATTAGGGAGGAAGAAATTATCTGTCATTATGTTATATCTACTTGTATCGTCCCAAATTTATGTGCTTCAAGGACATTTTAGCATAGTGTGCTAACATTAACAGGAATACAACTTTGGTCTCAGATACTCAATGTGTCTTATAAATCAACAATAGCGTATAGAAGTGTAGACAACATGCATTCAAGTAAGAAAGACTGTAAAACAGTTCACTATTTTTCTCACTTTATTCACCTGAGCTGCCCTTCCTTAATAAACCTGCTCATGTCTTAATAAGACTAGCATCTCTCAGGTCCAGCTGCAGCGATGGACTTTTTTAAAGCTAACATCAGAACTTTTGGAAATTATTTTTGAACAGAGAGCTTGCAAGTATACCTTTCAGAAGAGACAAAGTCAGTAAGCAAAAATGCTTTTCTCTAACTAGATCTTTATATCTAGTATGCTTCCCGCCATGGTATTCAGGGATATAAGATAAAACTGTTCTACTCAGTAAAATCAGATAATCCGTATCGGATAGATAATATGCATTTTAAATGATTCCTGTGGGTTACATCTCAGTGTTTCACTTGGGAATTAAGCAGTTAACATCACCATGGCAAGATATAAAGAGGAGACGCAGCACACCAAAGGTGAAGGCTGCCAGGCTACATCTTTGAACTCTCTTAAGGACTCTGCAGTTTTGGCATCACTCCAGAGTTTAATTTGGGTACGTTCTGAAAGTTTAATCATCTTCTTCAGGGAATAAACCCCTGACCATCACACTGTTAAATTCTAATGCTCTTGCTTTGCCTTTCTGTGCTGATGCTTTTATTTTCTTTGAAGGAGTTGTGGGTTGTTTAATTGGCCCAGGATAGTATGTTTTAGGAACCATATACTGCCTTATTATTTTGGGTCTTTGTACTCATTTCATGTGGGCCATTTCCTTTATTATTATCACTAATAAAACTGTAGCCTGCATTCTTGATGTCTGTAACATTCGTATGAATTTGCCACCTTATATACTGTTGTTATTAAATATTGCCAACTTGCCAAAAGTAAATTGAGCACTAAACAAAACCACAAATAGCCCAGTGTTTCTGTCAGTAGTTCTGAAAGACAATGTAAATCGTGTTCCTAAGTCATAAGTTTGTGAAGTTTTTACTCTGTGGACCAGTTTATCACATGTAGTCCATTATGAGCATTCAGCTATAAATATATGAATTACACAAACTTTCAGTGCTGATCAGCACCAAGAAAGAAGAGAATATGTGAACAAAGTAAGCTGCTAGATTCCACACTGATTTTAGGCAAAGCTTTTTAATTAACATTTAGTGAAGGAAACTAGGAATCAAAATACCTGATGTGTATTTTTAGTAGTCCACTAATGCAAGGTGTAATGATGAGAACATATTTAAGATTATGTTTTCCTTGTGATAGTAGGATGCTGATGTTACCTACTTGCTTCACAAGTACAAGTTTCCTTCCATAATGTTTTAAGCAGCAGTGTGCCACAGAGAGACAAAGCACGGAACAGAAGGCTTTATTGCCCTTATTACAAACACATTCTTTACATTCTTTTGTTCTCACCGCCTTACAGAGACAAACATATGTATTGTTATATAGCTAAGAAGCTGAATTTAAACCAGAAATCTTAATTTGGGCAACAATACAGGCTGCCCCCCCCATCTTATCTTGAATCACAACGAAGTATGTAAGTGGACTTTAATGTTGAAATAAAGTGCACCCACAGATAATTAATCCCAGGCTTGGGCCAGGGGTATTTTGTTTTTTCTCTATTACAAAAGAAACCCCAACATTGCACCAAAGAACAGCTTTAAAAGTCAGGTTGACTACAGTATTTTATAGCATTGATCAATATACTTTACAGAAAAGCAGATCTGAACTTGCTAAGTCCTACTATGGAAAACATATTAGTCTTCCACCATCCAAACTTTTAAAGCCTTGTAAGAAAAAAAGCAATGTGTGTTTCTCAAATATCCTGACTTACGTGCAAAAATGATGTGGTACAAGAGACTCCTGGCCATCTCAGCACAAGGGAAGAATGCACCTGCTGCTTTACAACTTTCTGGCTTCCCTTCTCACTCAGCTCCCCTCAGCTGGAAATCCTTGTGTGGAGGCAGACTAGACAGTTACCTTACGTCCCCTACAAGCATTTTGGTGAGGCTTACTTTTTTATGGTGCAAGAGATAAAAAACTTTGCAATACCCCAATTACAAGAACTTTTCTTATTTCTGGCTCACATATTCAGATGGGAGACCTCCTTGGTTATATCAGCATGAAGACTGCTTCCCATACAGGAATATCCCATATGTGTCTATGTTGCAGGCTTTTTAGGCCACCTGAGGACTAGGAATGAGACAACACTGGCAATGGTGTCTATGCCATAAGCTCTCTTGCATCCTTTAGTAAGGCCTTTGTAGCACTTGGCGCACCTCCCCGTTGAATTTTGCACATCCAAAGCCCTGAACCACTACTGAACCCTACATAAAGAGCCAGGTCCGCTCCTCTCCTTCAGCTGCCTGTGACTTTTCCTGTGTGACGTGAAGAGGCAGAGGCCCAACTGATGCCTAGGCAGGAACAGACTTACCACCACCAAAGTTAGAGTCACTGCATCCGAATGGCACTGATCACCCACAATTAGCATTGGAAGTTCACCATGTCCTTTAAATGAGTCATGAAACAGAAAGACCACCTTCTCGTCTCTGTGCCAAATTTAGTAGTGGCACTAAAGAGACGGCATACCCACCTCTGGACCCCATCCCAGTAGAGTTACAGGTTGTCTTAACGCCTGGAAGATGGCCTGTGTCAAAGCAGTTCGAGTCTGACAAACCCGCCATTACACTCATCACAGAGCATTGTGGAGCCAATGCACTGGCTAGTTGAAATCAGGTGGCTGTGACCAGACAAGACCTGCTAGCACCCCCCACAAGACTGACTCAACATCAGAACCCATGAAATTCACAGTGGCCTACTGTGCAATTCACAGTCTGTGTGCACATTTAGCCTCTGCCTCGCTGTAGTCTTTGGAAGGCCCTCACCTATTCAGTGACAAATTTAAGTGCAATTTTGATGGACGTAGTTTCAGAAACAAAAGCGATGGAAACCCAAACTGTAAGTAAATTGGGGAGATGATTCCTCTACACCCACACCTGGTATCACAACTGTTAACATACCTACTTCAAAGCTGAAAATCTCTTTCGTTTTCAACTCACCTCTCACCATCCTCATCTTCTCCCAATAACTATATCCCACGTTTCTCCACTTACTGCCCTCTAAGCTAAATAAACACTTCCAGATTTTACCATAAGAAGCAAGACAAGACCATCAAACCCATGCTGAAATTCCCTGCTCATTCATTAATAAGACTCAACATTGAATAGTTAAACGTGTTCTTCTCTCCTGTCCTCTGTCCTATCTGTCTGCAAGGGTTAGGACACATTTTACAGTGGAAATGGACAGATTCCCAGCCCATGCAACTGCTAAAAAAGTAAGTTTTATAAAACAGTATTTAGCTGTACTCTAGGCTCCTCTGCATGAAGGCTTATGCCATCTCCACCATCTATATTCACACACAGCTTTCCCTACCCATCTGTTTCTGTTTGGCCTTCCTCCAGTAGTCATACTAAAAGTATGACTCTGAACCTGCGAAAGCAGTGAGTAGGCACCACTGCTGTGCTCAGCACCTACCATGGACCAAGAGACAGTTGCCCCAAGCACCTGCCAACTCTGAGTGCCTCACTGGAGGATGTCACCCAGCCACACTCCAGCATTTCTCCTCCCTCCACATGCTCCCTGGCTCTGATGCCAGATGCCTCTGCTCTATCTTGCAAATACACTCTTGGTCCAATCACTCTTTCAGTGTCATCTGAGGATGCTTTTTTATGTATTAGAACCCAAGAGCTTGACCCAGAATAAGGGTATAGGATGAAGGGATTTGTCTTCCAGGGTGTGAGAAGGAAAGGACAGATTTAAAGTCCAAATCTCATTAAGTCCAGAAAATAGCCATGCTGCTTTTTTTTTTAATTTTTTTTTAAGAAAACAAACAGTACTTGCTGCCAGCTAAAAACAATGATATTGTTAACAAGGAGTAATATTTTAAAACGCATAATTTATACATCAATTTCTTATCCAACGGCCCTTGAGGTAACTGTGACAATGTGAAGTTGGGGAAAGGCTTGTTTGTAGGAGTATATCCCATCTTTGCCCCATTTTTCTCTTGTGTAACCAACACCTAAAAACTCCTTTTATTCCTTTGTCCTGTACAGCCTTGCCCCCAGTTCGTCAAACTGAAAAGACACAAGAAGACTGACCAATGTCCTGCTGCTTCTCACTGTCCAACATATTTAGGTTTTTCCCAATACTAGTTGGAGCAAGTAATCCAAAAGATCTGTGTCTTTACCCACATCAACTAGGACAGCTGGAGAACCAATTTAGCTGAAAATCTTGCTGCAATCTAGTGGATGTCTGGTAAGTGATAGTGGTCTCAGGTTGGGAGGAGCAGGTAGTCTGGTGTCTGAGCAGACAACGCTGGAAGTGAGTGATGGAAACCCGGACAAATAGCAGTGTTTTACTGCCTCACAATGATCCAGGCCTGCAATTTCTCTGACGCTGGAAGGAGGTGCCTCACTGCTCCTGAGCGGTGTCCCTAGGCAAGCTGGTGATATGGTACTGGTACTAGATGTTCTCTGTTGTCTGCAAATAGCAAGAGGACTTTCTGCCTTTCGATCTTCCAGTGAAATGTATGTTTATCCAGTGAAACTCCCTCCTGGCATGGCATTTTGCCACCTACAGGCTAAATGTCACCCTGCTGAGGGCTTCCTGGAATGTCAAATGCCTCCCTGTCCAAAGTAAAAGTTGCCCTTCCTGACCTTGCGCATTTCTATTAATTTCTTAATCCCAAATTAGTTGATTCTCAACCACCAAGCCTACCGAGCTAAGTGAACAACAGTTACTTCATACAGGAACTCATTTTGCAAGAGTGTGACCAAGTTGTGACACTGACAGTTTTCCAATCATAGAGAGAGCATTTCCTCTAGGCACCACATGCTCCAGGTTACCAGTGGCTGCAGTAGCAGACCTGGCACAGCAATATCACTTTACTATAAAGGGAGGGCCAGAATGTTCTGCCTAGACCATGGGATTTTTGAAGAATGATAGCATGCATGAGAACATCTAGCATCCTATGATAACATGGTAGTGCATGTCACGCCATCTGCTCTTGTACTGGGAGACTCAAGGGGGTCTTAAATTAAGTCCCTTGAAAGGTACAGAAGGGCTGGTTCCCAATATTTTTGTGTGGAAAATCAACAATAAAGTTAGAAAGTGTAGGAGGACAAAACAAAGAGCCAGACAGTGACAACTGTCAGGGCATTTGTCTCGAAGAATGCTCTGTCAGGAAGGGGTACGTACAACTCCATTCTGCTCTCAGTCTTCCATAAACACAGATTTGGGCTACGATTGCAGAATTTTTGGCTGAAACTATGAATCAGAAAACAGTTTACCATTGTTTAATTATACAATCCAAAATCAAAGTAATTTGAGGTAAGAAACCAAATCTGTATTTGTATACCCCTAGAATTTGGGTTAGCTCATCACTGAATATGATTTACACATGACAAGTCTTCAAAAAGTACATAATGCAAAATCCCAAACTCAAGATTTTGTATGGGAAACAGGAATCTCAGGAAGGGAAATTAAAAGAGACTTAAACCATAGAAATGAGGTTAGCAAGTGACCAAGCAGGACATGGTCACATGGGAAATGCAAATGCCTGCATCCAAGCACCAGAAAAGCCAGGGAGCTGACGGGCTGGAAAGCAGCTTTGCAGAGAAGGACTCAAGGCTCCTGATGGACAAGCCAACCATGAGTCAGCAATGCACGCTTGTGGCAAAAAAGCCAACGACACCCTGGCTGTATTACGAACGCATTGCCAGCAAGTTACTGGAGGTGATCCTTCTCCTCCACTCAGCACTGGTGAGGCCGCACATGGAGTGCTGTGTCCAGTTCTGGGCCCCTCACTACAAGAGAGACATGGACATACTAACGTGAGTCCTGAAAATGTCCACAAAGATTATGAAGGGGCTGAAGCATCTTTCATATGAGGAGAGGCTGGGATAGCTGGGACCGTTTAGCCTGGGAAAGAGAAGGCTTAGGGAGGTTTTATCAGCGAGTATAAATGCCTGCTGGGGCCAAGTAAAGAAGAGGGAGCCAGACTCTTTTCAGTGATATCCAATAACAGAAAAAGAGGCAATAGGAACCAACAATGGGCAGAAAAGAGGAAATTCCATTTAAACAACAGAATTTGTGGGTTTTTTACTGTGAGGGAGCTCAAACAATGCCAGAGAGTTGTGGAGTCTCCATCTATGGAGACATTCAAAGCTTAGCTGGACAAAACTCTGAGAAATCTGCTCTAGCTTACCCTGCTTTGAGCAGGGATATTGGACTACATCTCCAGAAGGCCCTTCCTAACTATAGCCATAACTATTCTGTGATTCTGTAACTCTACATTTGGGGATAGAAAGTCTTTCCGAAAATGTCCATTTTGGAGACAGTAGATGAGTTCTGAATATAGTTTTAGGCAGGCTTAGAAATTGTCAGGATGGTTTGAGGGTGAAGGTTAATTATAGGTACTATATTTATGTATTAGAATATATATTAGTATACATTATACATATACATACAATATACATATTCTAATATAACAAAAGAATGCTTTATCTGAGACTATAATTCAGCTGGTAGCTTTGAGATTTGAGCAAAAATCTCAGATTAGAATTGCAAAAATTCAAGTCTAAGATGATGATGTATCAATTAATCAAAACAATATTATGTAACAGTGATAATGAGTATTCAGACACGCAAGATTTAGGACATAACAAGAAATTTGAAGACAGTGCCGTATAGAGCATTCTTGCCTGGAAAGAAAAGTTCTAAAGTAAATATGCCAGTCTCCGCCACACAACTGCTCAGTTTTCTAACACCCTCTGACATTTCCTCTGGGTTTTCTTTCCTATGTTATTGTTTCCCATCAACATTTGCAAAGCTGTCTAATTGTACATCTCTGATTGCTTTTTGAGTCTTTCATTTGCAGTGATGCCCAAGCAAAACCTTGACAAGTGATCACTGCTTGCAACGTTGACCTCAAATGTCTTCTGGTTTGCTTACACTTCACCATCAATGCACCTTCCACCTGTTATATGGTACCTACAGTCCTAGTTCTTCACAGTAAGGACTCTATTTCAATCTCTGTCTACCCTAGCCGATGGTAGGCTCTGACATCTTTGTCCACAAGATGAGACCGAGATGCCACTGAGACAGTAAAATTAACAAACATTGTGTTTATTAAACATCTGGCTGTAGCTAATTTAATATTACTTAAAGACTGCCTCCTCTAGGAGTAGTCAGATCAGGGATTCTTTACAGAGAAGAGAATGCTAACTCTCATCTTATAAGGACTGCTGAAGCCCTTTCATGTGACTCCTGAGAACAAATTGGAAATAAAGGCTATATTTTTAGTTTCATACAATTTACACATTAATTCTAAATTGCTCATCCACTACAAAAAGTACACATGTACCTGCCCTGACCCTCACATCCAGGCACTGTTTGATACACTAAATCAGACTGTAGTAGCAAAATTGAGCCGGTTGATATTAAAAAGTGTTTGAACAAGCCTGAAATCCATTGGTGTATCTTGGCTCTTTATCTAAAATTTCAAAATTACTCATGTTCAAGAGAGTCTTGGACACTCTTGCAGAGGCAGGCAATTTAACTTAACTGGACACTGTTCACAGTCAGGATACATTCAAACCATCTCTTTCTTTTGTTATCTTTAGTAGCTAACATTCACTGTTGGGAATCTGAGCCTCATTCAACTCTCTGGTCACTTAACACAACATTTTTGGTTTCACCGGTTGCATAAAAGATAGTGGCAAACAATAAGCTCAGCTGATGCAAACCAGTGGAAACTGTTAAAACCATGATCTTCAGTGTAGCTAAGGCAATTCAGAGCCGTTGAGCTTCTGTCTCTGCCATTATAGTGAACTGTGAATTACGGATACTCCAGCTTCTTTGTTTAAAAAAAGGCAAGTCTTCTGCTACTGCAGAAAAGTCAATGAATGTTTTGTGTAAAATTTGCCAGAAGATATAGTCCTGAAGCATTTTGCAGCTGTTAAGTATATGTTTTCTTTTTCCTCCCAAGATTGTGCTTACAAACAAAGTCAAGTACTACTATTACTATAATAGAGACACGTGTACCTGATAAAACAATAAAAATAAAAAGCACTCCAGTAGAAAGGAAAATTTTAAAACAATTCCAGTCAATGGTAGAAGGATAAACAAAAGGTTTTACAAATAGATAAAGATCAGGAGGACTTTGAGGGAGACTGTAGTCTCTTGGTGTGATGGATGGAGGCGAGCTGATGACAGACGAGGCGCAGAGCGCTGCAAAGCTAAAAGATTTCTTTGTCTCAAGTATGTTCACTAGGGAGAAAGAGGGAAACATGCCAGAATCAGAGAGAAGTTTCCTGGAGGCAGAAAATGAAAAATTAATGAAATGAAGAGTGACACCAGAATAAGTAAAAAGGAATCAGTCAGTGAAAAGGAATGCACAATTCTAGTATTGGATGGCCTGCATCCCAGCATTCAGAAATATACTGTATTTATACATTTTAACTAAGTCAGGAACTAAATGGATTACCAGGAACAGAAAATGTAGATGACTTATCACATTTACCAGAGTTCATTAGGGGCTGAGGGATAGGTAAAGATAGATTTCAGAGTAAAAAACTTTAGAACAGCATGGATTAGGGTACAAGGAGCAGGCAGCTCTGAAATAAGTCAGACTCTGAGCACTGGCAGTGCATGTCTAAATGAAGTTAAAACTTTGTAGATTAAAAGTTTGTGTACACAGACATACGAAGAAGGGATCTAACACTTCAATTCAAGAGAGGTTTTAGATAACTAAATAATCAAATTTAAAAATTATTACCTGGGTCCTTAAAATATTTACTTAGAAAAGTATTGTATGCTTAATATATATATATACATTATTTCATATTATTCTGAAGTGTAATTGCAATTAAGCTGATATACTAATAAGTTTATAAATCGGGATTCACACCGCAGAAACTGAAGACAGGATATGTTACACCAGACTCAGAATCTGCCAAAGAAATATGGAAACCCCTATACTTAAATGTGTGACTTAAATTAGTAAATACAGGAGAACTGGGCCGAAAATTTTACAGTAGCTGGACATAATGGGCTAGAGAGGTAAGTCATGTTGGTCTCTAAACAAGTTACAAAAAAACATGCAGTCATCTGAAGAGATGAGGTCAACACAAGGACGAGGAAGAAAAATAAAGGGTTTTAAAAATAAAAAAGCCAGGATTTTAAAAATAAAAATAAATTTCTAGAACTATGAAATTCTATGTGAAAAAGTTTGCCATAAAAAATTAAAAAGTGACACATAGCCAAATAGAATTAAACACCCTATAGGTCACACCCAGGCTTTCTTAAACCTTGTAGCTCAATGCGCGTATTTTACAGTACCCACTACAAGCCACAGTGAGATGTGGAACCTCCTCATGGTAACCATGACACAAACCTGTAAGCATCCGTTAAACAAATCTACTTTTCACTGAAGTCAATTAAGCAATTCGTGTAAATTTGTATTCGCTGGTAAATACAAACCATTACAAACTGAGAATAGCACCTTCTTCTCAAATGGTACTTTCAATTTCACAGCACTGTATAACTCAATACCAGCTACTCCTTGAGTGAAGTGAGGATGTAACAAGTTGACAAACTATGTCAGAAGAATAGGGATAAAGGGAGATAAAATACCCTCAGAGCAGGAACAGGATTATGAAAATGAATCATGTGTAGTTCATTGGTGTTAATTAATACAACATTGCTGACGTTTTTTAAAACCACACTGAAGCAATAAAGTAATATTTATCTTCTCAATTTCTACAGGCCAAAACTGTTAACATGAAAATAGAAATTATGGAAGACAGAATGAAAATAATCAATAACAGTATGAATATTGCTACAATGTGCACAAAAAAATGCTCTGTTGACTGCAATTACAACACACACTGTTTCACGAATATTAACCCTTAATTTTTTCTTGTGGGGAAAGTCATTCTCAGAAGTGAAACAAACTTCTTCACTACCACACCTCATATTGCCTCCCCACTGCCAGTTGTTCCCTGCCATCACCAATATCTGTTTTATGCTTTTTTCATCATCACCCAAAAAGTGCACGATGCCTTCGCCTTTTTGAAGTAGAGAGGGATGTTACTTCTTTTTACTATACATGTTGCCGAGTATTTATTCCAGGGCCAGAGAAATAGGCCCTACACTACAAAGAGGATTACACAGGTTTGTGACAGTGTTTATTAGGAGCTCACCTCACAGTCTGAGGTTAGTCCCGGAGAAGGCTCAACCTCTCCTCCTACCAACAACGAGCAACCACACCGCTTGTAGAGTTCCTTTGTGCCAGAACTGCTCAATGTAACAGCAGAGCCGCAGCGTACGATGAGAATGCGTGGCACTCAGCCCTGCGTTTAAATTCACCAGGCAATCCCTCCTATTCGACAGAGACAGCCAAGAGAGAAGCTAGTAGTAACCGCTAAAACATGCCAGCTGTTTATTTGGCTTTCTTCCCTCACAGATTACTAAACAGCACAGACTGAAACAAAGGATTAGGAATGCTCATGATTTCATTTTGCTAGAAATACCACAACTAGAAGGGGAGATCCTGTATTATATATTATTTTAAGTATGACATTTTGCTTTTTCTACCTATTTCGAATAGAAGACAGTCAAATCAATTAAATAAAATGAATGCAAATAAATTAAAATGTCTGGGATTTTTCAGCAGAAAGAGAAAGCTTTCACAATCTGATTCCGAGCAATCACCACTACACTAACTGCAGCAGGAATTTGGTATTTGAGTTCTTGATACTTGTTTTCAAGATGCATTAGGACAGGGTGCTACATAATCTCATCGAGCCTCCCCTTCCCATAAAAGGTTGGACCAGATGATCTTTTGAGGTCCCTTCTAGCCTGGGCAGTTCTATGATGACTGGAATACTATTTTTTTCCTTTGCTTTCTAACTGGGTTATCTTAGTATCTTTTTTTTGCTTCTTAACAAGTTTAAAAGCAGTACACTGGAATTATATGATAGCTATCAGTGCAGGCTGAATTTCTTCATCAAGTAGCGGGGAGTGTATAATCTTGTGCACTGGACTGATCATGCAACTCGTTGCTGCTTTAGGCAGGCAGTTAAGGTAATTGCCCATCATAGAGGCTCTTGCACTGATTGCACACCAGAAAGAGGAGGCAACTGGTTTCCCATTCTGTCATTTGCTGATATTGATATTAGCTTTATGTTGCTACCACCGGATCTACGTGTAATGCACGACTTTTTACAACTTTGTTTACATGGCACAAAATATAATTTGTTCACTACAGAAATCTTAACCTAGCTTTAAATGTTCATTGAGAATCGAAACAATTCAAAAAACTAAATCCCATTTCCTCATAAATTAATAGTGTTAGGAGTCAATTTAAGCAACAGAACAGGCAGTTTACAAACTATTTAAAAGGCATGTTTCCTTTCCCGAGTAGTTCTTGGTGCCCTAAATGAGAAAAATGTACAGATCTTAATAGAAACAATTATCAGCAGAAGCTTTTGTTTTCTAATTGAAGTAGAGTTGCCACTGGAATACAGCTTTTCTTTGTCATGTTGTAATTAAAGTTACTCCTTACACATTTATGTATGTGCAAGAGAGTGTGGTCCAAACACCTACATCTACATGATTAGAACACTGTAATAAAGATGGCTGTGATGTTTAGCCTTTTAATGAGTGTAAATATACATTAAAATGGTAAGGTAGCAAGTAATAAATCCACTAGTCTCTATCCACAGAACAGATAAAGCAAAGACCATGTAAAAAAAAGGTTTCTCACTTAACCTTGAATGATATAACCTTTAAATTATATTGCCATTGCTTTCAGTTATCCATCTTTTTTCTGGTATTGCCAAAAGCAATGCCCATTATAGCCACTGATGTTTCATAAAAATAGTTCCTCTAAGTATACACATGTAGCAGTAGCTTTAAAAAGGTTGAAGAGGCTGTTTTATAAACTGTACCACTGATACATAGAGCCTAGCGTTCAATAGCCTATTATATCAAGCATTACATCTCGCAGTTTTTTGAGGCTGCTAGCATTCATTGACTAAATGAAGATACCTGCAACACAGAAGACTCTTTCTAAGCTCATCACCCTAAATGTCGTGACTATAAAGGAGGCCTAAGGCACTGAGCTCAAATGTAGATATGTAAATTGCAGAAGAGGCAAATCAACCCGCACGCATGTGTTTCTTAGCACCCGACTCAAAGTAGGTAAGGCAAATTCCACTTTTTACACTGCTGAGGCTTTTCACGTCATCTCAACACAAAAGTACAACAAAGAATACAATTTCAAAATGAATTCCAGTCCATAAAATTCTTATATCAAAGTGCTTAAAATTCTGTCTTCTCTAAATGTAATCATCTGACAGAGTTGAGGACAGCTGCTACACTACCTTCCTTGGACTGTTTCACCTATACTTAAACAAAACAAATATAAATTAAATAGTTGTATAACATAGTAATGTGCTTAGGTGTTAACACTTCTCTAATGCACGTAAAAAGTCTCCAATTTGAGTGTGTTCTATTAACCCAAAGAATATAGAAAATTAAGTATTTACAGTGCAGACCATACTGACTTGATGTGTCATTATATTGAGCTCTCATGTCACCAGTGCAGGGTTTTATCTCATATACAAACAAACCTGAGCACATAGCAGACATAATATAATATTATTGGAGATAAATACTTAAGTGCACAGCTGGACAATCTTACCAGTAGTGTACAAGTGAGAAACATGAAGGAAGATGCTTGCAGACAAGATGTGGCCCCTAGCAGGCAAGAGCAGAGGCTAACATAACCTTTGCTTTGCAGGGAACAAGTGCAGGCACGTCAGATTGCTGTGGCAGAGGTTGAAATGTCAATGACCCAAGGAAACAAAGGAAATATACGAAGTATAGTAAGGCTGTGGTTTTATTCCTGTGTCTTAAAACTTTAACTTGGGCTTTTTTACCAGTGACAAGATTCTTTTGGGTCAAACAATCGCTTACTAAATTGTCGAAATTGCTGCTAGTACAGAGACGACACACAAATCTACCATTCTCATTTGTTTCTAGTACTTTGTGTCTACAATTTGGCAAAATGCTGTTCAGACCCAAACTCAGAAACATCTTAGTCACCTTGCTGGCATCAATGTAAAACCTGTTTTTCGCAACTAGTGATACAAAGGATTTCCAGCTTTCACCCTGGACAGCAGGGTTTTGAGGTACCGAGTGGACAGCACCAGAGAATGATCCCAGGTTTGCTCAGAAAGATGTGCGTAGGCAGCATAAGGAAGTCCTTCCAAAATTATGTCAGCAGTGTGCTAAGCTCTTGAAGAATGTTCTATTGATTTGAGAAAGTAATTCAGGCTTCAAACCTACCTCAATCCTTGTTAAAGGCAATGAAATACAGGAAATCAAATACAGAAATGACATGAGTGCACATGTGATCTTTCAGTGCCTTATTCACCATTTCGTGTAAGTTTCCTATGCCAAATGAACAACCTGAATTAGCTTTAACCCTGACCTGATCTGGTTTTCAAGAAAAAAAATAATTGAACATTTAAAAACACAGAAGCAAGGTATTAAATTTACAAAAAAACCCATCACAAAACACAGCACGTTTTGGAGAGGAGCAGCAGCTCCATCTGTAAGCCCAGCTTCTACTCAAAATGCCACAAGATGGCTCTGGTGGGTTTGGAAGTGTCCCCTGATCACCGCTTAAACCCGTGGATGACATTGGGCTCGTAGGCTTATCTGGAACAGAGGGCTGGCACACTGAGGGCAGGCAGTGCCAAACGGGCAGCCCTTCTCTGCAGTCCTCGCCTGGCTTGTGATTAATATGCTGCTTGTTCAGTAATTGTGATATATCGAAGATTATTATATTAGTTAATGCAAATAGGTTGATATGAAATGAGGGCAAAGAGGATAAGACAGTCTCAACACTTTTGGTGCACTTGGGGACACCAGAAAAGGCTGAGAGCTCACCTAACTTAGAGCAACAACAGTGAAATTCATAGAAAATTATACAGATAAATAAATTATATTCACGTTTTCCCTGCCCGGGACCATCAGGCTCCTCCTCCACGTCACTCCAATGTCTGACAAGGCTCTTGGACTAGATTCAATTTGCCTCCTTGGACCTTACAGGAACATGTCTCTCACAGTAAACTGTCATGATCCCCACAGCGTGGCACGTTTCTCATGAACATTAATCAGCTTTGAAATAGCTAACAGTATTGAAATGTAAATTATGCCTATTTGAACTGAGCTAAATACAATACAATCCACTTCCTGGGCTAAAGCAAAACTCAGCCAGCACCGCTTCAGTCACACCTGGTTAATAGTTCAAAGTTACTTTTGTAAGCACTTTTGGAATAGCAAATTTAGTTTCTGTCACTCACTGCCCCCCAGCAGAGTGGGAGGCGTGTGGTGGTGAGGCCAGCAGGCAGACCAAGG
Organism: Rissa tridactyla; assembly: GCF_028500815.1. Taxonomy (NCBI): domain Eukaryota; kingdom Metazoa; phylum Chordata; class Aves; order Charadriiformes; family Laridae; genus Rissa; species Rissa tridactyla. The sequence continues at coordinate 106,801,495 of NC_071468.1, forward strand.
ACCCTCAGGTGCCACCCTCAGGCCATACACAAACCTTCAGCAGGACACAGGACTCCTCATTTCATCTGCCTTTGTAGCAAGGGAATAATACCACTTCCTTTATCCTGGTTTTCCTCCTATCTTGTCTCTTCAGATAGTAATTTATTTGTGGTGGTACCATTTTTCATTCTGTGTCTGTTTAGCACAATAGGATACCAATCTCAGCCAGGGCATCGATGTGTTAATACTGTACATCTAATAAAGAGCTGAATATATATTCTCATTATTTTGAAGAGCAGTAATTATACTTTTTTCATAAAGCTGTTCTTTTTCCTCTTTCCTTTAATAAAAATCCTCAATATTCAGCTGAGAAAGTAGGAAGTTATTTATGTCTCCCCGACATGGGAGCATAGCTTGGTCTCAGACGTCGTTTAAAGCAGCCTCAAAGCTATTCAAAACTGTATCAGGCTGGCTGCAGCCCCAGATCAATTGCAATATAACTTCAGCCTTCTTTTCTCTGTCCTGGCAGCTTCAGGGACGTGCTGGATGACCTGACTAGACTTCCTTCAGCTCATACTCTGAGGAGTCTCTATTGCAGAAACCTGGGAAATTTCTTCTTCCTTTACAACACAGGAGCACTTCAGAGTCAGTAACAGAGTTTTCAGAGTATTTAGCTAAGTAATAGAGCAGATACTGAAATCCAAGGTTAAATTTTTTTGTATCAAAAATTTAAATTAAAATTTTGAAATCTTTCAACTCATTCAAAAGAATACAAGTAATGATGCTTCTAAAGGATTCAAATGAAAACACACAAAAAAAGTTACAAGTGTTTATACCTGTATTTCTATCTTACTACCTATTCATATTTTACTCCCTCAAAAAACATACAACTAGTGCAAATTTGTTCTCACCAGACGGGAACTACCATCTCCTCTTGCCATGAAAGAAAAAGGGTAAAAGTTTTTTTTTTAAAAAAATATTTCTTTGGTATAAATGAAGAAAAAAATTAAAATATCCACAACTACAAAGTTATACTGTTCAGAAAAGCCTCTTCCATGAAAAATTAACAGCCTGGCAGCATGGATTAATTATGAATTAATATACATGGCCATAGTAACCCTTAGCGCTCAGTATTTTGAGTACACAGTATTTGTGGTTACATATGTAAACATCGGCTATGTCCTTAGAAAGTAGGTTCTCTTCTTAAGAAGGGTACACATAGAAATACGCTTTAGAAATCTGTGTAGTAATCTCTTGATGTTTAAAAATATAATGCTGTATAGAACAGACTGGGCATCTGTTACGGGGTAACCCTGGTAGGCATCTAAGCCCTACGCAAACAACCACTTGCTCGCTTCTCTGAGCGGGATGGGGAGAGAAAAAGAAGGGAAAAAGTTGGAGAACTTGTAGGTTGAGATAAAGGCAGTTTAATAAATAAATAAAAAGAAAACAAAGAAAAACAAAACCAAGAAAAACAGATGATGCAAAAATACTCAACTGCTCACTGGCAGTTGACCAATGACCAGCCAGTCCCCAAGCAAAAGCAGCCTTGGCAAACTTCCCCCCGAACTTTTATTGCTGAGCACGATGTCCTACGGTAAAGGGATGTCACTTTGGTCAGCTGGGGTCAGCTATCCCAGATGTGTTCTTTCCCAGCTCCTTGTGCACCACCCAAGCTGGTTGTGTGGTGTGAGAAACAGAAAAGGCCGTGACTCTGTGTAAGCACTGCTCAGCAATAGCTAAAACACCATTGTGTTATCAACACTGTTTTCGTCAGAAATCCAAAACATAGCCCCATACAGACTGCTATGAAGCAAATTAACTCCACTCCATCCCAAACCGGTACAGCATGCCTATCAGTACTCTCTTGTACACTGAACTCGGCCCACACTCCAGCTAGCGTTGCCTGCACCTAGTACATAAAAGGTGCAGAGCACCATCCACATGTATCAGCTGCAGTGTGGAAGCTTTATCACTGCACTGGGACGGCCGCTCAGCAAGACCCACCCACTAGAGCGTCATGCCAGTCACATCATTTCTACTTCCAGTAATTGCTCATGCTGAAACAAGTCTTACTTTGGTTCTGGTAGCACCAGGCCAGTTTGGGTCTTCCTGTAGTGGAAGGCATTGATTTGCCCCATTACATGTCATACTATCTTAGGCCCATATAAAACTGACCATATACAAGGAAGACGCCTTCCCTCCTGCATGAACAGTGAGAAGCTCACAACTACTGCAGTCTGTGTGTTATAGCTTTATCCCTCATATACCGGCTATCAGGTAAGGGTAGGGAATCAATCCCTTTCAAGCACACTTCTTTCTGCCATGTGCTGAACAACATTCAGGCTTAGCTACACATCTGGATCTGCACAGAACATCCACGTCCATTACCACTGCATGTCCATGAATGGCTGAAGCACATGAACAACAGTGAGGCTGTCCACCTTGAATGTGATCCACACCACCTAATCCGCGAACCGGAACTCCAGGGCAACAAGGTGCTAAGGCATGTAAGTGAGCCCCAAAAAAGAAAGGCTAGTCTCAAGGCTTTGCATCTTTTTGGAACACGGTATCTTTCACTCACGCTTAGTAGACTCAGACCTATCTGGTGACTTAAACCCGCAATCAGCATAATGTTGTTACAAGTCAGTATATACAGCCACCGTTGTTATAGCAGTGCTTCTGGATGATGTCCATTTTTCATGTCCATTTTCTTACTTTATTTAAGAATTGATTAGATGCTAGTCCTCATATATTCCATGCTTCAACACAGTACTGAGAGTGTTCTGGAGGCCAGGGTCACCCTTTTCAGGGACGACCTACTCTACAGCTAACACCGAGAACCAGGAGCAGCTAAGACATAGGCAGCAAAGATTAGCCACATCTGACTAAAAGGCGCCCGTACCCTACTCAGTCACCTCTGAGAGATTCAGGGTGCAGAGGTTGCTGCGGGTGCAGGGGGTGTTAGAGAAGCCTGCAGGGCTATGAACCCTCTCTGGAGGCTGAGCTGTAGCGTCCTGCAGGGCTTGGAGGTTACCCTGGCGTTGTGGAGGGCTCCTGGGGCAAAGCCCAGTGTCACGGAAAGGACAGGTCCCATAGCACTCACCATGGGGGCAAGGTCCTACACTGCCTGGGGGCCAGCCTCCGTGGTGCTGGGCCTGTGGGCCGGGAGGGGGACACCCGGGGGGGAGGCCAGGCAGGGCTGACAGGGCTGCTGGGGCCCTTGGGGCCTGGATGAGAGCTTAGTAGTGCTCTTCATCAAAGACTGAGCTATTTAAAAAGGTTTTTATCAGTTAATAAAACACAGCTTCTTTTCCTCTGATAATTCAGAATGGTCAAAATCTCCTGAAGACGCTGGCAATCAGAACCTGATACTTGTTGACAGCTGAATTTGTTTACTCCCTGTTTAGGAGCTGCTAATGGCAAATTGCTACAGAGAGAAGTCAGAAAGCATGAGGACGAAAAAGTGTTTTCCATATCATAAACTGCCGTCCCCGGTATTATGGCATCTGAGAAGTGCCATAAATAACATCTTCAGGCTGTCACAAGAACAACTGTGTTTTGTTCCTTTCTTCCTTGTTGCCCACAACTTTGTCACACAAACAGATAAAGTTTGCACCTCTGTTTCCCAATGCAGACTTTGTCATGGGTCTGAGCCATCAGACTCTTTCAACCCTTGATGTGCTCTTATTCTTCAATTATTTTCATGACAGCAGAAGTGTCAAAGAAGCAGGATTTGGGGTTGGGGGTGGGAAGGCAAGTCCATGGATACCTCTTTTCCAAGCTCACTAGGCTTCATATATCATAAGTTCATATGCCATATTTTTTTCATTTTCATGCTGTATTTTATACTTGCAGAACGCACAGATATTGTGAGGTAATTGTTAAAATTGTCAGTTAGGTCTAAATATACAATCCCATTAATGAATGACATGGACTGGAAATGGGTTTCGTAAGTCTCTCTCCCATATTATATTTTGAAAATGCAGCTCCTGATGTTTTAATATTGGGTTAATATGCTGAATAATAATAATTTACATTTATATTGCAGCTTTCATCCTGCTAGATTGCAGAACGCTTCCAATTACAAGCATACCACAGCACACAGATGCAACCATCTCTGTGGCAGACATAAAGTCGGCAACAGCAGAAGAGAGAGGAACTTCAGGGCTTAGGACAGTATGGCCAACCCTTAGACTTAACCCACCAGTAAAGTATCCTGGAGTCCACACAGAGCAGAATAACTTTGTTTTAAAATAGCATCAGAAGTCCTGAAGCCTACAAACTCAATCCCCTTTTAAAAAATGGATGACAGAAATCTGTCCTGCATGGAGATGAACCAGAATTTCCATTAGAAGTACCACCATTGAGGTACTCCGAAAGAAAAAAAAAAAAAAAGTAGGTTGCAAACAATCTCTTTTGGATGCCTAACAGCATAATGAAATACGCAATTTAATTATTATTCTTTTTTTTCAGGAGGAAGAGGATTGGAGGGGATAGACAGAGAACAGAGGGGAATGGTTCAGAGAAAGTTGATTTCAATCCAAAATAAAATTGGAACAGGTCCCAGTTAAGTGATCAGTCTGATTTCTATTCAGTTTTGCCAGCCCAAGTGGGTCCCAGTATCACTATTATGCCCGGTATCATGTGATTAGTCTCATTGAGAGAATACAGTTTACATGCTGAAAGCTGATGGTATGAAGCCTTTAGGAAGAATAATTTGTACACCTGCTTTTTTTGGAAACATTTCAAAGATGTTTCTTTTGGTGTGGGGGAGTAGTAAAGTGAAGCCCTGTTTAAAAGAGATGCCTTTTTGTGGAAATGTTGTTCTTGTGACAGGAAAAGGTAAAACAACAATTTCACATGTTACTCTTTCAACTGATAGTAGTTTTGATTTATTCAGCAGAAAATCCTCTTCACCTAAGGCCATTCCCAGCTCTCTGTATTCTGATACCGAAGTCAGTCCCAAACACTAACAGGTAACCCTTGAAGTCAGAAACTAGAGATCCTTCAGCAATTGTAACTTGGAATTTATTTTTTTAAACTCTTACTATAAACTTGATGCTAGATTTTCAAGAGAGCTTAGCTGCCATCTTGTAAGCCAATGAAGAGGTCAAAAGCTACCAGCTACAGCTGTTTCTTTTAAATCAATCAAAGATGATGAGAGTTGCAGCTGCTCGGCACTTTTAAAAAATTGGCCAAAATGTGTAAGAGCCTAGGGTAAAATACTTTCCCCATGGGGATAAATTCTCTCCATCTGACTTGAGGTTACAATGAGTTGTAGAGGATTTTTAAATGGCTGTGATTACTGTTTGCTGTGGAGTTCTCCAGCTGTTAATGTTTCAAAGAATAATTTTTTGGTTTTAATATTTTAAGATCTTTTGGTGGTGCAATTGGAAAGCTCGTAGTTTTTTCAGGGACATGATCTGCCTGAAGACTACAATAAAGCTAGGAAGCCCTAAGTATGGTAAAAAAAAAGGCAAATTAAGCTATCTATTTTCTTTATAAAATGTGGATCTACTCTCACCTCAGACAATGAATGCAGTCTCAAAGAGCAGTCCCTAATTTCTTGAAGGAGTCATTCAAATGGCCAAATACCCAACAGATTTTCCAATGAAACCTAAACATGAACAGTGTATACACTTTCATTTAAACTTTAAAATAACTTCCTCAGAGACAGGAATAACAGCACAAACCCATTTTGTAGATAGTATTAAACAAACATTAGAAGAAATAGATTTAGAACTAAAATGGAGTTTATTGAAATCCATCTATTACTGCCGTTATTAAAAAGGTGTTTGTTAAAAAATTATCCATTATTTCTTATTCCTGTTACAAAGGTGTTCAGGGACCAGTTTCCACTATCAGAAGAAATATTATATCATTGATTAAGACATCTTCTTGCATCTTTCAATTTTCAGCAAAGCTCCTTCTGTCCTATAAATGGCAGGTGTTTGATCTGAGAACACATTACTTCAGAAATCTTTTTATTTTAAGAATTTCAAGCTTGAAACTAATGTGGTAGGTTTTAAAGGGTTGTTCTAAACAGATTGTCAGTTACTAATCACTAATGTATTTCTAGTGAGCATGCTCAGGATAGATATCCAAAGGGAACACAGGGCCGTAAAGACTTCTTGCTTATTATTTAGGACCAGCAATTCATCTCATTTTCCTCCATGTCACAGAGATTCGATTCCATACAAGTCAACTTAAGATCCTATAAGGATGGCCATTTTACAAAATAGCATCAACTTCACTTTCAAAGCTTAATTATTAAAAATCACACAGTGGAAAGAATACCAACACTCACCTATCTTACTCTGTATCTATGGGGTATCAAAATCTCCATGTCCTGCTTTTTAAGCTGTCCCATAAGCTTTCTATTAGGAGCAATAGACTCCAACGAATAATTTCCAAAGGAGATCATCTTTGTTCCTCGCAAAGTCTAAAACTATATCTTCAATTTCTCATACATTTTTTTGAAATCATAATGCTATGGAAAGCTGGTATCTACAGCTGTTATAATGAGTAGCTTGTAGAAGCCATATATGCCACATAAAGCCGCCTTCTTAGCAGGTAAACCTTCAATTCAGCATGGCTGTGGCTGTGATGCATGACACACAAATACATGCTTCATTGGCATCGGCATCCAGATAAATTTGTCCTCACCTCAGTGAATGCAGAATCAGCATAAGTAATTAGCTTGCTTATTAAGAGTTTAAAAAAAGAAGGGAAGATGTAATAATCAAGTTGCATCCTCTCCCTGTCCCTACTTCAATACATCCCAAAGTAATCTCCATTTAACTTCCAAAACAAAAATCAGAATAAAAAAGCATGTTGTCTTCCAGGTTCTGCTTTGGTCATACCTTTGTTTTCTGGCATAAAGCTTTAAAGCAGCACAGGTGTCCCGTAGACTCTTATTTAATCTCGTACATGCAAGTCCTCTACCTGTGATTGTTGCAGTGATGTAGGCTGAACATAAGTATGCCTCGCTACACTAAAATCTATGCATTCACAGAGGCAAAGTAAAGACATTGAATATTCAGACTGGAAAATTTTCTTCTGAACCATGAGGTTACAGATTCCAATTGCCTCTCTTTTCTGACCAAGAAATATTGATCATATTTGAATCATTTGGTCATTGCAACTTCATTTGATTGAATGGACTGCTGAAGTGGAGACCTTCTGTTTAGCTGGAGCTGCCAAGTGTCTCGTAGCTTTTGAAGAACAATAAAAGTAGCTGAAAAGTCCTTCTTATGTATGTTTGCAATGTAAGCCCAGAGACGTCTGTCCTGGAAGTGAAGGAGGACTAAAAGAATAAAAAGGAGATACCGAGTAGTCATTGCTTTGTTTCTAGAGAAAGTGTTTAAACTTACTTCATACATCCATGGAAAATATTGGCTAATAAACAGTTGCAATTCTATGGAAGAGAACTGTCCCTAGGAAGTGAGGATAATAAAGATATGAAATTGCCCTTGAATGTGTACTTTTCTAATACAGTACGGAGATATGGCATAGTTGACATTACAGTATTTGAGGTATAGTATTTATTCCAGAATACTATTATTATTATGACTTTCGTACTGAAAAGATTATCCTCAATTCCCTTCACTCTACGGTTGGTCCTATAAAGATCCAGCTAATTGGTATCCAAACAGTTTAACAGTTACAGCTTTTGTTGGTTTTATTGTGCCAGCAGCTTCCTTTGCAGACATCGTCTAGTAAACTATTATGCTAGTAAACTAAATAGGGCCAGGGCACTATGGCACGCAACTGTCCATATTATTTAATTGCTAGTACACTCCTTGGCATAGATGTGACTCATGGGAACTAGCGCTCTTCCAGACAACACCTGGGCACAGTTTGGAGGGTAAGTCAAGCCTGCGATGGTTCCCAGTATGCAATACAGACAAGGCTGACATGTTTTAGTGAAGAAGAAAGTTTAGCCGTATGGATGTAAGCCATGCTCTGCCACTTGCCTTCAGGGCCAAAAAGGGAGCCAGGGCGTTTTTTATTTACTTTGTACAGACATAGACATTGAGACCAATTTTCTTCTGACATTATTATGACTCATTCTATTGAAGCTAAGAAGTTATAGCAGATGTGTAAAAGTCAGAGAATCACCATACCTGCTTGGTGTGTATTTTGGGGAGTGAGGAGGCATATTGGAGATAAGGCAATTATCTTCTTTTACAAGTAACTTAAATGGGGTTAGACCTACTTTACATTTGCCCACTAATAACAGCATCTGCTGTATTCTGATTTCTTGTCTCTTCCATTCTAAACACCTGTAGGTAAACTGATGCAGTTTAGAATGTAAAGATTCAGTCTGACAACCATGATTTTGATTGCTTAGCTCTAACATCACAAAACGGGTTGTCAGAAGCTCACTGTTTCCCTTTCCTTTTAATTTGCTCCTTTAGGATATCGAGGTTTTTTTGTACCAGTTTCATTTGTATTGACTAGTTTTGGTCATTAACAGCACGGCGCAATCCAGTATTACGGTCTGCTCACGGACAAAGGTGCACCCAACAGCCTGCTTGCTTTATATGCAATGAATTGGGGCATCACTCCTTTGCCTATCATATATTCTGCTCAAATCATCTAAGAGTGAGCAGTGCCTGTTGTTTGGCATTCCCACACATACATCAGAAAGGAAACACCCCATAGCCCCAGGATGCACAGTAGGTAACCTCATGCTGAACCTGAGCTTTTGAGTATCTTTGATATTTCTTCTGTGGAAAAAAGTCTGTTGCCATGAGGGACAATTCCCCACTCTGTAATACCAACACATAGGAGTCGCTCCATTGCTTAGCAAAATTACACCTTAAGATAAGAAAAATAAAAACAGAATCCAAGAAAATTTTCTGTAATTTTAAGGCAAAATCAAAATCAAATACATTCAGTGGAACAAGAATTAGCCTTATACCTTTACTGTTCCTAGTGTGTCATGTATTGTTATTTTCCTAACCCAGCAAAAATAAAAAAATACCTTCTGTGTAAAGGATCTCTCCCTCTGTTTACGTGTGCATGAGTTACATGTCGCTCGTTTAGGCTTCCTGAGATTTTCTTCTCGATGTTATTGGTATGTAGCTGTGATGCTCTCATCCCGATTTGTACATTTTTATGCTTTGATGGTTTATTTGGCTTTCCATTCATATTGTTTGAACTACCTGGCTCCTTTTCAGAATCAGAAGCCCTGCTGCTAACATGATACAGCAAGTTTACAATGCCCCAAATAAACATAATAGAGCCAGGAATTACATACTCTCTTCCTCATACAAAATCCCACCCCAAAAATGACCTTTCTTTCACTCTCCCTCACAGGCACATACACACAACTGCACACAGTTAAGGCTCCTTACATAAACTCAACCAACTAAATAATTTAGCCCTTCAAGCACAAAGAAATTCTGCTGTCTTATCAGCTTCTCTTTGCTGATTCCAGCAAGCACCGAGTCTTTCAGGGTGCTTTGTGCTACCCTCTTCTAGCGCTACTCCACAGACCCCACCTGTCCCAAACAGTCCCTTTGGTCAAAGACTTATATATACCTATACCTATACCTATATTCGGCACTGGTGAGGCCCCACCTCGAGTACTACGTTCAGTTTTGGGCCCCTCGCTACAAGAGGGACATTGAGGTGTTGGAGGGTGTCCAGAGAAGGGCTACAAAGCTGGTGAGGGGTCTGGAGGACAAACCTTATGAAGAACGACTGAGGGAGCTGGGGTTGTTTAGCCTGGAGAAGAGGAGGCTGAGGGGAGACCTTATCACCCTCTACAACTACCTGAAAGGAGGTTGTAGAGAGATGAGGGCTGACCTCTTCTCCCTGGTGACAAGTGATAGGACGAGGGGAAACGGGTTCAAGTTACGTCAGGGGAGGTTTAGATTAGATATTAGGAAACATTTTTTCACTGAAAGGGTTATTAAACATTGGAATAGGCTGCCCAGGGAGGTGGTGGATTCACCATCCCTGGAGGTGTTTAAAAAAAGGGTAGATGGGGCCCTTAGGGACATGGTTTAGAAGTGGCTCTTGTCAGGGTAGGCTAAAGGTTGGACTCGATGATCTTAAAGGTCCCTTCCAACCTCAACAATTCTATGATTCTATGATTCTATATATATATTTTTTTTTTTATGGAAACTTGAGGCCTAATTACTTCCTCTGTCTGCCTGCCTTGGCTCTTCCCAGCTCAACCCACATGAACACAACATGTCTCCACAGGGCGCTATACAGACTGTCATTCCAGGACCAGCCCACACTGACTCACTATGCCCATCGCGTGCTTCACCCAGACCCAGCAGATGTTTAAAGGGAGAGAGGGATCTCCCATCCACCTAACCTTTTTCTTCACCTCTCTGTTCCCCAGGTACGCTTGATGGCCTTTCACTGAAAGGTAGTATTCACCCTTTGCTTCTTTTTCACCACCGAGACTGGGTAAATTAAAAAGAAAGGCAGGAGAAAGGGAGAGAAACATGGAAATAGAGAAAAATATAATAACAGATCTAAAAAATCACCAATTCACACCAAAAAATTTTCTCCACCTTCTGAGATTTATATATACATATATATATATACATATATATATATATATACACATAACACTCAAACCCTGCTTGAAGTGCACTGGACAAATATTGGAACAAATAGGTGTATAAACACTCAGGAACTAATCTGCTTTCATGATTCTGTACCACTTGGCTTTACTCTGGCCAGTAATATGACCAACATATAAAACTCTGAAAAAGTTGGATGGCGTAATAATGTAACAACATCAGACTAACTTGTGAGCAGTGGATAAATTAAACAAGGCAAAAATTTTCAATCTCAGGAAAAAAGGTTTTAAGCTAAAGTTGAGTAAGATCTGATCTTTCTTTGATATAAATAAGTCTCCAGTGGAAGTAGTAAGAGATTTGTGATTTCGTGTTGGGTTTCGTATGCCATTTTGAGACTTTCTCCATATGCCATAATTTATCATAAAATTAAACATAATTATAGATGAAACTGATTTTTTTAAGAGGAATTATAAAAAAGGGAATAGGGAAAACATCGGTATGCTTACAGTCTAATGTACTACAGTAAAGTTTACAGACAATACAAAAATAAAAAATACAGTTACATTTTCTAAAGAATGGAGATTTTTGGATTACTGTCGTTACTTTCTTAAGAAGCAGGTTTGGTTTTCCACGAAAGGAATAGAAAAACTAAGTTTACACTAAGTTTAAAAATTCAAACACCCAAAGACTGGGAAATGACAGAGCTAAGATCGTTCTTTTAAAACATTTTTTTTTTGTAGTTAAATATTCTCTGTTTTTCTGAGCAAATAAAAATCCCTAGAATTGGATCATATGGCCTCACATTGCCAAGACTGCTTATCTGCCAAACTGGAATCATTTGTTCCACTGCACTAATTACTACCATGCAAGCATATGAAGCAACTGATGGTAGCAGTAGGTTATCGTCCTCTAGGTATATCAGAACTAGAGCAGAATGAGGCAGAAGAGAAAGGTTAAGGCAGCCAAATCCTGCCTGAAGACTCTGCAGCTGTCTCTGCCTCTGCTACAGAGATCCCATATCATGGCAGTCGGGTCATTTCAACCAGACATTGAGCAGGTGACGCTCGCTGTGTTCCTTGCCTTTGGTTCTAAGCCTGGCACCACACGGCCTGATTTCCAGAAACAGCAGGATCGGACACTCCTGCTAAAGGCAACAAACTCTGTTTTGCACATAACAAGTTCCACATAACACTAAGTATTCTGAAAAATCTGGGATTATGAACTAATGAGCCAAAATTACTGAATCTTATTCTTTTTGTTCCTCAGTTTTCCATCAGAAATGCAGCTAATGCCATGTTTTATCTTACCCAGCTACTGCAAGTGCTCAGGTATAACAGCAGCAAGCAACAGAGAGAAACTAATAAGAAAATTAATAATTTTGTCTTCAGTGGAAGATTGGAGGAAATGCAGTTTCCTGGATCTTCCTTCTTGCCCTTCTTGAAGACAGCAGTGACACTGGCTTTCTGCCGGTCTTCAGGAACTACGACCCAGCCATCGAGAGTGGCTCCACAATGATACAGCCAGGTCCCTGAGCACTCCTGGGTGCATCCCGTCAGGCCCCATGAACTTGGGTATGTCCAGTTTGTTTAAGTGCTCCCTACCTCCCTTCTTCACTAAGTGTAAGTCTTCCTTGCTCCAGATGCTTAGGAACTGCTTCCTGATAATCGTATCTTGTGCTTATGCCAAATAAATAATACAGAATAATACATCATTAAAGCTAAAATCAACATGTGTTTGGAATGTTCTCACTGCTGCAACTACACAGAGACCTGCCCTTGGGAGCCAGCCAAACAAATGTCTGTGACGAAGTTTGCTAGATTTCATGGCTGTATTGCATGAACAGGAAGAAGAAAGAAAATAAAGAACGCTAGTTTCTAGTTCTTATTTATTATGTTGCTGCTGCTGTTGTTGCATCATCTATGAATTTTATTAGGGATGAGAATTCCACTGCTCTAAGCACATATGGATTACTAGAAGTCTTAAGTGTATGTCATACATTCAGTGAAAAAATACCTGCTTCAAAGAGCTCACAATTCACAGGTTAGAGGAATGACAAATGTATTCAACTGAAACCAAGAGAGAGAAAGTCACTTGAGAATCACAACAATATTCATTTGTTCACAGGTATAAAACCAAATAAATAGGTATTAAACTACTAAAAAAAAGTGAGAGAATAGTGAGTTCAGGAAAAATGAGAGACATACCTTGGAAAAAATGCCTTAAGAGGGCTGTCAGGTGAGATGGAATTAAGGGGAAAAAGGAAGGTTTGGCACACTGGATAAAGAAAATATTTGGTGCATATGAGAAAAATATTTTTCAGATATAAATTTACTCATGCCTCACATAGACCTTTCCTCTAATAACGATGATAACCAAATGACACGAAAAAGGCTAGGCAGAGAAAATACTTTATATAAGCTTCATACCCAGAAAACATTCAGTCTAACATTTTCCCTGCAATTCATTCTTGTTTTCTCTTCCATTTAGTTTCTCGGTCACATATTTTAAAGGCCATTGTCACAACCGTGTTGATATTGGCAGCGTTCTGGTTCTATGAAACCAGAAGCGTTATGGAAGTCAGGCCTACGGTCTCAGGAGCTAAGGGAGCAAGGGGTTGCTTGCTGACTGCAGCACTCTCTGTCACCCCCGATACAGAGTTCATCAAAGCCTTAGGGATGACCAGCCTTCTTGGAAGCGGGGTTGGTGTGACACTGGGAATTGCAGAAGTTGTGAACATAAGAACATTAGACATTTTAGTATGAAAAAAAGGCTACTAGGCCCAACACACCTGTCTTTTTCAGTTTCTCTTCATTCTGCCATTTTCTTTTTTTTTTGCATCTATCTCAATATTCCCTTTCTTCAGAAACAAATATGCTTCTCTTCATATTTTATAGTATTTGCTTACTTTCTAAAACCATTCTGCTTGTGTATTCCCACTTGCAGGCAAGAATCTGCTCAGAATTCTTTAGACTTTTTTAGAATTCTCCCGTTTCTTGTGCTCCTTCCCACTACCCAGGTGTATTTTACCAAATCCTTTCATATTTTAGGAATTATTGGCTCAAATATTCATCCTGCCCCAGCTTACATGGAAATCATGTGAACCATGTATTCTCAGAGAAACATGTCCCCTCCACACAGTAAAGCAAAGAAAAATTCAAACACGATATTGAACAACATTAAAAATAGACTACAAATATGCAATGCTAATTGATGTAGCCTGCATACTTGAACACTGGGCTTAATTTTGCTCTTCTCATCTAAAGAAGAGTGCAGTGGAGAAACACATAGCCCCAGAAAGAGCAGTATATTATAAGAAGCCTGTTAATATTCCTATTAGATTGTGGGAGTAATAGTGCATTCATTTCAGAGAGGAGATGGAAAAGACAGACTGTGAGGAGTACATTATTAAAAGTAGCCAACAACAGCAATAAAATAAAAAACATTTGTATATCTTCACACTCAGTTCAAGGACAAGAGCATGTTCCATAATGTTGAAATAGTTTTACAGTGAATTAATAGAAACTTTGAAAATAATACACCAGTAATTGTCTCATTAATTAGCATAGACCACTGGAGCAGTCAAGACAGCGGCATTATTGTGCACGCACTATACAAGTGAAGAGGATCAGACAGCACTTGCCAGGAAAACGGAGAGTCTGGACAGAGAGAGCAGGCAAAGGGCAGCCGAGGGAGTGAACACACGCACACCATCTGGGTCCATTTAGGAGTGGTGGCTTGGTATGGAAAAATGAACTAAGTCGGAAAAAGGGTAGAAAGATTGGACACCGAAAGAGATGAAAGGAAGACTAGGCGGGGGAGAAAAAAAAGCAAGCACAGGCATGGAGCAAAGCAGGAGCAAAGAGTCTGTGCGGGAGGGAAGGAGGGAATGTGCACGAGAGTCATTCAGCTCCAGGCAGCGAATGCCCAGCGATAGCTACGTGAAGGTCATTGCTTTGGCCGCTTTGCAGCTGCTTCTACTGCCGGCAGTCTCTGCCGCTTCCCAGCCCTCCCCACGGCCAGTTTAGGGAGGGCATTGGTTCGGGGGGCACCACCTGGGTCCCAGCACCCCACAGCAAAAGGGGCTCCCAGGGAGGCTGCTGGGCACAGGCAGCGCCAGGGCTGAGGTGACGGTCCCGCAGCAGCACTCCCTGCCTTCCCTTTTGCATGCAAAGCCTAGACACAGGCTATACTCCACCAGTTAACCTCTGCAGTTTAATGCACCTAGATGAGGGGATTTTAACATGTAAAAGGGACTATAGTCTAACACGAGAATGAAAAACGTCATGTCATGTGACAGTAACCAGCACTAACACTTGTTCCTGTGTTATTTTTTAATAATTCAAAAAAAAGTTGCAGGATAAAAGTGTGAAGAAGATACTTCGATTTACTTTAAAAATACAGGCTTTTTTAGGCATCTAAACGCTTTATTCCCTAAGATTAAATGGTACGAGGCCAGTGTCCGAGAATGGTTACCAGAGTAGTTTGCACATTAATTTGGACATTTATAATGATTTCTACAAGTTTGGGTTTGTTTTGCAAAGTCAAAGTTTTACAAAGGACCGGGGAATCAGCAAAGCCCAACCCTGTGTCTGGCAGATGTTAAATCTAGTGCTTTAGTGATTATATACCATCTCCATCTTCCAATATGACTCATTAAATCTTCTTTTCTATTCGTATTCCTCCTTTACACCAACAGTACTTTGATCACTGCATACAATAAAATACTGTACAATTTTTTTCAGCAGTGTATTAAACTCTAAGAAAAACCCTTATGCACAGAATAAGGGAATTCACATTTGATAACTAATATCCTGAGTTCCTGCAGGTAGTATGTTAAATCATCAGCATAAAGAAAGGTATTTTGGTGTCCTTCATAGCAGTCTCAGTGTATAGGCCTGCTTTACAGACTTAAGTTTTATTTAAATTGTAAGTAGCTTGAACAATGAAACAGCAAACACAAGTCCAGTTGGTGAGTCCCCCTTCTCGTCGTTGGTCTACTTCCATTAATCCGTATGTAACGTATGAGGTGGAGAAGTCTGGGCAGAAAGCAGCAAAGGGGTTTTCAACTAACATACCTATGACCACTTTGGTTTGGATCCTGGAATGGTTATCAGCCTGTTCCCCTGTGACTACATCCCCAGTTATGAAGACCCATTAGCCTTTGCACTAAGTGGTTTAGGTCCAGTGGCAAACAGCCTGGTGTGAAAGCATCCTGGGAATGCCCTCTGGCACATTACAGCCAATTAATACTTCCTTTAAGCTGCTTATCTGAAATCCACACCATGGATCTGATGGAGGGATACAGGACCAGAGAAGGCGTGAGCATGAAGAAGTGAACGGCCAACTAACCAATTTCTAATACTTTTAACTACAGCCAAGGAAGGGGTTGAAGTTCAAAATGTTTAAGAAAGAAATGTGAAAAACAATACTAAGAACAAGCTGATCAATATTAAATCACTTGCTGTTTGACTTACTGGATGAATCTCTTCCTTTAGACCATAACAGGAAAACATAATTCCTAACTTTTTTTGGAATACATAGCAGTGATCTGCGTGCACAAGCCATGCAGCAGGACCATATCCGGAATGTCACATCACATGGACAGAAAAAAGGCAGTGATTTTTTCCTACAGACGCTGCTGGGAGGGAAGTGGGGCAAAACTTAGCAGTTGGTCTTTGCATGAAGAGCCCAGTGTGATCCAGAGACCTACTTCAGACCACATCTTACAGCACTGCATGCTGCAAGCTACTCTCAACCCACTTATGGAAAAAGGAAACAACATGCTTTCTGTATAGTTTGGTACAGTTTCTTCATGTGTAGCCAGCTATCTTTACTTTTTTGATGGTCTTCTGACGGAGAAGACCTTCTCTTTGATGGAAAAGGCAACATTTAAAGAAATAAAAAAAAATTAATCTATCTTTGTCTAAAACAAATGCATGACATGCTACCAAAATATGAAGAAAACTACTGAAAAACTTGTGTTTGAACTGATTCAATTCCCTGTGGCGGTTCTCCTTACAACTACCGTATGGCAGGTTTGTGTTACACAAAATGATGTATTGAACTAAACCAATGATAATTAGGAAACTATAAGCAAAAAAAGTTTCTGCTCTTTCTGAATCCACTATAAAAAGATAGGTCTGGCAAAACAAGGCACGACTAACAATAGAAATGATGTATTTTAACAAGCATTACAATTGTATAGATATTTCCTGTTCTCCACTGCTATGATCACAAGGTCTTAGCCACCTATGCCTTGCCTGAGAATAATCGATGCCATTAGAGAACTGGTGATATATCAGACTTCATGAACTATGTGTAACACATTAAGTGAAAAGCAAATGTACTCCAGGTTAGTAAAACAGATATCCGTAACTCTACTCAGACTGAGTGACACGCTCGGGGAATTCCCTAGGTGACTTCCCTGACTGCCAGATGAATCAGTTTCTGATCTCATTCAAGACTAATATAAATAACAGGGATTTGCCTCTCTCTGATACAGCTTACTGCTAAGACAAATATACGGCATTGGTCACCCAGGAAAGCAC
This sequence comes from Rissa tridactyla, assembly GCF_028500815.1. Classification (NCBI taxonomy): domain Eukaryota; kingdom Metazoa; phylum Chordata; class Aves; order Charadriiformes; family Laridae; genus Rissa; species Rissa tridactyla. The sequence goes on from NC_071468.1 coordinate 106,818,575, forward strand.
TTTTAAGAGTCCAAAATGCCTTAGAGCTTACAGAGCAAAAAATCCAGATAGCTGAACACTGAAAATATTGCCCTAATTACTTCAGGAATGAAACTCATTTTATTTTTTAATAACCAAAGGCTAAGACAATTATTTCTTTTTAAATTACCTATAATTAACATGTTTAACATGGAATATGAAAATCAAAACATAGATCAAGGAAATCAAAGCTACAGTCAAAAGACATGAAGCAGCACCAGACTTTTCACAGATCTCTGCAAGTTCTGGAACTCTTCTTGTGCCTTTTTCTTTGTTTCTTCAAATAACACAAACATCCTGCTCAGAATACAACTCAGAGTTGATGACAAATCCCACATCTGAGTGGCTCTAGAAACCATACCCAGTTCTCAGTGTCTCCTGGCAGCAGCAGCTTTCTGTATCTCTGGCTGCAACACTGTTCTCGCTTTGATACAGGTCATTAGGCTGGGTCTCCTGTTGGAACTATCACTGAAATGGCAGCCCCCAGGGATTACGCTGCTGCCAAATTCAGATCAGGGGAGTGAAAGAACACATTTTCAGATCTTTTAAAAAGCTGCTTTTAAACTCCTTGTTCAAATATAGATTGTCGTTATGGTCCTGATCCTATACCCTGATTGTATCGAGATGGTATCCAATAACAGGATTGCACCTTAAATTCATTTTCCTGCAGGCACTCGGTATTCCCTCTGAATATCCCTGCAATAATAACACTTTGCATGCATATTCCACGTTTCGTCTGAGGAATTCAAAAGGGTGTTATAAACATCCAGGGACACATCCTGCTCTCTCTGTAGTAGTTAGAGAGCCTCCCCTGCTGAACATCTCCTAACACGCAGAGTAAAGAGGGCACTAATCTGTGGAGCGAGGCGCTCGGTGTGACCCTGCACAATGAGGTGGAAAACAGAAGCCTCTGCCAATAAAACAGAAGCTGTGGGAGTTCATGCAATTTTGGATCTGTGGAATAAGAGCTGCCAACCTGTTTTTATGAAGATGATTTGTTTTGCCACCCAGCCCTCCTTCTGGGCTCATCTACACACATCCAGGACTGTAACAGACCCCAGCTCTTTCTGCCCATGCTCCAATCTGGCCAGACACAAAGCAGATTCGGTCAGGGATTAATTAGCTCAGGCAGAAGATTGTGCTAACAGAGCCCTGAGAGTGGTGGGCCAGACGTGGCTGACATCCAGTCAGCCTGGACAGCAAGCGGAACGAGCCTGACCACACAGGCAGGTACTTGCGCTCGATGTGCAAGATGTGTTTCACCACCTTAGCACTAGGTAGAAATGATACACACATTATGTAGATTTTTAAAAAAACGAATCACAGATGTTAAAAGAAAACCCAGTGCTGACAGTGACAGATCGGAGCATAGAATCCAATATGTGAACGCTGCTCTGAGGGTGGATTATTTGCTAAAAATGCTTAACGCGGTCTAATGATTAATAACCACCTGAACTCCAGGCCCATTTCTGTACCCTTATGGAGAGCTGCAGAGAGAGCTCCCTTCTGAAAACAGGCTGCCTTTTGCCCCCTTAGATGTGACTTCTAAGTAGCAAGGTGGGAACAGCAGATACACAGACGTACAAGGTTTCCTAAAACTGGTGTGTGTCAGCGGAGAAGGGGTTCGTTTGTGTTGCCTGGACAGCTCCTGGTTGGCTAACTCAACGCCTACAGCTTAGTGCTGCATGAAAGTTCTGCTGCTAATTGGCTACCCGTTTCAGCTAATTCTTTGCTGCATGAGCTAACTGGGTGTGGAGCCAATTTTCACAGCTTTCAGGGTTTTACATGGCTTTCCATGCTGCAGAGCTACAAACTATCCTTTAATTGAATTAAACACTTAATTGTGCTCATAAATGTGGAAAGAATAGACCCTCCCAGCTAAGAAAATAGGAATAGATATTGATCTGCAAGCTTGAAACCTCCTTACTCCCAGTTTAGTAATAATACTTATAATTTTGAAATTTTTTTTGATTGTCAGGGTTTTTTTGTCATTGTTGTTGCAGAGATTTTGAATAGTAACCAATGTCTGGGGCTTAGAAAGACAGAAATAACTAATTGTTTTTCCATAATTTATATTCAATAAGTATTTAAAGGGTAATATGCAGATTTCAAAAGATGTCATTTGGGCTTTATGACAGTTACTGTATCACAGTACCAGTGTGGTTACACAAAATGATACTGGTCATTTTGTATTGAGAATGCACATGGTCCTACGCTGTTACTTAAAAATCCAACAAAAACGTTGGTCCTTCCTTTCAGTGCCGTTATTTAGAGTGCGTGATACATCCCTGAACTTTATCCCAAACAGAGATAATAAGGATGGGGACCCACACCACAAGCACACGCTGACACACACAAGCAGAGATAATGTGAATGTAAGAGGCACAATGGAAATAATTTCATTTATCTTACCATTGTTTTAAACGTTACTATTCTTCGTTAGGAAAAAAGTGAGACAAATTAAAACTGAACATTCCATAGAAGTTTTCATAAAATTTCACATCAGTGCAGAAAATATTATTGCAAAGTAAAGAAAGAGAGACGGAGGGCTAGAGGGGAAACTAATGGGACTTTTAAGAACTAAACATACAAAAAATATCGCTTATGTGACGCATTAAAGTCAGCCTGAATTATTAAGAGAAACTCGCTTGTGTCCCCAGGTGCTTTACAATACCTGTGTAGTCCACACCAAGAGTTCTGGATGCTTTGTGCTAGAATCACATTCGTTGATGAAGCACAAATTTAAGAAGACAGGCAAAAGAGGTCTATGTGACCAGGGATTGATAATGGTCCATAGGGCCTTTCACCTTTATGTTACTAGTTCAAATCCAACCTAGCTAAAGTAATGGCTAAAAGTTGTTAAGGCCTGAGAGCTGTTCAGTGGCCTATGTGAAATGAATGCAACGACCTTCGACCAGCTCCCTGTGGACCAGCAGCCAAATCACAACTCTTCCTCCTGCCTATTTTTTAGGGTGACTCCTCAGACTTTAACAAAGGCAAAAAAAAGCCCTGGGAATAGCATCTTAACACTCTACCTTCTCTGCAAGCAGTAAATACCATAAGCTTAGGGCATTTAAACTTACTATTACTAGACAGCAATTTATATCGCATTAGCACCACTGGACCTTGACTGCTATCAGTATGAGCTATGAGCACACAAAAAGAGGTGACTGCCTCTTCAAAAAGATAGATAATACGCATATGAGAAAGGACAGAGGGACAGAATCAACTCTGTGGATTGTATTTATGCTCAACTGCAATCGTCTGCCCCAGCCATGCTAGACCCAACGAAGGCTTTCGGCTACCACTCTTCCCAGTACTACAGTTTCAAAACACTACCCTATGCTTAGACTAAATACATCAGCAAGTGGTTTTAAAAGCATATATACAAAGCCAGGGCATTTTCCTGTCTTTGCTGTAGTAAAGTGTATCAGTACATCGCTGGTATGATTGTAATAACATCTACTACAGAGTTCTGAAATAGTTTCTCAAGACAATTTAAGGTCTTAAAATAGATCTTATTCGTGGAAAGTTTCAACTTGTGTCTCTGTCAAGAGTGCAATGGGATTGCAGCTCCACTGCTTTGCGGTACCGGACCAGATAATCTCCAGATGAGCACAGCCGCATCTAACCACTGAAAAAGACAAAGGTGTAAAATCTCAGTGCCAGATGAGGCAACAACACTCAAATCAGAGGAAGGCCCAGAGAGCATTTTTAAAGAAAACAGGCTACTGAATGCAACATCCAGTACAGCTAAAAGAAAAAATCCCATAAAACCCAGAAATACCTCTGACAAGTTTTAATTAAAGTCAGTGGATAAAAGCAAAATACAAAAAAATGTCATTTGGAGGTCTATAAAGCCTAAAGCAAAAGAAATGTCCATTTATTTAACATTCTTGGTTTGCTTTGTGATAGTTTTATCACTCAACCCATATTGCCCTTCTCATTGCTCATATGTTTTTGGGCATTTTTGAGAAAAAAAAAGTAAAAGACTTAAAAATTATGTTATGGGAATTTAATTCATATGCAGTCTCTCTATTCTCATTGTATCTCAAATGCTCAGATGCTTTTTGAAACGAAAAACTTTTCAAAATAAAAACAGCTTGGAAAATGAATTCACGGCCCTCCTCTTTACCCTTAACTCTCTCCTGTCTTCCACACAGCCAACTGTCTGACCCAGGAATCAATACACATATGCTTAGACCATGATACAATTAAATTTGTTCTGAGCATTTACTTATGTTTCAGCAGCTTCGTTGACTTCTGAGCTTGGAAACATTTTACATTTTCTACTGTATTACTGGCATAAATGTTGACTTTGCTAAGCTTATTTTTCAGCCTCAGAAGCATATTTAATCTTGTGATGAAGAGCAAGCACACCAGGTGAACAGCATGCAAATTTTCAGAATCCTGTTTGCCTTACGGGGAGAGTGATTTTTTACTGCAGATTTAAAGTGACAACACAAATCCGGAGTTACAGCATTGATTAATATCTGCCAAAACACAGAAACCCAAAGCAAAGGATCCATCCTTAGTTTCCTTTGTTGTGCAACTATGTACAGTACCACCAAGCTAAATTCAGAGATATCAGAAATGGTGGGTAAACAATAAAGTAGTAGTGTACATTTTACACACTGAGTGCAGCACAAAGGCAAGGATGAAGTTAAAAAATAAAACTGTACTTGACAGTGAAATTTAAGACTTATTATGAAGTGGACTTCCTGAGATTAGCTTGCCTACTACAACTTTTCCACCTTTTACCGCAAACTATATAAATTGCACCACATTCACACAAAGACAATGCACACTTTACCCACTCATATATGTTATTTTCATATATGAATTATTTATATTATTATATTGCCAAAGTAGACATCATGCCAGGTCCTTAGAACGTATGCTGTAATATACTGTGTAGATACGCCATAAGAGAACTTCAACAGACTTACTGGTGTGGAATTAAGAACCACAGTTTAAAAGTGTTATAAAGAAAGGAATTTGAAATATTTAGACATAGCCTTGGCAGGAAGATCTGAAGCAGCCTGAGGCAAAGGTAACATCTGTATTATTGGCCTGCCAGAGAAGATGGTGACTGAGGGAACAAGCAGTAAGGAGGGTCTAAGAGGAAAGCTCTTTTTTTGATCATGCCCATCTTGAGCTGGTATTACAATATCTTGAGCACAGATATAGATCTCAGTCAGCAACACAGAGATGTCAACTGTATTTATTTGTGGATAGGACTGTAGAGGTGATGTGTAAAAGGAGAGGAGAGATGGATCAAAACTAAAATTCCCTGGGATTTTGGCAGAAGTCAGATCAGGATGCTTCCAAGGATAAACGAAAGGAATGATTACGCATTTAGGAGGAAAACAAGTAAAGAAAGGAGCCAAAGATACAAGGTATGATGAGATTTAATAAGATCAAAACTGACAGTGTGAGAGGAGGATGAAGAATTGGCTAAGAGAGAATCATTAGGTAATTTGGTAAGAGTGGTTTCAGCTAACAAGGAGGTCAGAAGCCAGTTTGAAGGGGTTTATAACAGCACTGAAAATCAGATGCTTTCCACACAACAGAACGTGAATGCATAAATAGCACATTGAGTGATCTTGCAGCAACAGTGGGAAGCAACAGAGAAGGAAATAGAGTCAGGATGGTTTTCTAAGGATTGGGAACATTTAATAAAGACTAATAACTCTCGGATTACAAAAGGAAGGAGCTAGAGAGACATGGTCAAGAGAAAACCAGGAGAAAATGACAGCAAATGTAAGAGAGGTCAGGAAATAGGGTAAAAAGGGATCACTGAGGAAAAGAGAAGAGAGAGAAGAGGAACAGATGAGAAGCATCTACATCTCCATCAAAAGACCAGTAGGATAGTAGCATATGTAGCTAGCTGTGTAAAAACAAAACAACAAAAAAATCACAATGAGGGTGGAACAGGGTACACAAAATGATGGAGTCTTGTGGAATCTGGAGCCTCCATCCTTGGAGACACTCAAAGCAGCACGAGGCTCCAGGCAACCTGGTCTACCTTTGAAGCTGGCTCTGCTTTGAGCAAGAGGGTGGACTAGATGACCTTCAGAGATCTGCTCCAACCTCAACTACCATGTCATTCTGTGTAAGAAGAACAGAAGAGGGGGAGATAAGCTAGAGAGATGGAATAATTATTTCATAGTTTATGAGTTTGGGTGTATGTGAAGAATCATCAGGATTTTAATATACCTTGATGTACAACATGAGCCCTTAGAAAAAGATTTTCAAAGGTACTTTGACATCTGAAAGTGCAGAAGTGCTTATATCTAAGTCTCAGCAACTGAGATGAGATTTCCTATATAAGCAGCTTAGCAGCCTGGGCCCTTTATAAAATTCCAGTCAGTACTGAATGTGAATCACCTTCGAAATCTGACCTTAAGATACCAAGACAAGTGGATCCAAACTGAAAACTAAAGGAAACTGAAGGGAAAACTAAATATAAATATCAATTTAATGGTTATATTTTATACCAAATTCACCCTATTCATGCTTTAAAGGTTAATAATTAGTAAAAGAAGTATAACAGGTTGGAAACCTTTTATCATAGTTGTAAGCAATATATTTCTGGAAGTCGCTGCTCTTTAGAGTATAACAGATTTCTTTTTTTTATGAACATGACACATTCCTATGTTAATGACCACACCAAAATTTCAGCGTCCTTGGCCTCTCTGGAAAACAGTCAATAAGCTAGCAATACAGGATGTAGGCAAATCTTTCATCAAGATCAGATTCTCTTAATATTTGACATCAGAGAGAAGGGGCCATGTGAGTAAATCAAAATCCCAGATTCTATCAGGATTTTGGAAGATTATGAGAAAGGAACTGTGACAGCAGTGCCAGGAGTGTGCTATAACAGAATGTTAGGTTTCCGTGTTAGTTAACACTATTCTTCTTCCAAGGAGACAACAGATGCAGAAGAAGACCTGAATTTCTAAAGGCATTTTTACTGGTAAATTATACCTTACACATCTCTGCTCCCAACCAAACTACGTGTTCTGAAGTTTTAATGTCAAATGGTTGAAAGTATAAAACAGAGACTCAGATTCCTGACTTTGCAGAAGATGAGAGTAAGGATCATATCTTTAGTGTAGGATCTTTTCTGCAGCAGCATTTATACAGTTAAGAGCAGTTTAGAGGTTGCTCTAATCTTTTACAGCTGCTTGCAGCTGTCACAGGACTACTGGTACTTGGTCATAAAATAATGAGTACATTCCCTACCAATTACTAACACCAGGTAAATGCAGGAAAAATGGTGATTGGAAAAGACTTTGAGCATTCCAATGGACATCTGGTTGGAATATAATCTGCTGGTTTTGTGAATTGAAAAGTCAAGTTATTTTGAAACAAGTAAAAAAATCAAAATAAAAGCACCATTTATAATGTTTAGCAACTCCAGGTAGAGTGTCAGCAAGTTTTACTGCTGAATATTCAAAAATAGATATTCCTCAGAGGTATCTTGCAATATAAAAAGGTCTCTGAGTAATAATAATACAATGAAAACTAAGGGGCATATGATCTTAAACAAATTGCATGCATAGGAGTAGTAAAATGCTCTTACACTTTCTGTATCAAAAACACAATCACAGCTACTACTTATGTAACAAACGGCTGATTTTCTGATGTTAACATCTTCTGCCTTAAAAACTCAAGAATCAGTGCATGAGTCTAGTTGTACAAGGAAACCCTTCTCACCAAATCATGCTAAAAAAATGATATTTTTGCTTTGTAAAGGTTTACCTAAATACATGTAAGGGAAAGAAGAAAGGAAGGTATTGCACGAAAAGTACTTTTAGTAGAACACAGGCCTCCTGACTGAAGATAATACCCCATTTGTATCAATGTGTATTTCATTTTACTTTCCCCAATTTTAGCTTGGTTTGTGTTCAAGTACTCATTATGCATTACTCAAACAGAAACAAAGCAGGTAAGAATGTTACACACCATTAGGGAGTGTAAACTCAGTTATGGTGGACGAAGTCCCGAGCATCCTAAAGCTTCACTGAGAACTGGAAATAGATTTCTGTCTTATAGTTTCAGGAAACGAAAGGAAAGAGCTTTCTGATCTTAGATATCTTTGGCACTGATAAATAGAGTAGCCACTGTGGGACTACTCACATAAATAAGGTTGTAGAATCAGGCCCATCATTCTTAATTTAAAAACATCATTTTCCAGACTCAGACCAAATGAGCAGAAAATTTGATATGTTTTTATATTAAAAGTTTAAAAGTATGAACTAGAACATGTTTTTCAGGAGAAAAAAATATTCTGTAAAGGAATATTTCCATTTGAATGCAATAAAATCTCTTTCTTTAGTAATTAGACTATCTCAAGGAATCAGACAATGTCATCATTGTGCCATGTGTGAAATCCAGCAGCCACAAAAGGTCCTTTTTCGCCTCTGCATTTAATACACAGGTTTGTACAAACCTAGTGGGAGGACTGCATTTACTAGCTCTGTGAAAATTTGCTACATTTCTGCACTGATCATAATTCCTGGTCCATATCTACATTTTAAGCCATAATTTGGCAAGAAATACAGGCAACTTGAGACTATGTCCCATTTTCCTGAACCGTATATGAAGTAGACTGATTTTGCATGCCTGTGTCTACTTTGTTTAGAGCAAACAGTTCAGTCTTGGTTGTTATTTTTCTGAGGGCTCATTTTCTTGACCACCAACTGACATCAGCTGGGATCTACAAAATTCCTACCTCCTGGAGAAGGAAGGGATTGATGCTGTTTTTCTTTGTTGTCCAACGTGACCTAGCATGGATAGGCTCTTAGCTCTACAATATTGTTCTGAGCTATCTCTACAAAATGCTCTGAGATATTCATCATGCCACGTTAGTCAATATTTCGGACCAGTGTGAACTGGGAACTGCACAATGTGCTCAAAGCTGAGTGAGGTACTGGTGGCTGTCGAGGCTGTAACTGATCTAGGCTTTACATGCTTTTAGTCTTAATCCTTCATAGGAAAATCTGTGAACTTTGACAGCACATAAACCTAAGCCATTATCTTTTGCGTGAGCTAGAATCTAGCCATGCTTTTATGCAGGTCTTGCAGCAAGGAAAAAGACTCGCTTCCACAGTGGTTGAATTCTGCTGTTTGAACAATTCATCCCCAGGAGACAGATGCGTCTTCCGATAATAGAGCAAACTTGGAAATAATTTTCGAACATCTCAGCAGAGGCCACTATGGAATACATCCCCAAATACACACACCTGAGTGACGAAGCAGTGAGGACACAATAGTATCAACAGAGCTCACACCTGCCTTGGGCTACCCTAGCTACGAAGACAAACAGGACAGCGTAAACATAACGAGAACAGATACGGTCAGTGCACAGCTCAGTTCCTTGTGTGGGAACTAGGTTGTTCTTAACTCCACAAATAATTCCTCCTGAGTTAAGAACATGTCATTCAGATCAAAGAGCTACTTCAGACAACTCGGAGACTCCTGCTGTGAAAACAGGTGTATATACCTTCTTCTCCATAGAATAGTTATATATTTGTACTATATTTGACTGCCATTTCCATTCATCTTCTTATCGGTATATGCGCTCTGAATGCCTCACTGCCTTCATGCAGCCCAAAAGTCCCTCTACATTGACTTGGGGCCCATAGGTCACAGGAAAAGGAAGTTCCTCTGCAAAGAGCTGTGGGAAAGCAGATGTAAAGTAAAAGGGCAAGATAGAGGGAATTCTGGAGGAACAGGAGCAGTGGTGAAACAGGAACAGTCACGAGTAGCTGTGAGAAGCTCAAAGGCAATACAAACCATGAAAGCATGAGTATCACTTGAGGGAAGGGGGTATAATACAGCAATGGTCAGAACCATGCAAGTCAAAGGAAGGTCTGGAAAAAGTCAGTTGTCTTAGGTTTAAAACTTCCCAGTCCATCAATGATAGCACTGATACGAGACATACTATCAATGACAGCACTCATACAAGCCATAATACTACACTAGTCGAGTATAATCAATGTCTTTCTTCTTTCTATGATATCTGTGAGGTAGCTACTTTAATATGTGTGAGACAGTGTTATTCCCATTTTATTGATAAGGAACTGTGTCACAGAAAGACAAGAGCAGCCAGAAGATGTGAGCAAGGCAGGGAACTGAGTACGTCTCCCATATTTACTGTAATAAATCTAACCACCATTATTGTCTTGTTACGAGTACAATATTCTTGCCTTCATCTAAAATAATCCCCACAGACTCCATTATAAATCTTAGGGTGTCCTGGCATCTTTTTCACAAATCTTTTATTGGTCATGTCCCTTGCCAGGAAAACAATGAGGCACCAAGATGACAAAGCAAAGTGCAATGGAGTGAAAGAGATAGAAGCAGTGGAAGAAGAAAGCTGTATTGTGAGGCTTCCAAGAAATTGTGCATTTTGAAAGCATGGAAATTAAATCCAATAATTAACCAATGCAAAGTGAGTATTTCCCAGTACTACCTAGTCTCCTTTCACATGGAACACCACTTTCACAAGAAGATGTTAGCTCAGTCCCTCTTGGGGCTGGCTACCATCTCTAGAAATGTTTCCAAAGTGATGCACAGCTTTACAAGTTATGGAGGACAGAAGTAAATCCACCACCTTCTGATATTTTAAATTCAGGATCAAAGAATGATTAAGTCATCGTCAGCTACAGAACAATACAAGAGTATGCAGATTAAATTATCCAGCCTGTGTTAAGCAAGATCTGATACTAGATAAACCAATGATCCCTTCTGGATTCAAACCTTATACAAGTGTGCAGTAAGTAAGTGAACTGAACTAACAGTATATGGCTCTGTACAATTTCCATTGATTGGTACTGCAGCATTTTTCCACATAGGCTCTGTCCAAGCTATTACATCACATTAACAGTCTGTTGAGTGAGAAAGAGGTTAACCTGACCAGCTGTTACTGGGATGTGTAGAGAGGTGCATCTGTAACTCAAATAACCAGTATGTCTCATTTCAGTGCTGAATTCTGGGGTTGCATCCATGCAACATCCCAAAAGTCTCGTTTCATCCAGCAGAATCTGTCTGGATTCAAGACTGATGATCAGATAAAGTGTGATCAGCAATGGAGGGAAAAAGCAAAAATGCCTCAGTAGAAGCAGATATTGATCTCTTCTCCCAAGTAACAAGCGACAGGACAAGAGAAAATGGCCTCAAGTTGCACCAGGGGAGGTTTTGGATGGATATTAGGAAAAATTTCTTCACAGAAAGGGTTAACAAACATTTGAACAGGCTGCCCAGGGAAGTGGTTGAGTCACCACCCCTGAAGGTATTTAAAAGACATGCAGACATGGTACTTAGGGAAGTGGTTTAGTGGTGGACATAGCAGTGTTAGGTTAATGGTTGGACTAGATGATCTTGAAGGTCCCTTCCAACCTAGATGATTCTATGGTTCTATGGTAAGTATCATAGAATCATAGAATCTTCGAATCTTCATGGTTGGAAAGGACCTTTGAGATCATCGAGTCCAACCATACACACACAAAAAAAACCCCCCAAAAAACCCAAACAAAACAAAAAACCTACAGTCATGCAGGACTAGAAAAGTTTGCCTGGAATGGGGTTAGGTCTTGAGTACCAGTCATTGTTTTCTATACTTAGATCTAAGTCCAAATTTTGAGCAAAGACAATGAAACTCATGTAACGTTATCCTAGAATGAACAGAGGCTCTCCTCTCAAAATTTACAATGACATTTACATGAAGACAGTTCTGATTATTTCCCTACTGTCCAAGGAAAAATGAAACAGCAGAGAGGAAAGACAGAGGAAAAGCCAACATTTAATGGTAACATTTGGAACAGGTGTGCGAAGAGACGAGCAATGGATGGTTGGAGGCACAGAAAGTGAAAAAAAGAGCTTGACTGAAACAGTCTGGCTGGAGAGCCAGTGGGAATGAGAAGGACATACAAAAGCCTGTGAGTTCAGCCCTGGCAGAATGAGGGATGAAGACATATAGACACTGATTGTAAAAACGTACCGAAGACAAGAAAGTAAAGAACAAGTACTCGGGCTGTGCTTGAGGTTAAAAAAAAGAACAACACAGGACAAGAATCCAGTGGGGCAGTGAGAAATGGAACTGTTCTGCTAAGGACATAGGATTAGGTTATGCTCAGAGTTATAATAGGTGGAGAGAAAAGGAGTAGAAAAGGTCATTGAGAATTGAGCAGAGAATCAATAACGACTAAAAAACCCTTTTGGGACTTCTGGGAACCAAATTTCAGTTTCCCACGATTCCTGTGCCATCAGCAAATATCCGTGAAGTCTGATGGTAATGAAAAAAGTATCTCGTATCTTATTCCTCCAGCAATAGTTTTCACAGAAGATTATTCCATGCACCTCCTTTAATACGAGAATGGTACAACATGGTATGGGAATTCTAAGGTTCCAAGCATCTCAGAATTCAGATGGGGGTTAAGATATTCTTCTGGGTTTCTATTTTTAAAATGGTAAGTGTGTACTCTTTATCTTTCCCTTTATTTCTATCCCTGTTTCTTTCTTTCTCTCTTTCTCTCTCTTTCTCTTTCTCTCACACATACACACTTTTAAAATAACTTTTTTAACATGACCAAATCAAAGACAAAGATGTCAGAAGTGCAAGGTTGCCGATATAACCTAATTTTTCCCTGTCTTGTGAATGGGCATCATGATAGAGACTAATGGCATGACTCATATACCATTTTTCCCAGAACACACCTGCCTCATACAATGCACAAGATGGCCTTGCTGTAAGGATGAATCAGAACTGTGTACTGAAGAAAGTTCATTTGGTGAAGAATTTTGAAGAAATGTACTAAAAAATGGGACAGCATTGCCATATGAGAAAGACTGGTTAAGGTAATTGGATGTCAGCCTAGTCTATCTTTTCTTGCCATAAAGTTCCCATGGTACTCATTCAAACCCATTTTTTTACAGGTGGTCACTAAAAGTATATTCTTCATTTTCTATGTGACTCACTGAGATGAGGCATTTGAATTTGCAGAAGCGATGAATGCTCAGAGACACAGCTGGAAACAGGAAGACCTGAGCTGGAAATGTTCTATACAACAGTAAGGAGTCAGGGCTTTTGGACCTAAGCACCTCAGCCTGGTCTTCAGATTAGTGGCACCTTTTGAACACAGTTTATCTGGGCCACGGTTCCTCAGCCGTAAATCAGAAATCACGTTGTCTTCGATCTCAGGGGCCTGCAGTAAAGCTAATTTAATGTTTGTTCATCACTTAGATGTCATAGTGATGATCGCTAGGAAAATCCCAAAAGGAAATTAATAATAATTAATAATTCTGTCTTCAGAGCAGGGCTTGAATACTCTGCAGTAAAGGTATGGGTCCACATACTGAACAATGTCAAGAAAACAAAATATTGAACAGCTGCTCATTAAGTGACTATCGTATATCCTGTGAACTGAATGAGGAAAAGGTCTTGTAAGAAAAATAATATATGATCATGTAATTAAAGAAGTCTTCATAATGCATATGCATGGGGGAGATTAAATTAACTTGCCCTGACAAAGTTAATTCTGTATTTATTAGCATTTGAGTGTTTGGACTATTTAATGTATATTTTCAACATATAACATGAAATAACTGAAGATCCTCCTGATATCTGATTAAAAGACACATTACCCATCTGCATTTTATTCATCTAGTTAAAAACAGAATTTAATTTTGACTATTGGAAATGCAAGACTGGAATGAGTTACAACAACTGGAATACTGGAATGACTATTTCATTACCAATTATTCCTATTTTCTACAAAAATTTTGGATCCAGATTTTAGCCAAAATTTTCGTTTAGCATCATAAACAGCAAAAGAGGCAGGTTAAAGTATAGAGATCAATCTCTATGTAATACAATACAGCACAGTAGTTCCTGCTGCCTACCATTGTCACTTGAATTAATTGAACTACATGAGTTCAACAAGAAATTTATGACTGATTTTCACAAGTAGAGATTATATTCAGCTTCCATTAATTTCAATGTGTTTCTCAGGACCCCAGAAAGTCAGACTACTAACAAACGTATAAAAAGCAGGTGAAGAAGGGTCAGTTTCAGTGAATACCCATCACCGCAGAGTAAGAGAGTTCCCTTGATGGTGTCTGTATAGGACACAGGAAACCATCCTAAGTAAAACATTTCTCCTGTTCTACAAATTCTCCACGCCTTCTCACTAAAGACCACTGGGTCTTCATTATTGTACTTGTTACTGGGCTCACAATTTAAAATGACTGTCTTCAGCCCTGTAAGACTGCAAGTAAGAACAGGAAAAAAACACCATCCCATTAAACAAGGCAGTATTTTGTTGTTGTTCTGGTTTCAAAGTAAATGCAGCCCCTTTCTGCTGGCCATTTCCTTATTATACGACTTTCTTGTTTGCATTGAGCATAAGTTTTATGTGGTAATATTCCCTGCAAATTTAAGAAAATCATGTAGACTCCATCTGACCCTGAAGGGTTCTCCTGTAAGAATTAACCATTGACTTTTTGCAACTCATAAATTACTCTTTAAGAAAGCATATCTTCTTTGAACTTAGTAAGATGGATTTAAATATTAGGATATTTATAAATATTCATGAAGGCAGAAGGAAATGCCCAGAAATGTAGGCTCACATTTAACATATTTTGTGAAATACTTCAACAAATTATTTACTTAACCCGTTTAGATTTTCAGACAGGTTAGACACATAATTTCCATGGCAACTTCTGTGCATACTGTTAGATGTCCACCTTTACCTAACACCTTCTAAAATCTGAACTTTCATTCAAATATTTTTGATGTTCAGTACTCTATAAAATCTAGAAGTAGTCCTCTCTAACAAAAGAAACTATTAATAAAATACGAAAAATACAGGACAGATTGGTTGCATTACTTTGCTGTACATGTAGCTTACACCACTCCAGACAATTCAAGGACTGCAAAAGGGTGCTATTACAGGAAGGAAAACTGAAGATTAAATTTAGACA
Organism: Rissa tridactyla; assembly: GCF_028500815.1. Classification (NCBI taxonomy): domain Eukaryota; kingdom Metazoa; phylum Chordata; class Aves; order Charadriiformes; family Laridae; genus Rissa; species Rissa tridactyla. Next base: position 106,833,584 of record NC_071468.1, read on the forward strand.
TGTGCATGCTAGCACCATCAAAACTTCCGATATAGTCAGTGGATACCTAGTGGATATAAAGTCAGTGCAGCCTAGAAAGAGATTCAGCAGGACAGTTGCTTACTGTCCCAACTCCATTGACTAAGAAGGGAGTAAAACACCTGCACATAGACACCTTTATTCTGGCACCTAAAACCTTGAAGAAAATACCACACCAAATTTTGAAACCAAGCTGTCACTTTTAGGTTTTGTTACATAGGCTACTGGGAAAAAAATGCTGAGACAAATAGCCAGTAGGACCCTAAGAGATGCGGAGCCAAAACATACATATTTTTATCAGTCCTGTTCAAATATATACAACACCAAGCCAAGTCAAACCTTCACTTCCTCTTTTTCATACAGATGAGAGTGTTTGTTTGTGAAAACCACAGTCTGCATGTTTAGATATACCTGTATATCTGATTAAGTGGCTTCCATTTGAAATATCCTGTCATTTAAGAATGACTATGTCTCATATCAGCATATCATATCATCATATCATATCAGAGATCATATCTTGTTCTATGAGTCCATTCCTTGCTTTCATTTGCAGTCAAAGATATGACCCATCACATTGGTAACACATGGCTACATATTTAAGGTAAAATCTCAGTTTTAAAAGTTGTGGGGGTTTTTTTGGCTTACCATGGCTCAAAGAATTATGTGCTGTGTTGATGAGTATACAGACTACATACAAGATTTTGCTCTTCTAACCTCTTATATAAAGAACGCTGACAGTTTGCACAGATCCAGCTCAGTGGGTACTTCAGAACATGCACTGTGTACTCATGTCCATAAATTTTGGAAGGTTAAGTTCCTGTCTCTCCTGCATCATTTACTATACTTTTCCTCTTAAACTTTGGATTCCTTGGCTTTGCATTTATAATCAAATTTTACGATAAAGTGCTTGTTACCATGGACATACTTTTTCACCCTAAAAATTTTATCACATGGGCATTTCTTTGGGTGTCTACAAACTGTAGCAATCAATCATCATTCCTCTGTCATAATTACTATCTCTTATTTCTCAGCAACTTTTAGGTATCTTATACAATATACATTCAGCAGCAGATTTACAAAGGGCTACAGTGGCAGAAGGATTTCAAATTTAAATACAATACTTAAAATTCAAATAAAATTTCATACGTGCTTTTTTAACTCCTTTTCACCCCTGCCTTTGTATTTCAATTTCAGCAATACATTTTATTGCATTGATCTCATTTTACATACTAAACACACAGTACTGACTACTTCAATGATTCTGACAATGTCACAGTGCATTTTTCAAGTTCACATTCACTTCGCACAGTCCTGGTAGTGCTGTCTTCAAAATTAAATGCAATTGCTTAACACAGCCATTTGGATCTTACTTTATCTATAGTAAATTGTTTTCAGGCTGATCAAACAAACATGTTCTATAACTATGAATCTACTTTTACATTTAATAGTAAGATAAACTGGTTTTACAACACTTGCACTTACAAAGCAATTTTTATTGCTGTTTACACATTTGAAACTACTATAAACAAAGACAACCAAATACTTTAACTCTGAAAGACAGGGAAAATGAGGTAGAGATATTTAGTCAACATTTCCATGTGATTCAATTTAATTTCATGTTTTCATCTGTGGGATTCAGCATAGTTCTGCTCCCAATTACTTCTGAAAAACATACCATCTATTTAAATGGCAAAATACAGATTTTGGCCAAAAGGCATCGCTACCTGAAAACAGCTAATCTGTTGCAGGGCAGAAATTAGAACACTGGTCTTCTAACTTTAAGTTTCTTGCTTAATCTCAGACAGTTCTACAGACTGTATTTCTGAAGCCTGAGGGGTTTTTGCATTTATTTACTGAAGTACATTTGAGATTATTTTTGGCATCTTTACACTGGGTCATGAAACAGCATGTTTTGGCACCTGCTAGCCTCACTAGCAATCTGCTAACTCCAGGCTGTCATCCTTGTGCTACTCCTGGGTATGCATCTGACAAAAGTCTTGCAGGTTTGCTGGGATCTGGAATTTTGCAAACAATGGGAGAAGACCAGCATATGAAAAAGCTGCATTGGTGTTGAATTGTTTTAGACGAGTCTTCATTTATTGGTTTTGTATTTTAAATAATGTTGTTTGCTCCTGTATGTTCCATTTTATTGCTTATGGTTGATACTTAAAGCAAACACAACCAAAATGAAGCAGAGATCCTTTCTGCAAAACTCATTTGTTAGGACTTGAAAATATTCATCATGGGGACTTTCAGGTATATTGCACTAACCACCTCATCTACTGGGGAGTTTAATGAAACTCTGTCACTAACAGTAATGATTATGATGGGGAAACAAAATTAGTCTACCAGCCTAAATTAACTGCATATCTTCACTTCCCTGTCTACTTGTCTCCTATACATACAGATTATTAGCAGAGACTAGTAAAAAGATGATGCCACTGTGGAACGAGTGGAATACCCAATGAACTATCATTGTATATAAATTACCTATTCACACAACAAAGTCTACTCAGTTTTCACATCTTAAAATATTATGTGGGAGAAGGCAGGGGCGTAATATTTTTTTAAAATTTATCGCCTCATGACTATGACTATGAACATGCACCCCAGTGCAGTGAAACCAGGAGCTCTGAAGGAAAAGGTGCTTCCTGAAGAGTAAGATATTTTCCTCTGACTTTGAGCTCTGACTTAGTTCCTATAGACTTAAGAGTTCATTTCACTTAACTTTAGATACCTGCAATATAGGCATCAACATCTACGCTGATCCCTAGGTTTCCTTTATTCTCCCTAGTAAGGAATATGCTATTCTACAGTCTGACTCATCTGACCTATTTAGATGTCTACCTTCCGAAGAGATGAATCATGCCCCAAAAGTGTCTATTTCTCTCCATTGACTATAAAGGCAGCCTAGCCAAAGACAATTTAGATATAAAAGAAATCTACATTAGGACAGATAAATTTCACCCTAGAAGCCATGAAAGGGAGCACAACAAGAGTGAATGCTATTTTCAGCAATATTTAACTTCTGTATGATTTTGAAATAGAAGTCCATTCACAAGGTCATCTGGGGACAGTACTACTGAGGGCTGAGCTGCAATGCCCTGCTTTGTCCCAAACCACAGTGGAGCAGCTCCCTCTTGAAATGCGCAAGGTGACCATGAAATGGTAGTGTCTACTTCCTCGGCACCTTCTCAAAAATGTGTTGGAAGAAGACAGGAAACTTTTAGAGTACCCTTCTTTCTTTTTTTGCAATAATATTAATAAGGACATACTACAGAGTCATAAACTGTATTTGTATACAGATAAGACTGCTGAGCTTCTAAGAAACTGCACATGCTTTTTCCTCCCTGCCATGCTTTTAAAAACCTTTTTTAAAACAGTTTCTCATTATAGCTTTGACTAACTAGAAAACATGTACCTTCTCTTGACTTTAACTACTTACTGGATAAGATTCTTTATAGTTTTTATCAAGCATATTCCTTTCCTTGTCATTCTTTTGAAGATGCACTGAAGATGAATGTATTGCCATAGAAATGTACTTCCGTACCTCTTTTGTGTCAATGTATGAAAGTCTTTTTTTATATGTAGGCTTTTTAATAAAAGCTTTATTTCTACTGTATAAAAAAGCATAGTTCTGACCTAGCTCAACCCTGATCCAAACCCTATTTGATCAATGAAGTCTTTCTCTTAAGTCCACTTGGTTTTCAAATTAGTCTTCTGTGTCTTCCTTGGCTTCAGAAGAAATACTTCCGTTAGATATAGCACTAAGCAATACACAGTCATTCATCTGAAGTGGAAAAAAGGCAAAATGTGCATATGTGCTAAGATTTTTTTTTGCCCACCAAAATTTACAACCCAATATTCATAAAGACAAAAGAATCATTAAAGATCACATAACAAAGCCAGAAACTGGAAACGACAAAATAAAGCTACGTGATAGCCCTTCTTCATGAAATGCTAGAGTAGTAGAAAAGGAAGGATTCAGCTTTAAGAGGCTGTAATGATCTAGCAAAATTATTTTTTACCTCTCCTAATGCCATTACTCCAATATTTCCTAAGTGTTTGCTACAAAAATTATCAACTCTATCATCAGAGTTCTCTTAAGAAACATTTTTATTTATGTTGTGTAGTCCCCTTCATATGGAATTGGGATTTATACACATAGCTGCTCGTGCAGTGAGGAGACACCATGCCCTTTGATAGTGGGTTTAATTTGATTTTATATCCCAAACAATTTTCAGGATGATTTAGTGATTAGGTATTTTGGCAGGCTGAGCTATACATACAATAAAACACAAGAATATGTTCTTTTTCTAATTCTTATTGGTGCTATGACCCTGCCCTGACATTTTTAGCTTTAACATAACTGTTCTCTTTAGCGTGCCAACATCAGCAGCAGCCTGTGATCAATCACAGTTGGCTGGCCCATGCAATATAAACAACGACGCCTGTTCACAGGAGCAGAGATGCTGCCTAGAAACTGCAATTTAAAGAGTCTGATGCCTCATTTTTGAAACCACTTAAGTCTGGAGAGAGACAAAGAGAAAGAAGCACAATTTTATGTGATGATTTCTACTATTTAAATTTACAGTGGTAATTTATAAACTGTAAATTTAGCAACATGTGACATTTTGATTGATGAACTTTGCTTTTTTAGAAGGTCATATTAGGAAGACACACACTGCCAAGAGCTAACATAAACTTGTCATCATGACAGTATATTTGTAATACTCTGTCTGAACTAACATAAGGCATTATTTTGCTTGCTGCATCCCTGCCATTCCATCAATATCCTTACATAAGAACAGTATGATAAAGAAGTATAGAGAATTCTTTTCCAGTAATGAGGGAAGCTTAGATTTCTGACTACTCAATTATTTAAGTGGCGTAACTAAGATACCGGAAACATGGAAGGACACCTGATTCTGTTTCAAAAGCAGAGAAACTACAGTCACAATCCCCGATCCTTAGGTCTCGCTGAATTTTGCTCAATACTTAGCTAAGTGCATTGCAGGAAGTTAGCGGGATAGACAAAACCTGAACTCATCTTTCCCAACTCTAAGCTAATTCTCTAATTAATGGACCAGACTTTTGTCTTTCCCTGAGGCACTGTAGAACAAGCAGGAAGAATACAAAGCTGGGTAAGAAGAATGCTGCATACCAGGGATTCCTACACTGCCTAATTAGGATTGCTTTACTATGTCTTTTCACCAGGGTGGCAGGCAAACTGAATAAAGCAGCAGGGATAAAGTGCCTTAAGATCCCTAATCTATGATATTGTCCTCTATGGGTCTGCATCCTGTAAGGCATCAGAGCATCCCTTAAAGATGTCAAATAACTTTAGTAAAAAATGCTTAAGATGATGTACCTTTCATTGGGTCCACAATATATTACAAGATGGATCTTAATATAAGGCCCAGAATTATGTTCCTGTCATCGGATGAAGTGAGCTTTCCTCAGAAAGACCATTCGCACAGAGAAGGGAGCTTACATGAGGTTTTCAGGGGTTAGTTCCTAAGTTTCAAACTGATTTACTCATCTATAGCATGTACAACTGTTTGTATGTCAGCCATGTTAGGTATCTGGAATGTAAAGATAATAATTAACAAAATGTGCTAAAATTCCTCTGCAGATGTAAGATCAAGTTTCAGACATATTTTATGCGGGCAAAAAGAAAATAGCAAAAATCACACCAGCAGGGTTTAGTCTGCAAGGTTAGGCATGCCCTTGCAGAACTGCAAGAGTCAATAAGACTACGAGATGTTCTGTTTGTAAAATATCAAATGTAAAGAAAGTAAATACTACAATTCAGACTCTGGGGCTGTTGGTAACTGCTTGTGAGTTCTCTCTCACTATGTTGGGGCACGATTGATTTTATGTTATTTTTTCCCCCTAGGCCAGTGGTTATTTAATTGTGTTATTCTGTGGAAGACTCTACAACAGAAAGATCCCCTCATGAATCCATTTAATTTTCTCACATACATTCCCTCACTTCTCAAACTTTAAAATTATTTTATTTAGCAGCCCACCAGACAGGACTACACAGGTTTCTCAGGATCCTAAAACATAGTGCAAGAAGTTCTATGACCTCAACCTATCTAGCTGAGAATTCATTTAATCACGACTCATAATTTGGGTCTCTTCAGTCTGGAAAAAAGACGACTGAGGGGGGACCTTATCAACACTTATAAATACTTAAAGGGTGGGTGTCAGGAGGATGGGGCCAGGCTCTTTTCAGTGGTGCCCGGGGACAGGACAAGAGGCAATGGGCACAAACTTGAGCATAGGAAGTTCCACCTAAACTTGAGGAGGAACTTCTTTCCTTTGAGGGTGGCAGAGCACTGGCACAGGCTGCCCAGAGAGGTGGTGGAGTCTCCATCTCTGGAGACATTCAAAACCCGCCTGGACGCGTTCCTGTGCAACCTGCTCTAGGTGACCCTGCTCTGGCAGGGGGGTTGGACTAGATGATCTCCAGAGGTCCCTTCCAACCCTGTGATTCTATGATGATTCTATGACTCGCCTCACTTTCACAGATTACTTTACTGCTTTCTTCTTCTTACATTTGCATTTGAAGTTACTATTGCTTTACACTGTGATATGCTGTGTCTCATCAACTCGTTACAGCAGATTGGGAAAAATAAATCAGAGGTAAGTTTTCTCCTATATTTAATCTACATTCTCCACACAATAATTATTATGTAATGTAATTAACTGATTCGTGGTTCATCTTATTTTAGTATAGAAATCCTGATTCTAACTACATTTATAACTGCCGTCCATCATCATCAAAGGAATCGAGTCAGTAGACCAATACATTGTATATGTGTCTCTATCTTATAAATTATTCAGCTTTCAACTGAACTTTTTCCTGAATTTCCTCAGGAAACTGAGAAGTGGGACCTATGACTATTAGCAGAGTTTATTCCCCTAATAAAATATGTATTCTGATGTTCTTTTGGGGATATGCAGGAAAATAATAGCACAATTGCGTCCTGCTATATTAGTTAATACAGGTCTGCAAAAAAATGGCTCCCCAAAAGCTGCTCAGCATGGAATCTGATACTCGCTTTTTGAATTTCTGGGTAGGGCATAGGTTTTCCAAATAAGAATTCAGTAAAAGAAATAGGATGCAAAAAAAACCTCAGTGATGAACACCAAGGGAAGTCCATTGATTTTCTCTATATTTCACACACACGGAATGCAAACGTATCCAGCATTTTGCACAAGTTTGCAAGCAATGCTCAAGAAAAATGCATTCTTTAAAACTGAAATGGCTTTTATCATTACCAACCTCTGAATTCAGTTCATCCACATTTTGTACACTTACACAGTCAGTTTATATGCTCATTTGTTTTTCGTGCCAGCCTATGATAACTACAGCGATTGCCTGGAGATAGGATGACACTAGGGGAAGCCATCCTTCATGGAAAAAGAAATAAATAGCAAGTTTTGCAGCCTATCCATTCTGCACAGCTCACTCTACCGTTAGAGTAAAAATTCCTATTTATTTACAATTAACTAGTACTACCTTTCTGATTTCACAGTAAAAAGAATTCCAGTGCATCCAGGTCCAAAAGGATTCAGGCACTCATTCCTGCTCTGTGTAATTTCGGCAGCAAGAATAATATATGCATCATCTAATTTAACTGCAAATTACTCTTTTAGCATGAATTGTCTGTTTAAAGATAATGCACAACAGAACTCTTAGCTGCATCCCAGAAGTCATGCAGCACCAGGCAGATAAGATCACAGTCGTTACCAGGAGTAGCAAATGGGAAAAGCACTACAGGAAATGAACTCTTGTCAATAATCTCAAGAGAGTGCTATATTTAGGTCAATTGTACCTGAAATCGTTTGGTGGGGTAATTGCTCTTTGGTCCAGACTCTGCTCTCTGAGCCTGTCAGAGTGCTTGTAGGTCCACTGGATTGGATTCACCAATTTTCTTCCAGATTCATTTTCTGAAAGAAAAAAACAAAAACCAACAAAAAAAAACTTTACTGAAAGATAGCAAGCTTACCAGGAACAGAGAAAATCACTCACATGTTATTTTAACTTTTAAAATTAGGCTTTCAATAAATGGATTTAATACAAAACAGTGTTCCAATACCCAACTGATTTCCTCGGTTTTCTAGAATAGAAATTTATTCAATTATTCAGACTTTTTATTTGGCCCTGCAAAGACTTTCCATCTCTGTTAAATATCTAAGGTGATTTAGAGGAATCTTTTGCTTTTGCTGATCAGTTAATAATCAATGCAAAATTAGAACTGTTCTTAAATCCTATGTGTTCCATGCAGCTTTATTCAGGGTTTAATTCGGGTTGAGTCCTTATCTGATAACACAGCTTATTGTTTAATAATTTAAGATGTTTTATGCATGTATTCAGAGGAATGTGATAAATTCAGTTTTAGGAATCCAATCTAATGAGCCACATACTGACCCTTTACAGCAGTTAGCTGGATTCATACAGGTATCAGAAAACAGCACCTAGTTCTTCTGTCTTATGATTTCTTAGAAGAAATATAATATTCTGCTTTGATAGCACAAAGTCTCCAGCAGTACTATTTCTTCTTCACATTAAAAAGTCAGTATTAATAGGATGAATTTTAAAGTAAGGAAAAGCCTCCTCTAGCAGCTATTCAGCATGTGTTTACCTTCTACACAGACAGATACAGCATCATATTTGTAGTCATTACTCAGTGCTTGTGATTAGTGTCTACTGTAATTAAACAATATGTCATGATGTAACTGCACTGCTAAATAATAGAAATGTACTTTTTATTTTAAAAAAATTATAAAGGGAATAAGATACTATGCTGAAAGCTGCAGTAGGTGCATCAGTTATTTTAGCTATTGTTTCTTGTGTAGAACTTCAAATTCAAAGATACTCATTAAACTGAGTAGATGGCAATAACAGACAAAGTGTTAATGGGGCAGCAGTGGAGTGTGTCAGGAAAATGAAGAGACCCTGAGGGGCTCACCATGCTGTTTATGCTCAGCTAAATTCAGCAACATTACCATAAATCCTCTAAAAGATACTGTACTCAATTTCTTATATGTTACTTTTCAGGCAAGGAAATATTCTATGAGACCAGAAAATGGGAACAAAAATAAGATTAAAACACAATTTCTATTAAACAAACTGTTTGCATGTAAACACAATAAGTAGTATTCCATTATTACTTTTTTTGCAATTTTATAAAAACAAAGAGATGGTCTTTTAATCTTTAAAATAATGTGTGAATATAAGTGAAAATTTCTGAAATTGTACACAGTAACAGAGCCTTTTAACAAAGGAATCATAATTTCTTTCATAAAATTATTTTATAATTTAAGGATCAGGTTTCAATATCAATTTCATATATACATAGTTCAACTGGCTAAAACACAATTACACAAAAAACCAGTAACTTTCCATGAGAGTTCAAAATTCTTGACATCTAGTTGGCTTTTTTTATTCTAAGATGGCATTCCGAGGGAGTAAATTAATCTTAGAAAACATACATAAATCATTAATTCCAATAATATACTGCTTAAAAAGAAGTATCTTATATACAGTTATGCATGCATCTTCATGGTGACCTTAATGTGCCTCTTCTCTTTGATCTTAGGAAAAAAACCTTTTCCTACATAAGGATAGATGGAGAAAATAGCTGTAACACACTGTGTAACTTCAATTGTAAACTCAGCTGCAGGTAAGAAATAATTTTTTATGCAATAAAAGTACCAAAAAACTGTGAAATTCTTCATACAGTCTATTCTTCTATTTTTCCTTGAACGGCATATAGATATTTATCATTTAGAAGCTGGGGGTAGCGTTGCAGAACGTATTCCGTTCCCGCGGCGCCCGGGTTTCAGCACCAAGGCTAGCGACCGCCGCTGCGGGCAGCCCGCCCCCCGCCGCCCCCGGCGAGAACCATCGGCTCTTCCTAATCACCATCAACTTTCGCTTTTCAAAAGGAAAATATCTTCTTTCTGGAGGTCGTGTAAATAAATGCATGTGCTCTGTATATCCTAATTTGCCACTGAATTTAAAATATGTTTAAAAATTAAAATAATGGGATTTTTTTCCTTTTTTCTCCCAATGACATCATGCTGAGGTCTACTTACTACCATTCATTATTACAAACAACGAGCATTAACAAATCTGAAACTGAATCAGTTGTTAAAATATGTGAAGACAGAGCTAAGGGGCTGAAAATGCTGGCTTCAACTATGCGCTCTTGACCTTCCATTTCGAATCCGAAAATGTGATATCCAACAGCACATTTGTGTTTATGGGAAATACTGTTTTGCCTATACAAATCAAGCCTCCACATGTGCAGTCCCTACTCAGAGCCCTGCCTCAATATCAGCTTGGCAAATGCACAGGAAGCCATAGGCAACTTGCTTGCCCCTGAGAATACAGGAAAAATAAAGTCCCCATAGTTTTCCATTAAAATTCTGCTAATGATAAAGAAGCTTTGTTTCAGGAACCCAAACAAAAAATTCAATTACCCTTCCAGAAGTAGAAATATAGGGTACTTGGAAGAGGCTAATGGGGAGACTCTCCTTACTGCTTACCACCTAAGAAAAGCATATTTAAAAGAGATTAAATGACAGGGCCTCTGAGATGCCCTAAGCAATGCACTTAAGGTAAGAATGGCAAAAACACCTTGAATGGATACTTTATCCTCAGGAGCAGTAGATATTTTAGTAGCGGCCAAAAAAATTCCCACAAAAAGGTTAAATTCCGACTGATGCTGAGAACCAGCAATTCCCACAAAGGTCATAAAGAGCTCCCAGTTCTTATTATCCCTGAAGGTACAGAAGAAAAACTGAACCAGTAAAATAAAATCACAAGGAAATCTCCAGCTCTACCTCACTCTCATGTAAACGCCACCTGCCTTTAAGAGGTTGTCCTCCAGTCTAAATGAGTATTTCAACAGTAGCAGTCGCTTGAGTTGTTTCTTACAGTAATTTGCTTTACTGTTTTTTCAGAGAAAGGTGAAATAATTACAACTATTCCCAATAGTTGGATAGTTTTGAAAACTGATTTAAAGAATTGATTTAATATTAATATTTACAAGATATTTGTGATTATGGACAGATTTTAGCAGGTGACAGTTTACATAAATTTACAGACACTAAAGTTCATGCTTCTGATTATTCAGAATAATATACAAATAAAAATACAGTGGGCTTAGCCCTGTTTCTGCTGACATTAGACAGACTTCTGTCATGCTTTTCAATGGAAACAATATCATAAACCCAACCTCTACAAAAAAAACATTAAGTCAAAGGTCAAGAAATACAAATACAAAAAAATAAAGTTAAAAAACATTAGCTGAATAACACATAGAATATTTTTTCAATCAGAACACAAAATTCTGAATCCAACTGTGAAAATTAAGAACTTAATAGAAGGTGAAAAAATGTTTTCCCTGTCATTACTTATTTGGTGTATTACCTTCTTCCATCAACAACACATTTAAAAGTACAAAGAAATGTAAACATTTGTGAGTCTTTACATTAACTTTTACATAAATCCACCAATAGACAGTGTTAGTGCCAATCCTGCTTTCAGATAAATGTTTCCTAGACTTACAAAACACTATTATGTACAAAGAAAAAATAAAAGTGGTCTGAAATATAAAAATACAGCAGAGTGAATGCCCTTCATCAGAGGAAGAAGATATCCAAAGTTGACATTTAGTTCTCTTGGAAAATTTAAGAATATCAGCATTGAAAGCAAACAGTCCATGAGCATCCTTGTTAATAGTGGATGTCACGTTTTCTGATATCAATTGTAGCTTAGGTAGGATTAATGGTTCACAGAATCAGTCGCTGCCAAACAGGGATTTAAAACTAATGAGGAAAATACATAATTGGCACTGAGGGGAGTTTTTGGGAAGGCAGTGAGGATGGTGAAAACACAAGGAAAGTCTTTGCAGCATTACTTGTGGCTCTTCCAAAGTGAGGACTGCGTCCAGTGCCAGGACAATATGGAATCTGAAAATTGCCTTAAGTAGGAGGATGGCACCCCAACAGGACTGGATGAGTCAGAATGTCGTCCTTTATCCTGCAGCTTAAAACCCTACTACAAAGCAAATTATGTTAGAAGAAAGGCTGTTACATTAAAAATTGTTGATTTGGAAGCACTTCAAAGGTCATCAAATACCTTTTTGTGTTCAGATTCACCTCCTTAATACAGTGTTACCCAGAGAGCCAGAGCAGAAGAAAACCAGGCAGGTAATCAGAGCAACTTGCCAGTGATTAATGTAAGCGCAGGGCAAAGATACTGATCTGGCCTTTCTGAATCTTTCCTGCGCTTTTCTGAAGTAAACCAGAAATAGTGATGGCATCTTAAGAAATACTAATAACTAGACAAATGGAAGTGTAAAATAAATAGCATTAACCTACAGATTACACACCTAAACACTATACACTGTAGACTATGAATTATATACAGCAAGAGTTATTAGCAGATTTAGTTTTGCCCTCCTACTTTGACAGCTATTGGAAAGAATTTCATTATAAGTGAATGTGGTGAAGCAGCACGTGTTACTGATGTGCCTACAACGCCAGATTTTGGGCAGAGCTGTTTACACAGTCTACTGTGCACCAAGGCTGGAACTACCTAATGGCTATAGGTGAAAGTGTCAAGCGCCTACTGAGTTCTCCGCAGACTAAGGCCCAATTTTGCCATCCATTGTCACAAGTCAGATTTTTTTATTCTCTCTCCTTTAATCCTTAACTGAAGTTATTTAACAGCAAGACCATCTTTCAAGCAACATGAAAGTAAAAGTGCAATAACCAGCATACTATAATATAAAGAAGCACAGAAGTAGCTTTCTCTGTACAACAAAAAGAGAGTCATAGAGCCTGGTCCAAGAAATGCACTATATTTGCACATCGGATCCATCTCCTGTGTCTGAGTTTGATGGTGACTTAAAAGGTCCAATGATGTACCTCAGCCATGTTTAAAAAAAATTGACATACATCTTTAAGGCCTAATGAGCAAAGTTGTACATACATTACAGGGAGACAGATAGGTAGATAGTTATTGATCTGTACCTTTTATCCACCTATCTACTTATAAATGAAAAAGGAGGAAGGGCACAAAGAAGCCTTATTACTATTTTGCCATGTGCAAACAAGCTTGATTGAATAGTGATTTTTTCACACATTACTCTGCTTTACTATTGTCAGAACAGAAGAGAGACATGTATGGGGAGATCCTTTCATTGTCATACCCTGTCACCCCATCAGCTGTCACTCTGAAGCTGCAAGTTCTTATGTCCCTTGGCCAAGACAAATAGATATATTCCAAATGATTCCTCTTTAAAGTAGTAATTTGTATGAAGATACTGAACATTAAGATTCTCAGAACCAACAGATAAACTATGTGTAACCGAATTAAATGCAAAAGAAAATCTATGTTTGTGCAATACTGATTTCAAAAAATTGAATGCGGAAATGACAGCATTGAGTTTGTTTTGTGGTAAGTCATATTGCAAATAAGTGCATTAGTAGCAAATATATGAGCAATATTCTTTTCAGGATGTTTATAGTATATTATAGAAGTAATGCTGAAATACTACTCTGGAACTTAAAATTACCATTATGTACACTCAGTTGCAATGATTTACAGATTTACACAGAAAATATTGCTGTGAATGAAACTTATTGTTGATTTGTACGGTACTCACCAAGATTTGTTTGAAGTACAAATAATTGATCTTTTAGTGATACTTGACAAAAAAGAAAAGTTGAAATAATGTTCACAAACTGGTCTATATGTACAATTATATTTAGAAGAAGAGAGATCCCAAAAGGAAAACTAATATTTACTACAAGTTATTCATTGCCCTTCGATTATTTTGCTGTTTCAAAGACAGCCAAATCAAAAACTAGAACAGTATGAGATCATTCACACACTAAAATTAACTGCGCCTAAGTGTAAACAGAAAGGGTAACTCTCCTCCAAGGCTGATGTTTGTCTGCATGAACAACTGGAAAATACTTGAGAAGAATTAATATGGTCCTACTGATCGGATTTCTTTGCAAATGATTTGTGAACAGATTAGAGCACTAAATTAATCCCAAACTGCACTGAGAGTAAAACTGTAGCCATGGCTGTTACTCTCTTACATTAAAACATTTTATGGTTTCAGACTGTTTCTCAGGTGACGTTACCTTGGAAACCCACTCTTCTTTCCTCCCCATATTTCACTAGTACTGTCAGGTAAGAGAACAGTAACTGGTATCATTACTTAAAAGACTGCCTTAAATGCAAAGCTAGGGTATACCACAGTTAGCTGGAGACAGACAAGACAACTGCTACTAAACAATACAACACAAAACCTCTAATAGCAAATAAATAGGAAAGCAAAATATGCTTATGAACATATGTGTCGGGAGGACAAAGCCTTGCTGTCCTCTAATGCAGAGTATAAATGGGTATTGGAATATTTGTAGGGTGAGTTCCTACAACAGACTGATTTATTAATAGTGTCAAAAGTAGAAAACTAAGATGGGCTGATGTATCATCTACAATGTGAGCTACATATCAAAGAGCTGTACTGGCAGATCTGTAGAGCAAATGTAGAGTATTCTTGAATGGTAGAATAATCTGCAGATGCAGATACACAGACAGGTGTACAGCTTGCCCCAAAAGGTATAAAAAATATATATCATTAATAAAATGAGATATGTTTAGAATCCATTACCTAATATGCTACAGCATGCTTCACCCCTGTGCTGCTTAATTTGTAGCAAAAGAGAAAGTAAAAATGCTTGACTAGCAGGTAGAACAGGTGTTGAATAACTAACTTATGGATTAATAGATCCTGCAAGGTAAGACAAGCTTAAGCTCTATTTAGATTCAAAAAGATTTGTAATAACACCATAACAAATAGAGGTGCTGGCTTACAAGAAGGTATAACAAAAAACACAGGAATACTCCCATTTATAAAGGAAAGAAGGAAACTTCTGCCCTTTCATCACCTCCCTTGAATAATAGAAGAGCTATTCACATACACTCATCATAGTGTCCAAGAACTTCAGGTTTCCCAGCGCAAACAAGTCATTTGTTTGATTGACCGACTGCACTGTCTGGAAAATCATAATACAGGAGGAGATAACGCGACATGCCGTGTGGTGCCAGAGAATGTAATGGTCTTTACAATAGGCACGGAAGAAGCAGAGTCAGGTAAGATGCTCTTCCCTTTACTGTAAAATTGTTCAAGACTTAAAACAGAGAGAGAGAAAAACAAAAATATTTCAAAATAGCCAATAGTCTCATGCCATAGCCTGAGCTGTAAGTAATACATAGCCAGATCCCTGCCACATGCTGAAAAGTCACCTCATGATGAGTCTGAAAACGGGCATCCTCTTCCCCTGGATGCAAAGGGTGGAAGGGAACAGGAAAGATGGCTGAAATTAAGAGCCAGTGCTGAGAAGATGTTGAAGACCATGTATTTTTATCATCAAGCAAAAGACTCAAAGCAAAGTAAGCAGATAGGCAAGAGGGAGAGATGAGGGAAGAGAACAAGATGTCTGAGTGTTGGGTCACTGAGGCAAATGGGAGAAGTTTGAGAGAAAGATGACAGAAAAGCAAGCATGAATGAGTATTAGAGAAAATTAAAGCATATCTTATTAACATTCTTGTTGAGAAAGCTAATGAGATACGTGTATAAAAGGTGAAGGTTACAAATAGGGTAAGAGAAGAATTATTAAAGTGAGCTGAAGCTTTCAAGTACCAGAGGTAGTGGCAAGAAGGTCACAGGAATGCCAGCTGAACATTTTTCATGACTTGCAATATTTCAACTTTTACAATAAAGCATTAAGGTGATTCTCAAGATTACGGCTGCTATGTTAGATGCTAATACTATCCAAAAACGGCCTACATAATGTAATATTTGATTACTGTGCCCAGGATGTCTCAGACCATCACCATAATTAAGGTAATGGTATCAGGCAGCTGCTTCTCTTTACCTCAGCAAGTTTCAAAAGCTTCTATTCACTGCCACTGTTCTAGTCCGATGGCTGCTGTTTTCATCCCTTTCCTCATAGTTTACTATTTTGCAACAGATTTGCAAAATAGTTAAAATTCTTCAGGATTTTCTCAGTGTGTTCTGCTTTGAGGCAGGTCTCATTCCCACAAAGTAAATAATTTTGTAAGTCAAAGATTCTGACTAAGGATACAGAGGACGACAACCTGCCCTTTTTCTACTACAAGTCCTGGACAAGTATGGGTTGTTTTGTTACAGGCGCTGTGAAAGGTAACGGCAGGTTCCCCTTTTGGGGCTGAGTTGCCACTCAAATCTCAGTGAAAGAGAAGGACTGTTCCAAGAGGAACACCCTGAGAGCAGGAATGCACCTCAAAAGGCTGCCATAATGTACACAAGTCCCTAATGTTTCTGCGAGAGGAGTATCAGCAAGCGCAAAGTTATCTGACTGAACCTCAGCTTTCAAGTAATAACTTTAAGAGACACAATGAAGAACTGCAGACTTTTGTCTCCAACTCTTGGGCCTTATACCTCAAGAGTGATTATTTTCATGGCTTCAAAAGACAATAAGTGACTCTGAGACCCAAATTCTCAAAAGGTTTTAATTATGTAAGAGCTTTTGAGGATCTGAACCTGAATGTGTTAAGTGAGTCCCCAAGGAACACTTAAGATTAAGAGCAGAATTTAACACTGGTATAGGAAGTAAATGAGCAGATCTACTGTGTATGACTAAAACCAATATGTACTTACAACAGGTTCCATCTTGTTCCCATTCAAGTCAACAACAACAACAAAAAAATCCTATTTTTTGTAAATGACAGTAGCGTAACATCCATAAAATTATGCAAGACACTTTGAAAGTCTCCCCTTGTGTTATCCAATTACCTGAGGACTACAGTATAAATTAAAACAACTGTCAGCAGTTTAGATTGATTCTTCTCTTGTTGCCATTTATTAGTATTGATATAGAGATCTATTACTGAAATGAGGATAAGTCAGGCCCTAAAACAACAAGCAATTTAACATCATCAGCTTAGACCTCAGGTTTTTTTTTCTGTGTATTTTAAATAATCAGCACTACTCTGACTCAAACATTTATTGCAGAAACTCAAAGGACCTCCCACTTAACTTTTCCTAGAGGTTAATCAATGAGCCTAATTAAAAAAACCTGCAATCTTAAATCATTCAATTGCTCAGGACTTTTAGTAATACTAAATGCAAGGCGGAAAGGCTCTCTACTTGCCATGATTGAGAAGCTTCAAGAAATATTAAAAACTAAGTGCAGATATTTTGGCTTGCTAAACAGACAGCAGTGTGAAAATATGTCTGAGTCACAGCAGCTATGACTCTTCACGTGCAAAGTCAGTGTCAGCCTAAACAGTTGTGATTGAAAAAGTTCAGCAGGATTCCATAAATGTTTCTGTTGGTTCATGCGCTGGGAAAGATACAACCACAGCAACAACCTACAGGTAAGCCATCCAAGCACTATTGCGTTATGGGAGCGAAGAGAAGCACCAGGGTCTCAGACACGAACATGGTGAATACAAGACGGGCACAACAACTGTCAGATGGAGAGGAAAAGGCAGAAAGTACTAAAGCAGAAGGAAGGAAGATTATGCATATCATGGCATGTGTTACCTATAATGCAAACTTTCAGTATGCAATTCTTATTTACAACACACATAACATGCTTCATTGAAATTTGTGAACTTGTCAATATAAAAGTCATTGTTTTCTTTCTAAAGGTGTGATTTATAATTGCTGGAGTATATTTCCACTGTAGAAGCCTTTGTGACTGTTTTACATGTACATTAATTTTAATTTAAAATAAACAAAACATACTATAAAGCAAAAAGGCTGAGAAAATGAGAGGATTTAAACAAAAACCAAGCATACATTTTCATCAATAAGTATCATGAAACTGATGACAATTTTTAAATAGTTGAAAGGTTAGGGATATGTAAAAATATGAATGGAAATGGGAAAACAATTTTCCATCTCCTTTCCCTGAGACTCCTATTCAAGCGAACAAAAAATTACAAGAAAACATGCAACAAAAACTTGCATTAATGAACTTCAATAACTGTATTTAATCACAAAAATCTAGTCAGGAATAGGCTGCTACCATAAGGTAAGACAGGTTGCAGACAGTAGTCCTTTATGTAAAAGCAAATGTCAAAAGAAAAGCTCTGATATTTGGTTGTGGGCTCCCACTTTTCACATAGGCATTTCCTAAATCCATGTTTGATGAGCTTCTCCAGCTATAAATTCTGTAAATTCCCTCCGGAGCAGTGCAGAGTGTGCTTCATGAAAATGTCATCTGCCAGCGCTGCAATTACTCACACTCCAGCAATCATGTGCACAATGCAGAATGGGTCGAATTCAGGTGAGAACGAGAACCAGCAATCAAGCCTCTGGAATTGAGAACAAAGCCATTTTCTTTCATTTGCCATCAACACAACCATCAAGGCCTTAATTACAAGGCAAGTGTCAAGCCTGGCTGCTGAAAGGCTTATTATTATACAGCTCAGCTTCAAATCAGTTTTGTATTGATGAACTGCAAAAATGAGGAAGCCAGCTTAGCCCCCACAAGAAAAGAAACAGGGACTAACTGATTATGTGATTGGCAGGAAAAAACAAGGACATTTAAAAATACACTTTTAGACAGAGAAAGAATTAGTGAACAGCCCACCTAAAACCTTTCTATAAACATATTTTCTATCTCAATAGCAAATCTGGGTGATCTGATAATTCAAAGAACACTTTTTTTAGTTGACATCATTGTAGTACCCACAAAAGACACTGCAAAAGACTCTCTTTAGGTCACGCATTCTGTTTTTCAGGCAGTAATGCAGATCTGAGCGTACTCATTGCCCCCTTATATCTAATTGCATGTCTATACCTTGAACATAATGATATTAAGTGAATTGCACGTGTATTCATAAGCCCTTGCCCAACAGTTATCTATTCACATTAGATTAGTTGTCTTCATACTGAACAGCAGATGAGAAATCATCATTTAGTAAGCAACAAGATTTATTTATGTTGATTCAATTGAATTATCAATAAGTAGCATGTTATAACTAAAGCTCAAATGTCCTCTCTTTTACCATTTTTTTTTATAGAAGACTTTTAATCATGACAAATAATGAATGATCTGTTAGAACAAGGCCTGAATTTGGAACTAGGTTTTGATACAGTATTATGTTATCATAACTGTTAAATCTTGTTTTGACTTTTGTTTTTTTAAAGCCATATTCTGACTTAGCCTCTGCATGTCTTATGTGGCTGGAGAAATATGTGCTTAGCTCATTGGTCTGCCTTTTTGGTATCTAAGATGAATAGGCACATGTATATCAGGCAGGAAACCATTTAGGTCAACGAACATTTTACCATCAATTTTATACATTTTACCTAAAGTAGTGACAGTCTGTAGCTCTTTCTTTACCCATTGCTGCATCCAGTAGATGTACAACACAAATACATTTTTCCTCTTGCAGCACACCACATCCTGAAAACTTCAATGGCTCATGCTTCGGCAGGATATTAAAGAATTTGAGGTCAATGGCATCAGAAAATAAACATTAACACAAAAAAGATGAGGGGGCATGACAGCGACAGTCACATCTCTATTTTGTCATTCACTTTCATTGGTTATAAGCTGGATTTATTTCCACAGGATATACAGATATTATATACAATAAATACAAAAATCAAATACTCAAAAGTTAGAAAATAACAGAGAGATAACACCTGCTGAAAAATAGTCAATATATTTTACTTGGGGGGGGCCGGGAGGGAGACATGAAAAAAAATATCCAGATTAAAAATTGATGGAGACTTTGATTTTAAGGGGGAAAAAAAATGTAGTCAGGCTTCCAGGCCATGTATTTGAAACATATTCAGGTAATTTCAATGGAGGTTAGGCAATTTTACTGTATCTGTTTCTACTTGCATGTTTAGACACCTAATTATTTTTTAACTTTCTTTTTTCAGTTTCCACTGAAAGAAAAAGCACTGAATGACTAATTCCCGTTTTGCCACTGAAATACTCTAGATACAGGAATAGTGTAGAAAACTTTTATGAAAGCTGTATTAGTTTCAATTTTCCTCAGTATTATTCTTACTATTTATACTTATATAACTCCTTCCTTCCAAGGAATTTTAGAAGTCCACCTGACTGATTTCAATCAAGCATCATCCCTTTCATCCCTTTCTCTGCCTCTTAGTAGCTCAATTTGGGTTCTAAATCATAAAATATATTATTGTACCACAAATACACATACAAGTGACACTTTCTAGATAACGGAAAAACTAAAAAAGGAAATAACTGGCAGAACAGCGCATTAGTTCCTCAGTGTCAAAAAAGTAAAGAAGAAACTTTTAACATGCATTCTGTTGAGCGAATCTTAATACAGAGAATAGCAAAGTATCACTGATTGTATATATGAGACAGTATGCTGAAAGCATTACGAAATGTACATAAATTGAAAAGATTACTGAAAAAGGTCATTCCCATATATTGTTAAAAAACCCACGCATGGGTATCCAGATCAGAAGACTGCTGCATTAGGTCTGAAATCTAAAAGTGAAAAATATTTAAACAATTCTTAGGGGCAGCATTGGTAGGCACGTGAAGAACAGTGAGGTGCCTAAAGTCAAAGATAAACGGAACTGGTGCCAGAGGGGCTTATCAGAAGTTTACTGGCATAGTTTGGTGTTCTTGATGTGGTTAGACTGCAGTAGCTTAAATCCTTGGTTTGGTAAGGGCAGAAAGAAGGCACTGCAGCAAAAAGACATAAACAACATTTGTTGTCTGCAAAGAGAGTTGTGTCATGTGCTCTGTATACTCAGACACCCAGACACCTTACGGCAGGATCAAATAGGTTCTAAGAATAAAATGCAAAGTAAAATGGATACCGGCAACAGATCCTTCTGTGGAATCAATCTCCAAACGTCCTTTCAAAACAAACAATATTCATAATAATGCAGATTAATTACAGGAAGAAGTTAATATTTTCTCTAAAGTAAACCCTTGTCCTGGTTTGAGGTAAAACAGAACGAATTTTCTGTTCAGTAATTTTACTTTTCAACTAATCCTCTTCTAACTAACTAACTCTCTGAGATTAACGGCGTATTCTTCAGGAAGTGTCCACTTCGAGCAGATAAGGTCTGATGTTTATAGTGAATACCAAGGAATGGTATGCAGAGAGGCTCTTGCTTACGCTTATTGCTGTAACAACCAAGGTCAGCTCACTTTGCTATTTGCCCGGTTGGAGGGTTGGAAGCAAAAGAGCATAGAGGGGTCGCTCCTGTGGGGAGGAGCAGACAGGACACGTGACACAAAACTGACCAACGGAGTATTCCATCCCATCTGCCCCATGCTCAGTATAAAAGCTGAGGGATCAGAGGGTCAGCTCTTTCTTCAATGGCTGGTGTCTGAGGAGGACTCTGTCTGTTTGTCTGCCTTTGATCCCAATCCATGTGTTCCTGAATCCAGATCTGGAATCCAGTTCCCATCTGTTGCCAAGTCCCGTCAGGGACTTTCCCAGTGCCTGCCGGTGACGTGACTGTCATCCTGGGAGCTCGATATGGTTTTGTATATATTGTATATATTTCATTATTTTCTTTTCTTTTTATTGTTTTATTATTAATAATTCATTGAAGTGGTTTGCTTTCTTTTCAGCTCCTAAGTCTCTCTCTCTCTCTCTTTTTTCTCTCCTCTCCTCTGAAAGGGAGAGAGGACAAAGAGAGCATCTGTCATTCATGCAGTGGCCAGTCCAGCCCAAACCGTGACAACCCTCTAAGAACGCAAACTAGAATTTTCAGATTTAGCCAAATCATTTAGAAGCCTACTTTTTTTTTTTTTCCCTTCAAATGAACTTAAGGTCTTACAAAGAGCAGGGCAGAATACATCCATATACTGAATTGCCATGATCGCAGAAATATTCCTGTTTTGAGAGACTAATTTGAGAGGACAGTAAGAAAATAAAGGAGCAACATAAAAAATTAACGTAATAGTGTAACTAACGTTCTTATATATTTACCATCACATGCCTTTCTTTTCTCCACAGATGTCTCCCCTCATTTCAGAGATCCTATTTTCTCCCTTTTTATCCTCAACAAATAAGAGAAGCGTTTTCTTCAGAAGTAATAGACTTCTGCTCTGTGCATATGTTGAGGTAATTACATGAGATGACTGCTTTCTTCAAGTTTATTTATAAATTTATTTATATTCCACGCAATTTGGGGGTTTCTTCATATATTTACAGTTAAGCATGTGCCTAAGAACCTTGGTAGGTTGACAGAACAAGTGCAAGACCCTGACCACTACCTTCTGAACTAGTACAATACTAGTTACCTCACCTCTGACATTCAACATACAAGAGATTCTTTCAAATAACGTTACCTAAATACTGCCTTGTAAAATTGAATTACCACCGTTTGAAAGCAAGTAAACAAGCAGTTCTCCAGCTACACAGTATAGCAGAAGAACAAACAAAACAAACAAACCCAATCTTATTTTTAAAAAAATTAGTACCTTTCACATGAATCAACATATTTTTAAACATGGAAATAACCAGGCATACTTAGGGTGGGAAGGGAAAGGGAAATCTTTTCTATGTAATTTCAGGATACCACCTACAAAAAATCAAATGGAATACTGCTTGCCCAAATTAAAATTGCCACTGTGGCAGAAAAAAATATGTTTACATTGAAAAGGACAGTTGCTGTTCTAAAAATAATTTTTGTGAAAGCGTTGTTTATAATCATTGCAACAGTGTATTCCTACAGTTAGGACTGCACCAACATCCACTTGGCAGGCAGCAGGAAATCACACTGAAACGGAGGAACTGCAAGCCAACACTTCTCATGAGCAAACGGCTGCATAAACTTGAGTGAGCTATTGACATTTCTAAACTTGAGTTTTATCATGTACCTGAATAAAGGAAAATATTTTTTTTAAATTTACATAGAAAGTCACTTGAAAATGCAAAAAAATGGAGGATTAACTCTTAATTTTTTCTCAAAAGAGTTTATAAGATTTTTGGAGTCCATAAAGAAGATGAACTCAGGATGAAATGAGGAAATGGACAAAACTGTAACAGTGCTACTTTCAGCTGCTTGAAGGCCTTAACACAGTTTTAAAAAAGTTTCTAAAAGCTTGTGATTATTATACGAGGCTTGTGACTGAGTGCCTCAGTTCGGCATATTCAGTCAAGGATGTTATTGAGTTCCTGAGACAACTATGGGCTGCTACCATTTAAAAGACATATACTTTTATGATTTCTTACAGTAGACATCAAAGGTTACCCATCACTTCGGATAGTCCTGGCCATTCAGTACCCTCTAGCTGTTAGAAACAAATGGACAGCAAAGATTAGTCTAAATAGGATCTTCTGGAGAAGATCCTGATGCCATCACTTAGTGAATGCCATTACCTAGATGGGGCAATGCTATCACTTTGGAGAAATTTTAAGGTATAAATTCAGCAAAGTGACTGAGATATTCAAGTTTCTAAATTATCCACCGGACTTATTCAGTCAAATTTCTTTCATAAATTTTTATAAGGATTTTATGGCCCAATTACATCTTTACACGATAGAGCTCAAAAGGAGTTCTCATTCCAAAGGTCATAATTTCAGTGTGTAATTACTGCATGGACGAGAAAGGTGTCTATCAGATAGAGGTTTTTATATAAGTTTTGGATTGGTCAAGGTTATTTTTTGCGTACCGATTTCTTATTTTGAAGTAGTTAATGAAAGCTTTACCATTTACCTCAGTATACACAAGACTTAGACTTCTCTTTACAAAAAGCCTGAAATGTAAAGCAAAATACATCTGCATCTTTTTCTCTACTCTCATTCTTAAATGCTTCAAATTGAGGATGGAGCATCCATCACATTTAAAATAAAACATTTTAGGTCTTTTTTTGACTTGAGTATCGCAACACAGCGTATAGTAATTTAACATACTCTGTTATTAAAAAACTGATAATAACTAATAACCGCAGAGCTGGATAAGAAAGAAACAGTGATATACCTTTTGAGAAGGTGGTACTAGATGAACTTTGATAGGTTCAGTGAGACTAAGTAAAACTAATATCCCAGAGGACAAAGACTAATGTTACTGTAACTCAGTAAACTCCTTTTATCTTCAGTCTTTTCTCTCATTCCACGCCTTCTTTGCTTTCCTACTTTTACATCTAGACAACAGGAAACAGTTTGAAAACCTGCAAAAGCTGAAAAACTCTTTAAGAGCATTATTTGGGCCCTTTAATGAAGATAACACAAACTGAATACGTAGCCATAACTTTGTATGGGCATAAAGTAAGCATTTTCCCTCATGTTGTCTGAAATCAATATTGGCCAATTTCCCAGATTTCCAAATCTATTACTTCATAGGTTACTATCGTCTATTGAAGTTGCATATATCTTTCTTCTTTATTAAATCATTTCCTTGACTCAAAAATCTGCATAAACAGAGCTGCGCAGGGAAAAAAAGCACATGAGTTCACGTAAAGTGCAACATATAGGTTCACATTTATGTACACTATCAACCAACAGAACAGAGGCAAGTTTCAGGCTTTGTTTCTGAAGGGAACATCTTTCTCAGGCTTCCAATTTACATTATTGCTAACATAAGGCATATAATTTCATGTTAATTCCAGCTATACGCACACACCTTTGTACTTCCGGATAAATAATAACTTCTTTTGCCATTGCTGTTTTTCAGGAATACTCATTCTTGTATCTTTTTTTTTTTAGAAAGTGACATGCTCATAATTGTAAAAGCATTTTCAGCGTAAGCTACCTCTTACCAAGAGAGTCCATCCTCACCATTGTTCAATCTTTTATTCTTCACCCTCTACAAGATACAAAAAGATCTGACTGGAAAAAGTAATAAAAAGTTAATTGTTTTTGACATCATTATGATTATGACATTATTTCTTGAATAGGAAAATCCCACAATCTGTATTTACAATAGTCAAACTTGGGATAAATCCACTGGACTTAAGAATTTCTGGGCCCCCCACCTCTGAAAGCTTCTTTTTCCTTGATCTTTTCTGTTTGATTCCTGGATCCGTCGAGTTGCACTGTTCCAAAACAGTGGCAGTTTTGACAGCACATGACTGGAGACAGGAGAGATGACATGTAGATCAAATTGCACATTAGCAGTAAAGTCAGGAACTGGCAGCACAAGTGGACTTTCAGAGAGTAGAAGGCAAAAGGCACTAGGAAGCGTGCTTATAGTAGGCCTCACCAGAAAGGTGCTACTCTCTGTGTACAGTGTAGTCTTTCAGTTACTCGTACCATAATCCTCAAAGACAGAAAATTTTGGTAATCCATCATTAGGATGACGCGCACAACTGGTCTAATCTCCATCCAAACAGAAATGGCAAAAGGGCAAACATTTTCTAATCAGCAGGAAGTGCAGAAACACATTTTCTTTACTTATACAATAAAATTTTGTGAAAATAGATTGTTTTGACGGAAAGGAAGCAAGTATCTTCAGTACATAAAAATCATGAGTATCTCTGTCCAGAAAAATTCCCTCTTTGACTTTACCATGGTAAATTTAACTTTGATGTTCTTCATCCAATTGCTGAATTCTTGCTAGCAGAACTGACAAAAGAATGAGAAAGTTTCCCCTAATGCACACTGATCGGTGGGTTTTCTGGAGACAATTTGGTAGCTTTTGCCAGATGAGCTACTACCAAATATCACAAGATGTGTTCTTGCTAAGAAGACTGGTATAGGAGTCTGGTATATGATGGAGAGGAAAGATATAAACTACTGAACTATGAATTTCTATGGAACATCTTGCAAACTGAGGTAGATTAGCCTCTGACCAATTCTAAGCAAATACTTCGATTTGATAAATCATTTTTTCCTTGACTTGGTCAATGTAAACAGTAATTTTTCTGTCACAAAATTTAGATAGAAGCTTCCAGGGCAGTTCTACTTTTAAGTCATCTTAGTTGCAGTAAGTAGCACCTATGCAAAAAATGAGACACATGCATCCTTTTTGACAGTGGATATTAGTCCAAGAAGCCTTCTGAAGATACTGGTAGAGAAGGAAAATAAAACAAGCAAGAGTGAAGCAGTTGTGAACCCTCTGGAATGACAGCAGTGGATGTTTTAGCTAGGAACACCACCTAGGCACCAAACATTTTTAGCCTTTGTCAAGAGTTACCACAGTCACAGACCAAAATTGCGTTTGCTCGTTTACTCCTTCTGAAGCTCTGATTTAATAATTTCGGAAATTAAGTGTTCCTCTAGCTAAATCAGAGGTAATAACTTAGTACTTCTTGCCTACTGTGATATGACATCATTCAGCACACTACTAATCTTGGATGGGGTTACCTGCTGGGAATGATGTGTCAGAGTCATCTTTGATGTTGTAGCATCACTCCCTACAGTAGGGAAGTTAAGAGGTGAAACCTCTGGGAACCTTAAAACCACCATGGCTCCCTGCAGGGCACAGGGAATCTTTGGTTTTTTAAAGCAAAGAGAGGTTGTCATATAATCTTTATGGAATTCTCTAATCCCCAAATTTCCTTTAATATTTACTTCTTTTTACAAGTCACCCAGGATGAAAGGTACCTCCAGAGATCTCTAGCCTTCCCTGCCCCATGCAAGGTCAATACCTAGTCCAGACCAGGCTGCTCAGGGTTTTGTTCAGCTGCGTCTTGAAAACCTTCAAGGATGGACATCTACAGTCTCTCTGGGCAACCTGTTCCAGTGCTGGTTTTCTCCTTTCATTCTTCTAATGTTCACACACACAAAGCTGAGACGTGCATCAGATTCACTAGCCTGCGATCAAGACTTTGGCTGCCCACTTCAATAAACACTTTAGGTTTGTTTTTTTTAATATCTAGAAAATTATCTGAACAATTACTTTTCCATCAGAATTAGAATTTCATTACAATATAGAGACAACACGGTTGTGAACACAAAACTGTCACATTATATTACCTTTGTTTGTTAGGCTATTTTGAGGAATACAAGGAACTAGAAATTCTTCAACCAGTTAACCAACTGAGTAAGTGAATGAAGTAACTTAATTTATTCCAGTTTTATTAAACTTTTTGTTTACTTCTGACTTGATTTAATAGAAGGAAAGCATACACTAATTCTAGAAAACACTGAACTGGCTCTAATTACCTGATTATTATTATTAGAATTTCAAAAGGTCTCCTGATAGAGTTTAATACTACTTTACTGCCTGCACTATCAAAACTGATTAAATCTATCATATTATATATTTAGCAATGGAATCATTTGTTCCAAAATGAAAAAAGGGTCAGCTCATTAGTCTGATTCAGCTTCTTTTACAGTCAATGAAAAGGTATCATGAAAGATGACTCAGAAGCTTTGGCAGATCAAACATTTCAGACACTAATGTAGGAGAAAAATCTTACTCCAGACTGCAAACTGGATGAAGTCCATCACAGCAGAGCGAGGATTTCACCCAAAATATTTTTTTCCAGACTGTTTTTTTATTGTCTGCTAAATAAATGTAACTACTTCAATGCACTAACTCCACCTCAATCCCTATCAAATGTTTTAGTGATTTTCCATGCTTTTTTCATCCACTAGACAATCCCTGCATGGGAAAACCTCAGGTAGGTTTAAGTTTTCAGCTATTATTAGTAAATCTGTAAAAATTAAGGTGTATAAAAATGGAAAGTCATTTCTGTGGAGCAGTCATAAACATTCTGGAAAGCCTCTTATACTCCCATTTTGGCCATTACGTGTCCTGGCTAGAATGTGCTTTAGAACAATTCACTGGGGCACAGGGCTGTTGGGTTGGAGAGGAAGGTTACAGCAAAGAGCTCGCCTGCATTTAAAGGCTTTTATAGCCATTCTGGTTTTGTGCCTCTCAAGTAGTTTCTGAATGCATTCTGAAATGTTGTGAAGTGTTTCTCTGACCATTCAGGAGTCAACAAAAATAATCCTACCTCATTTTCAAAACAAAAAAAATATTATGAAGCCAGATTTAGCAAAAAAAAAAAATTGGATTAAATGAATCAAATTGAAAAATAAGACCCTTATGTTTGAGGAAACACCTCTCCACATAGTCATCTGTGATTGCAGGTAGCAAATTCTCTTGCCCAAATTACAGGCTTTCTCGTCCAAATGGCGTGTACATGTGCAAATTTTAGGGTTAAACAGGATCCAAGTGATTTACTGGTTAGATGTTAGTCCCCTGCTCAGGGCTGAACTCCATCCACCTGTGGATCATGCATCCAGTCAAAACAGTGCCACTGACTGCTCACAAAGAAACATGCTGAGTCCTAAGCAAAGCCCATCCAATGCAGCTCTCATCTGCACCTGCAGTTGACCATACTCATAAAGGGCAAAAAACTGGCATCCTTCCCTGGACTGTGGATTACAGTGACTTCTGAGGAAGCTACACCAGAACATGGCTGGCAAGAGCTCTCTTAAAACCACACACTGGCTTGGTTTGTTCTTAGTTGATTCTACCAGTATTATGTTTAAAACAACAACATAACACAAAAAAAGAAAAAGCAACCTACTCTCAACAATCTGTCCTTTTTTTTTTTACCATCCAAGCACAACAAAAGTAAGTCAAATACTTTTTATTTTCTCTTTAAAGTATGTCTTCAATTTCAGGACAGCCCATCAAGAGGACATCTGAAGACTTCAATATCCCATATAAATAACGCTTTTTCACTATTTTTCTAATTGTTAGAAATCAAAAAAAGTACTTTCATTGTAAAAAAAAAAAAGGGGAAAAAAATAAATCCCTGCTTCTAGTGATTTTTGCTAATTAACAGAGCTGAAGGATAAAACCGTCCTAGCCATAACAGCATTAGAGCATCATGCATAACACTATCTCAGTAAACACGGGTAGCTTTTACTTGCAATGCGCTGGGAATCACTAGACAGATGAAGTAAATTTGAGGAGTACTTTTTCATTCGTTTCATTATCATCAATCCTTAGGGTAGAGAAAGTAAATATTGTGCCCAGACTAACAAATGGATATCGATACCATGCACGTAACTCCACTTTTGCTCAGTACAATGCTGACAGAATCTAGAAATAAACAGCAAGTGTATATAATTTAAATACATGCTTTTAAATAAAGCAAAGCTTCGGGTTTGTTTTTTGAGGTGTTTTTGCTCTTTAATAACTGGCAGGTAGAATGTGGCTTAAAAACAGTCACAACAATTTATTTTGAATTACCATTAACCTCAGCAAATCTGTTTTCCTTTGTGTCCATCCCCAGCAGCACGGCGAAAGCTTCCATTCCAATGTGACACACAGGCCATTTCAGTGCCCAGATGCCAAGCTGATGAAAATATTCATCCAGCAGCAGCAGCATCTGGCCCCTCGGTGGGCTCCACAGGCAGTGAAGCTGACAGCTCTGAAGTTGCCTCTGGGTCTGTCATGTAGCTAGGCTGCTAGCTGAGCTGACTTATTCTACTCGGTGCCATTTTTCTTTGACTTACCTTTGATCCTGAGATATTTGCATATCGTTATGTGCTTGAGAAAAAGTTCCTCTGTAAATCTCTTACGAGCCCTCTGTGTGCATTCTTAAAGTAAGAGGTGATGCCGCACGAACACAGAGTCATGATGTGCATTACTTGTGATGTTGTCACGAGAGAACCTCTCTCACAGCTTACATAGCACATCCTATGGTTAATACAAATTGATATGCAATATCCTGGGAAATCACGCAAGATCTAATAGCAGCCCTATAAATGACACAAGACATGAATGTAGGTACCTTTCAAACTACACATTAATGTATTCATGTGTTAGTCTCTTAAAACCAGAAGGCTGATTTTACTTTTCCTTTCTACCCTGATTACCATACCCATTAGCAAAGGTCTACAGCACAGCTGAACCCCAAGCAAGCAGAGAGCTGGCACTCGGGGAGGCTGGAAGGAGGGGATGAGCACAAGTAAGAGAAAGGCTGCAAGCTAGCCAGCACAGTAGGAACAGGGACTGGGGGAAAAATAGAAGAGACCAAATGATGATGAATCAAGTTCAAGGAGCATTATTGACAAGACCAGCTCTTAAGAATTCATCTAGCCTCCACAAACCATTCATTCCTAGGTAGGGGGCAGCTCCTATTACCTTTAAGAAAAATGTGTATTGCTGTTTCTCGACCCCCTGCTTCTTTTCCAGAAGTTACTTCTCCCTAAGCATGTCCTATTATAATGCATTTCATGACAATAAAAAAATTACCCTCTTTTTCTTCCCTAAATATATCTATTCATACTTCCAAATGTTACCAGGCTCTACGGTAATTTTTATTGTGAGGTTCCCTTTCATTTTTTAATGACAGGAAGATGTAACAAACCAATTCACACAGAAAATCAAATTTAATTCTTGTTAAATCTGGAATTACCCCTAAAAGACAAAGGTGTTCTGATTTTTAACTGCTTTGGCATATAAAATATTATAGGCTCCACTACGAATTCTAGAATAGGTTCAAAATGAGAACTTTTTTAGATTCTTCTATTGAGCAGTACTGAAGTTAGCCTCAGGACAGACCTAACAAAATCGTCAGGTACTGCAAACAATTTAACTTAGCTAAGGCTTGTCCAATAACTAATAGCAAGCCACAAAGTGCTTCCCTTCTAGTGACTCTAAAGAAAATGCTGAAGTAATTCACTGAATCTGGTCCCATAGAGATGATAAACTACACCTGTGTCAAAATAAATCCTGCTGTGTGTGTAAATACACAGATTTCTATTGGAAGACAGAATAAACACTGGAAATTGCGGAGTTTACCTTGTACAAGATGCCAAAACTTTGATTCAACAATTACTCCAGCATTTCTAGATGCTGTACTCTAGCTCTTCTGCCACAGGAGTGCGAGCCAAAGGGAAGCAGGAACCTATTGCTGCTGCAGCCCTTATCAGCTTTGCCTCTTGTAATAGTCTGGTTGGGATGCTGCAAGGTAACACATAGTAAAAATTCATGTTCATACATATGGTGTGGGGCATGGAATAACAATGATTAACTTGCTTCCTTATTTGGACTAAATATTAATTGTCCAGAATGAAAAATTTGGGTCAAATCTTTGGAGAGACTTTTCATTTTATTATGATTTGGGAGTCATTTTATGGAATGACCCGCATGCTTAGATTTCTGGCTCTAATATATTTATGTCAACAGTTGCTTAGTGCCTGGCAAAATCAATTCAGGATTGCTTTAACTGCATGTTACAAGGTGCAATTGAAAATTTTTGTATGCTGCAGCTGAAATTTCTGAGACACAATTTTACGCATAGTTCAAAGTTGTTGTTTTTTGTTTGTTTCTTTTTAAATTAAGTTCAGCAATCTGTAAACCTTGTTTTTTCTCAAGTATCCCACAGCCAAAAGGACTGTTATCTCTACATGGCACTGAAGCAACAAAACAATCGTTAAAAAAAAACCCAACCATTTATGGTCTTTAAATTGCACATAGTTTATTATACCAGGTTTTAATGTAAAATATGCTCCCTTTATAAAGAGAGTAAAAGTCTCTTCCTATATCTTTTATGCAATAGCTGAAATTTTACAACTCTAAATGCATGTTAAATATCGAGGGCAATTTTCAGAAGTGACATTTCATTTTGTAATCCAACCCTGTTTAGCCCAGAAAACAGAACTGCAGGCCTTAATACTGGATCTCTTAGCAATATAATGCTTCCAGATCAGATATGAACTTATAATTGCATTTCTGTTTAATTAACTAACACCTACAGTACTTCGTGTTGGCTTCATGGGCTTTTTTGTTTTTCTGACTTTCTGACAGCTGCAAAGAAATGAATGTAATCTGATCAAACAAAGTCAAAAGAGAATAATCTGATTCAGCATAAAGTCTACTTTGGACAAAGTTAACCATTCAAAATTATGTGATCAAGCTTGAAGCAGTCGAGTAAGTGATACCAATTCATCACATCATATCATGTACATGTTAGCTTCATTTTTTGGTATTAAGTACGCAGATTCTACGTGGTTGAAATTAAGCTCTGAATTTTGGGTTTACACGTAGATAGCATCCAATCCAACTTTGCAAGCAAGTAAATACAGATTAGATGCTGAACTGTGAAACTGTTGAGCCTCTTTCAAAAATCCAGACTATCTTGTAAAAAAAATCAGGCACGTAAACTATCTGAGCTACAGCCTCCCCTGTAAGTGTAAGCAGAATCTGGCTCATTAAGTAAAGAACTTATGTCAGCATATATCAGCATTTTCAGTAGCAATTCATTTCCCTGAATACTGAATCAGTCTCATTAATTTAGTAGCTACTTAGAAAAATCTTTAAATTAACAGTAGCAAAATCTAATACAATGGTGTTACCCCAAGATGTGGCATTTCCCATCTTCTGAAATTAAAATTAAGTTTAAAAATACAGTTATAATCACTTTCAGGCAATACTCAAACTTTCTATGCCCTTCTTGGAAAACCAACGAAAGCAAGATTCCAGCTTCTAATGCCTTAAGGTCTGATTTGGCACACACTGCTAAATTTTCAGAAGAGCATATCAATGAATATGCCTAAAGCTCATTGAGTCACAAGCTCTTCTGCAAATCTGGCCTTGGTTTTGTGTTATTACCCCTTTTGTGCCACGAGAGGAAACAGGGGGTCCGGTGATGAGACCGGACCCCCTGCAAGGTTATTGCACTGCAAGGTTAGTGAACAGCAAGTTATAACTATAAAATTTCACATAGGTAAAAAAAAAAATTACAAAATACAACAGATTCCACAGCTGTAACATGTAACAGAACTTCTCATCACAAACTCCCAGGGTCCTAAGGTACAGTATTGAAATCACTGCTAAAAAGCCAATAAAAAACAATACTTGAGATGTTTTGCAAGCATTTGATGGTTATTTCAGTGTTGTTGAATCAAAGAACGTTGAATAAAATAAAATCTCAAATAAATTGACAAAATCTACTCTGTCATCAAACCAAGTGACTTTCCACCTCTCTCTTTACCCTACAATACTCTTTTTCCCAAATTGGTTGCAAAATGTTTTGTTCTTTCCTTTTTGTAGCTGTTTTTTCTCTCCCTCCCAAGATCTCTTGCTCCCTCCTCCCTCCCTTCCTTCCTCTCTCCCTCCTTCTCTTCCCTCTTTCTTTCCTTTTATCCTCTGTCCTTCCCTCCCTCCATCCTTCTTTTCTCTCCTTTCTTTCCTTTCTTCTTTTAAGCCTTTGCTCTCCCCGTGTGCCTTCCGATGAATTCACTCACTCTCTGCCTGCCTGTCTCCTCATGCCCTTTCAGGCAGATTTGTCTAATTTAGGTCCCACTTTTGCTCCAAGGAATCTATATCAACTACCATAGGTTTCCTCATCTCCTCCAGGTTCCCCCACCTGAACCTGGAAATTCTCTTGTGTCCCCTCTTGGCCAGCTCTGTCACTGCAGTTTTGCTTCCCAGAGCAGGTTCACCTTACCAGCAACTTACTCCTTTGCTTTTTTTTCTTTTCCTCTTGCCTGTCTGATCTAGTTAGACTGGCTGGAGCGAATGAGATCTGTCAGTCAACACCTTTTCAACCACCCTCATCAAAAAGCCACCCTTACAACGACAGCATTTCCAAGGAATTCTACCTGTGAATAACTTCCATCCAAAATTTATGACCCACCAATTTCAGCGACTTGTACGTTTTCCATAAGGGGGGCTTCCCTATGCCCAAATACAACATATATCTTCTGATGTAATATAAACAAAGCTGAGCTGGAACAGTTCTTTTGCTGTGTGCAGACAGGAAGATTAACCAAGTTCTTTACAGACAGAATAATTATTCTATTTGTACTGCATTTGAATTTGTGATGCAAATAGACACAGTCTATCATCAGAGCTTGGTAAAGCACCTGAATCATTCAGGGAAGCTTTGGTTACCACACACCCATTATTAAGAAATAAAAAAAAACAAAAACCCCTGAACATGTATCTCACTTTTAGGGCAGTCGTGGTCTTAACCTCATGCGAGAGGCAGAAGCCAGTTACCCTATTCTAAACAGCAATCCTCCCAGATGAAGACATTTCCTCCCCTGTTTCTCTTCTAGCATCACTTACTGGTTTTGAAAATTCACATCTCATTTACAACTATCATGATCTGCAACAAGAGAACACATGGCAACTCATTTCACAGCCTAATTTGTGCTAGTTCTCTCCAAAATCCTTTCAGAAGAGAGATGTCTATTTAAAACAAATAAAATAGCAAATAATACCATACTGGCTGATTCACACCCCTTAGATTTCCTTACAACTAAGGCTCAGACCTTTGCCGCAGCAGTATACAGAAGTGCTGAATGCAAAATGCTAATATTTCAAACACCATTGCCTTTGCAATACACAGCAACTCTTGCCTACGCTTTGCGTTGCTACAGGTAGCTGCTCATTTTAAAGGGTGTTTCTCCACTGCTTCCTTGCAGTAATACCCAACAGAAGTAGAACAAACCCAACTTCAATGCACCATTCCAGCAGAAAGTTAAAAAAACTTGTTTGTTTATGCTGATAGTGCAAATGATTATCCCAGCACTATCTGCAAGGAGATGAAGAGCTAAAGAAAAAGTACAGAAGCTAGAAATACTCATGATGACTTTTATCTGGAAAGAGTGCCTGACTTCACAACCTTGCCACTTTTTGTCTCTGGACTTGGAGATCTATGTGTTCACTTTCCCAAATACATGAACTGTTAAAGGTAAGGAGCAATCAACAACAAACACGTCCTAGATTGACCAGAAGTAGCGACAAGAAACAGATAAAGAACATATGTTACGGTATTTTGGGAAAGCAGTACTGCAATAATTTCAACAGTCTGAAATCTGATAACATTCTGTTCACAGTGAAGGATTTGCTGTCAAAATCTAAATAACTTGAGATTTTCTTGTGTGCAGGACAATGAGGTTTAACTCATGAAATTTGTTCAGTTGACCCACTCCTGATACCCTGGTAAAACACTACCTAAATAGATAATGCAGTAGTGGAACAAAGCTAAAACAAATAATACATCGTAGATGAATTACTATAATATAATAGCCTCGATTTGCTTGTACCATGAGCAACATATTTTCAGCAAAGTTGTCACACAGCCTATGCTTCTGGTAAAACCAGCTACCAGCATAAAATAGATCCGTACTTCCAAATCTCTGTAACTCCATCAATAACTTGATTTTCACCTGCCATCAGGCATTAAATGTTATGTCTCCATCCGCTGTAGGTACAAAAGCCTCCAGCATATAATTTTGAATGCCAAGAGAGAGTCTGCAGCAGTGAAGAGTCAATACCCTGTCTACACACATGCTTTCACCAATTCTTTTGTTCAGGTATCACTATTCAGACGTCCACATAGGTCTTACAAATAAATAAATAGGACCTCAAAAGCTTCTAAGGAGAATATCAGCATGAAGAGACAGAGCTCAAAAAAGTAAAGCAGCTATGCGAGCATCTAACAAACTAAGAGCACTGCTTCACACTGACACTGTGTCACTTAATCTCATGGTGTATGTGCTTCTCTGAGAATAAAATTCATGGCCTGATTTCAACAACACAGGATTTGGACACATACTAAAAAAGATTTTATCTTAGATATCAATAATATCCAACCACCACCCTTTCAAACTGTCATACACGCTGTTCTGGCTGGCTTATATAAACGGTGAAAAACATTGGAAAAGCCTATTCTACCTGACATCCCCTGTAACCAAGATCTTCAGAGTAGTGGGCAGCATCTGAATTTTAGGCAGATTGAAATTAGTTAATCACTACACTGGAGTCTGCAAGTACATCGACATCATAATTGTTAGCTGAAAATACAGGGAACGGCATCCTAGAATCTGAGTATCAACACTCAAATTTAAGCATTATTTACATCTTGTTTCCCAGACAAGCCACTAGAGGGTGAGACAATTGCAAAATTAATAAGATTTGAAGAGGTCTGTCTGGCAGCGGGCACTGATGCATGCACCGCTACGCAAGCAGGCAAGGCAGTCTGAGGAAATGAACTCTCGATAGCTGGTGTGAGCTTACCGATACTTCATTTTACAAGCTGAGACACAGTCATCATAGACCAT
The DNA here is from genome assembly GCF_028500815.1 of Rissa tridactyla. Classification (NCBI taxonomy): domain Eukaryota; kingdom Metazoa; phylum Chordata; class Aves; order Charadriiformes; family Laridae; genus Rissa; species Rissa tridactyla. Next base: position 106,869,642 of record NC_071468.1, read on the forward strand.
CATGCAAGCGGAAATACGAGTTTGATGGCCACGCAGCAGTGATTTTTCTTAATGTACCAGAGCTGAAAATTTACTATAAGTGCAGGAAAGATTATTTTAGTGGATTGGTAATAGGTCTATCTCCTTCAGGTCACTGACTCAAGCACTGAGCAGGTCACTAATGACTAAATGTTGTTAGCATTTGATGCTAACAGCATACTCAAGGGCTTCTTACAAGGAAAATAATTTGATGTTTTCTGTCTGCATACATTGCTAAAAACTCCCATCACAAAGAAACCTTATTAATGTTTCTGTTAGCTCTAAATTCACCACACATGACAACAGTAACCCACTTTCTTAAAGAAATTCCAACTTCTTGGTTAACGACATTTTCATCTCCATAAGATCAAAATTCTGACCTGGCAGTAGTGGTCACCATTTCAGTGAAGTCCTAGCTGACATCAGAGTTGAACTGCGTCTTGAAGGTCCAAAGTATACGATGGAAATACTTTGATACTGCACCTAGTAGTCTGTGTGCAACTGGATTACACAAATCCCAACCATAGTTGAATATTGTGCCTAAAAAACCTACCATTTCTTCTTTCAAGTCCAGAAATTTGTACATATTAATTGATATTTCATATGTAACTCTGCATTAACAACTGCATACAGATGCTCCAGTTCAAAGGGAACGACAGAGAAGATTTTGCAGCAGTCAGAATAAACTCTGCAAAGTTACACAGTGGCTACAGACACCTTCTTGAAAGACGTATCCCTTTTAGGATGGTGAAGTGAAGGAAATGAAGTATTCTCCTTGGAGCTTGACTACTGATCTCTGCTTTTTTTCTTTTCCATGTTAACCACCGTAAGAGGGGTCATCACTTGGAACATATACATTAAGCGATCTTCCATTTCTACTGACATTGAACACACATACTGGTATTTAATGAACGGGGCAAGCAGCAGTCTTTGCAGGTTCAGGTGGATTTGGACAACCAAAACAAATCCCACCACCCTCCCTCACCTCACAGCATTTATTTTGTTGCACTTGTCCAGCCAACAATGAAAGAATTTTCATTCATGGTTATGCCAACACAGGAACTTCCACAGAAGTGATGACACTTGGGAACAACCTTTTCACAAGTTAACAAATGTATGTATTCTTATGGTGTTTCCATTCTTTTCTGCTTTTGGGAGGTTCTGACATTTGTGCAATTTCTTTTGAAATGGGTGGGTTTCTTACAGATTATAACATAGATTGTTTAAAGATACCATCTTTCCTTTATGCTTTTACACTACTTAAAACATCAATAATTTACTTATTAAATCAATTATTTTATTTTTCTATTTCACTTTCATTCACCTGTGGTCTCTAACTTACAAAAAAACCCACATTTAGAAGGGCGAGAAGGTAACATTTTCAAAGCTGCCACAGACAGAGGTGGTGGGAAGGACAATTATCTGTGATCGGAACGATTAGGAGACAGACTCACATAAAGACAGGATGCTAAAAGGCAAGCTTGGATGACGAACAGTGGAACAAATTTCAACGTCAGCAAAGCAACAATATGGCATCCAGTAAAAAATCTGCATGGGAGGTGAAGAATTCCTACCCATATTTCCAGTGCTATTATATGAGATGTACTTTCACTTACTCATATTATAAAAAGGAATGATGCATTTGAATGTCTAAATGCACTGAGCTAGCATGACGAAAGCGATGTGGTAGCTCCTATTGCCATGGAGGAGCCCAGGAAAAGCAGCAACAAGCAGCAACAATGATTGATTAGCATCTTTAAGAAACCACTTGCGTGTGCATGCATACACTCATCTTTCAATGCTTTTCCTTCCTCATGCAGGAGACACATTTTCCATGTGTATAGGTAAGGCAGAAGACGAAGATACATTTCATATCCTAAAGTGATACTATAAACATGCTGGGAAAAACTTATCTGGCATGCCTCTGTACTTAGCAACTTTTTTTTGTTGTGGTTAATAAATGTCAGGAAGCTCAAGATAAGGGAGATATCCATATATGGTCTGGTGATGTAACACAGGGGACACTGACTTATTTTCAAAGTAAATAAATTCACAAATTAATGTTTTTGAGGGTTTTTGAAATCTAATGACTATGAGCCACCTTCTTTTTGTATGCAAGAGCCCATATTATATTCATAAACAGAAACATACATTTGTGTCTATACTTTCTGCAAAATGTGATGCCACATTAGCAGCAGGGTAATGTGTAAATCACATTTATTTCTTAAACGAATTTATCTGTTTTTCTTGAACAGGGATCTCCCCCATGCCTCTAAGGATGAAAACCTCCTTTGCAGTTAGAAGTTGCATCTTAATTTCTGCTGCTCCATGTAACTGTAATTTCTTTTCCCCCTCATCTCTTTTGAGTCAACTCCCTTCTGTAAATCCTTCCTTAAAACATTCCTTATCTTCAGTTTTAGCTGATGCTTGTTGTGGAACATTATGTGGTGTTCTGCATGAAGGACACAGTGTAGGTGCAAACAGTACTATTTCATAGGTGGCCACTAGAAAATCTGTATGCAAGACCCCTTTCAAGATAAAACTGCTGGATTCCCTCCTTGGCTAGTGAGCTTTGTCATACATATAACCCCACACATCCTCTACAGATGCTTTTGTAGAACTTGGGAGGGTATTAATATAGCTTTAAAAAATTCTGCCTGTTTGGCAGAGTCAGCAAATGAGACTCCACACAGTCAGGAGTCCTGCCATAATGGCACTGCCCGGCATCACCGACTGATCCTGCTGCCAGCAAAGGAGCACTGCAGGGGGAAAGGGATTGCAATTAGAACAGCAGCACTGGGAGTACAAGTATACACACAAACACCTAACTGCTAGAAATGTGAAGACCATAAGCTTTCAAATACATGGCACACAGAATTATATTAGAAGGCGGAGGAAATGGTGCAAGGAAGATGCATTAAATGTGGATTGCAGAGAAACTCAGAATATACCAATACTGATCTTTGGAAGATATATATGTATATGACCAGCAGAAGGAGGGAGGTGATTGTCCCCCTCTACTCAGCACTGGTGAGGAAGCACCTTGTGTCCAGTTCTGGGCACCTCAATACAAGAGAGATATCGAGGTGCTGGAGCGAGTGCAGAGGAGGGCAACGAAGCTGGTGAAGGGCCTGGAGAAGAAATCTTATGAGGAGCGACTGAAGGAGCTGGGACTGTTTAGTTTGAGGAAGAGGAGGCTGAGGGGAGGCCTCATCACTCTCTACTACTACTTGAAAGAACATTGTAGAGAGGTTGGTGCTGGTCTCTTCTCACAGGTAATTAGCGATAGAACAAGAGGGAATGGCTTCAAGCTGCAGCAGGGTAGGTTTAGACTGGACATTAGGAAAAAATTCTTCCCAGAAAGAGTGGTCAGACACTGGAATAGGCTGCCCAGGGAGGTGGTGGAGTCACCATCCCTGAATGTGTTTAAGACTCGTTTAGATGTGGTATTAAGGGATATGGTGTAAGGGAGAATTTTGTAGAGTGGAGTTGATGGTTGGACTCGATGATCCCAAGGGTCTTTTCCAACCTAAATGGTTCTATGATTCTACGATTCTATGATTTTTCCTATATTCTTCTATGTGTATTTATTAATTAACCTGGTTGCTGATAAATATCTTCAGGATTAATTAATCAAAAATATTTTAAAGATCAAATCTAATCCTTAAATACTAAGATTGCAAGATCCTACGAACACTCATTTTTAATAAACAAAAATGGCAGGAGCTTGACCCTGGGGTCTGCCCACTTTTGCTGCAGGGATTTCATCTCCAGTTCTGGACTCTGCTCAAAGAAGACAAACAAAACCAATAGGAAGCATAATTTCACTTTAGTTGACTGAAATTAAAAAGAGCAGTCTGTCCTTTTTGGCTTACATCAGAGAATATGTCTGTGCACAAATGGCTTTCGCATTCTTCCACAAAGAGCATCTCTGCCTTTGGTCATACCTCTCAGGTTTGGCTACATGTTTTCCTGACTAGAGGAGAAGGTGATACAAAAAATAGTTGCAGAAGTGTCTTAACTTGCAGTTGACGCCCTATTCTGTACAAATATTTTCCTTTACCAGGGGCCACCTTGCTTGCATTTTAATTCTGCCTGCAGAGTGTCTTCATATATGCAGTCATTTTCAGCCTCTTTCAATCCCCTGCTTCAGAAACGGCAGAGCAGAGCAAGTCTTGCTTGTATAACTGAATTTTGTGGGTACCACTTAGAAACTGGGAAGTACAGAGAGGATGTAAAATGCTTCCACATCTGAGTGTTAATTGGTATGTGATAATGTGCAAAAGCAGATTTTCTGCAAACACCTGTCTGCAGCATCCGGCAGCTATTTCATTTTCTAGTCAGTAAAACTGCAACAAGAGATTAAATCCTATCCCAAGCCAATCTAATATACATTTGGATTAAATCTAATGAAGATTTTTCATATTTTCAGGGACACTTAACATGTGCTAATTCCCAGGATAATATTTGCTTTCTCTGCCATTTTTAATGTAGACTTTGCAGCCCTATTCATGACTCCTAACAAAGCAATGGATGTCTAAAAGCCAGATATTCCGGCTAAACTACTGTAAGTGTAACACAGATCGGCGCTTATACTTCAGATGTGAGGAAGGGCTTGAATATTTCGCTACAAATCTAGCCGAATACAAGACAGTTCTTCTTCATACTAAGCTGAGCCCATTTATGTCCTCAGACCACGCATGTTGCAAAGCCAGCTCTGTGGTAAACTCAGCCAGACAAGACATCTAAAAGCTTCCTTTACAGTGACTGGAGAGAGATACACACCATTACAGGGCTATTTAATTCCACCCTTAAGATAGAAGTGATAATGTTTTAAACCTTTACATGATTAAGTGAAAACTTGAGTTGCAAAATACAATTCTTTCTGAAAAAAATCTCTTTAAACCAATTCACATAATAAAGCTAAAAGGATAGCATCACCCTGCACAACAAACTCAGTCAAGACAAGCGGTCTGTGCGGTGGGTGGGGAACTGGCTGACAGCCTGCACCCAGAGGGTGGTGGTCAACAGCTCCTTTTCAAACTGGCAGCTGTCACAAATGGGGTCCCCCAGGGATCCGTACTGGGCCCAACGCTGTTTAATATCTTCATAAGGGATGATGGGATCAAGTGTGTCCTAATGAAGTTTGCTAATGACACCAAACTGAGTGGGGAAGCAGACGCTTCAGAAGGGAGAGACACCCTGCAGGAAGACCTGGAAAGGCTGGAAGAGTGGGATAACAAGAGCCTTATGACGTTCAACAAGGACAAGCGTAAGGCCTTGCAGCTGGGAAAAGATAATCCAGCATAGACTGGGATCTAGCCGGCTGTCGAGAAGCTCTGTGGAAAGGGACCTGGAGGTCCTGGTGGACAAGCTCAATATGAGCGAACAGTGTGCTGTGGCAAAGCAAGCCAACAGGCTGCTGGGTTGCATCAACAAGGGCATCACCAGCAGAGATAAAGAAGGCATCACCCCACTCTACTCTGTGCTTTTCAGGCCCCACCTAGAATACTGTCTTCAGTTGTGGTGCCCACTATACAAAAAAGATGTGGACAGGCTGGAGAGGGTCCAGAGAAGGGCCACCAAAATGATCAAAGGACTGGGAGGCCTGCCATATGAGGAAAGGCTGAGAGAACTGGGATTGTTCAGCCTTGAGAAAAGAAGGCTTAGGGGAGACTTTATCACCATGTTCAGGTATTTAAAGGGTGGCTACAAAGATAGAGACTCACTTTTTACAAGGAGTCACATGGAAAAGACAAGGGGTAATGGGTACAAGTTACTCCTGGGGAGATTCCTATTGGACACAAGAGGGAAATTTTTCCCAATGAGAACAATCGGCCATTGGAATAATGTCGCCAGGGAAGTGGTGGATTCCCCATCACTGGACACTTTTAAGATTCAGCTGGACAGGGTGCTGGGCCATCTTGTCTAGACCGCGCTTTTGCCAAGAAAGGTTGGACTAGATGATCCTTGAGGTCCCTTCCAGCCTGGAATGCTATAATTCTATGATGAATCAAGTTATGGACAATTCAGTACAGAAATCAAGCCAGATTAAATACTCCCACATTCAGCTGGAAATGAAAGCCAATGGCAGAACATTTTACCAGGGTATATATTTAGACTTGTCCTCTAAAAATACTTCTTTAATAATTCTTATAACTGGTATGTGAACAACACATTGTACTGAAATATCCATGGTCAAAAATCTGGTATTTTTTTTCCTCTTCAGAGCAGTCTGAAGAAAAAAGTGAAGTGCTTTGCCTTGGTTTACAAGTCTACAAAGAAATAACAACTAAAGGAATAAAAAGAGCGTGAAAACTTAAACAGACAATTTAAAGCATTAACATTTCTTGTATCTGCTTTCAACCTCATCTTCAAGCTGCCATAAATCTTAACTGTGCCTCAGAGAAAGAAAGAGACGCAAAAGTCTCTTTCTTTCTGTTTCAACTTGGGTGTGTTTGTGGTTTATTTTACAGCCTTGGGTCTCAGTCCTACTTCTGAAAATATGGGCATTCACTGCTTTGTACTTTGCCAGTTTGGCCAGGATCTGTTTTAGAGTCTGCATTGTGACTGAGTAAATGACAGGTATATACAAGTGTGCCTGCTTATACCTCAGAGAAAGTCAGAAACTAATAGATGCATACAATGTAATGTCTTGCTTGCACATAAACCCTCTGTATGCTGCTACATTGGCAAAGTTTTATCTCTTTTCACACTCAAAACTATTCTTTTTAAGGGTGGGCCTAAACCAAACTGGGCTTCAGTATGCCTGAATTTTGCAGTTGGGCTCTATTTTGCTACTTTCTTGGAGTATGGAAATGCTTTTTTACAACTCAATTTAAAACCCCTTCAGCACAATTTTTGTATGTACTACACATTTGTTACCACATAAGAGGAATCACTGATTTTCCAGGTCTTTGTGCGAGGCAACAAGAAAGCATGAAGTCTCCCTTGACACTGATCTGGCAACATGAACCATCACAAGCACTGCTTTTTCCTTAGACGCAATATGCTAACTCTTTTAATGTCTTCTGTGTAGCTGGTGACCAGCAGGGTCCATCTACCTTACCATATTAATTTTTTTTACATTTAATTCCTACTTCTTGTCATGAACTAAACAAGCACACAAATCACACAAACCAGTAATGCAACACAAATTGTAAGCTGTAACACAGAACACGACACCCAATACCCAAATCAAACCCAAATTTTCCAGGGCTAAGGTGCACTGAAGGCTGCAAAACTAACACTAACTTCCCTACAGAACATGGCAGTTTTCAAAACCTACAGCAGAATGCCAGGAAGTTACAGGATTATTTAAAAAATACCATCAAATTCTGCACGCATGAAAAGCTGTCATTAAAGTATCCTTTAACTATCATTACTAATTCTGCTAATTTTAAGTATTATTCAGACATAAAGCCCACAGCCTAATTGATGAAAAATAAATGGGAAGATTATATACCTTGACGGGGCTTCATTTAATGGAGCCCTTTGGATCTAGTGAGACACAGAGAGGATAATTTGTACAAGTGTCACCTTTCTACTATAAATCCAGATAATTTGGAGGTAACAGGCATGTAGCAGTGAGTATTCCCAGGTGCTCCCACAGTAGTACTGGGAGCCTGGTGGGATGCAGTGGTGGATGGGGAAGCAGAGAGCCCTGCAGTGACATACATATTCACACAGCAAAAGGCAGCGCTACACATCCGAGCAGGCTTCCTGTGGCAGGCTTTAATTCAAAATAAACAATATTATTATCTCAGCTTGCAAAACTTTTAAAGGAATAAATACAAAATTACAATAGTCTTTGTTTTCATCTATTTAAAATATCAACAGCTTATGGCACTCCACGAGTGGGGTCCATACATTGTTCATGCATCCAGCAAGGTTTCTGCTGCTTCACTGTGGAAAGCATTCTTAGTTTCTGCACCTCAGTTAGATGAAAACCCATGATATGAAGAGATTCTTCTAAAAAAATTTGAATCTTCTAACTATTACCATCTGTGTATTCGAAAGGGCTGATAATTTGCAAGTACCTAAACCTGAGAGCTTCCTGAAATCCATCTACATTACTGCAAAGAGATGTCCGTAGTCACATCTTCTTGGGTAGTGGCCAAAGCTAGCCTAATATACTTCCATGCATTTAAACCATGGGAATTTTAAGTTTGTTCTGTTGTTGGTCATTCAGCCTATTTTAATGCATTTCTGGGATTTAAATGATGCACATTTAGCCTGCTCTCTGTGTGGGGCTGATTTTCACCTCAGAGCATAAACCACTTAATTATAAGATATCTCAAGTTTCCAAACAAGAATCAGAAGCTCTCCAGAAACACCCGAGGATTGATTTTGAAGCACTCTAGCAAAGAAAACAAAAAGTTAATAGCATCCTTCTAGCTCAGGTAGAAATGGGAGAAGAGTCTGTAGGCATCACAGCAAAGGAGAGTTTCAAAGAGGGATTTGAAGGAGAATAGTGGAGAAACACTGAGAGAGTATGAGAATGGTCCTCTCAAAATGAAGAGAAAACACAGACGAAAGTGCCTAAATGTTTTCATATAGAAGTTGGAGGAAGGAATCAACTCACTAATAAACATGAGATGACAGGGATGAAGAGGCAGGTGACAATTAAATAAAGCTGCAGTGGTCAAAGAAAGATTGGATGTTCATCTGAACCCTCTTATTCCCATTTCTTTGAGTAAAATTAGTAAGAAATCAACTTGCCTACAGAGAAGGAAGAAGCAGCATAACACAGTAAAAAAGAGACGTTTCCAAATTCTAGGTTAGAAAAGAAGGACCATAAAAGAGGCTTCCATAGAGTGCCTCCATTCTGATGAAAGAAGCAGAAGGCCAATGAGGGAAGCCTTAGCAAATAGACTGGGTAACATGCGATTCTGGCAGCCCTGAACTTCACAACAGAGACTGAATAACGGGGAAATGAAGTCCAGAGAGACTCATTAAGACAAGTACCAAAGAGAAGAGACATCTGCAGCACAGATAACCCTAAGGACTTCAGGATCCTACTTGGGGAAGAACTATCATAACCCAGGGGCACAGCTCCTCTACAGGAGCACAGAGATCTCTAAGTTTTAACACAATAGGGTAGTTTTAATTGATACTTGGTTTGAGCTAATGCTGATAGGAAAACAAAAGCCAGGCTCTTTTCTAAACATCTGAGGGAGATGGACGCGCATGTGCAAAAGTGTGGTCATCACTGAATACTTCAGTTTTTGCCTTTAATTAGATAATTAGCTAAGATATTTAACATAGTCTCTGTATTTCCTTAGGGAATAAAATGGTAATGCAGCTTAGTTACAAAAGCAATGTGTGATGAATTTGTATACACACAAACACACACCCCCTTCATTAATATGTTTGTGATTGCCGTGTGATAACCCTCAGGATCTAACTCCTTCATAATTTATTGTATTGTACTGAAACTTTCTTGCAATTTCCTGCACAAAGTTTGCTTCTAAGAAAGCAATAATAAATAAAAATGAATAAAATAAATGCTGAGACTGTGTGCTTGCCTGTCAACTGGTCTGTTCACTCTGCCTCAGTGAGGAGCACAGCGTGTGGCCCACATCCACCTCCCTTCTATCAGTATCCGAGCTAGCCTAGCTATAGTTTAAAGATAAAACATCTCTATATTTCACTGCAGTGTGTCTCATCTCTGCGACTGCAATACAGATATACACAGGTCGTGTCTCTATCTGAATCTCCCAGCCTAGCTATAAGCTTGTCAGCATTTTAGTTGATCTCCTACGAGGGTATTCCCTTCAATTGGTATATGGTGGCTGGCATTTCAAAGGTGAGCTCAAGGATAAATCTTGCACTCTGGCATTTGTATATTGAAGATTTCTTTTTACACAGATGGGAAAGTGTGATATTGACTGAAGTAATAAAAGACTACTTGAGTTTAGAATAGATCATAAAAGCAGACATTTTCTTATAACAAAGACACAATTCCTTTCCCCTCTCGAGAGTATACGCGTGTGTGTATGTGGATGTCTCCACCCACCTTTCCTCCTTCTCCAGTATCTTCTTTCATATGTCACATGAAGTCCAGAAAGACCTTTTTTAAAAGTAGTTACCATCCTATCTCTATTCATTCTATAGTGACCTACTTCCTAAGCAAACTTCATTTGTTTATCATTCTATATGGATGAGCAGTGGCGTTTCAATAAGTACTTCTCTGTATTAAATTGCACTTTTGTTTCTAGCCATTCAGACACACTCTCCTTGCTAAAGACCTTCAGAGAGCTACTCAGCTACAGATTTTACCTGAACTAAGGAGTTAATTCATAACTAAACATTGTTATGATTATCAGAAGTGATGTTATTTGGTATGATATTATAATTATGTTGCAGCACTGAGGAGAAAATACTGGTCCAAACACAGTGTTAGAGACAATAGTTAAGGACAGTAATTAAATGTACAAACAGAATGTACCTTATTTTACAATTTTTACACAAGGTTCTATTTAAAAGGAAATAAATGCAATTAAACCTTAGATTAACTAACTCCCACAGAGTATTGCCATGTCTTTGAGTAAAGGGATGAGATGCTTCCACTAAGCACAAGGCATGTAAGAAAACCCAGCTTTCTGGTATACCATGCAGTCATCTTCCCTTAAACACTTCAAGATGTTATTACAGGAAAAATACATTCTCTCTGCAACATCAAGAAAACTGTAATATTGGAATATTAGAACTACTTGCTAGTACCAAAAAATTCTTTGAGAAACCCAGTCCAGAAATAAGCCACATATGCCGAGTGTAGAGCAAGGACTGCCTAATGCTACAATGAAATTCCCACAAGGCATTCAAAGCAAGAAGCTTTATCAATAACAGAAGGATATACATAATGCTACTATTATACCCACTACTGTATAAATGTTGAAAATATTTTAAAGAGTTATGTAAGTAAATAACGTGTAAAATTAAGCACCTGTATGATTTTACATTTTGTTGCTAATGTGTAAAGCTGTGATGCCTTTTGAATATGTGAAGTAAAGGATTTATCTCATTCTCACTGAAGTATCAGGTTTTCAAAATATTATTGTTCCTAAATGTTGAAGTTTTATTTACAAATACGGTGAAACATTCTATAGAATGGAGGCAAATGCTCAGTTTTAGTGCCTGAGGGATATAGATCCCTATCTTCTTATTCATTCTATTAAATACTGCATGATTCATGTTTTCTAACAATGAATTAGGAATTTTCACACCCAAGACTTCATTTGATCCCCCAAGGTTTAAATTTCCAAACTTGCAAGACATCCACAAATATAATTGGAACTAAAGATATGTTAAAAAAGAGGGGAAAGAGCACTGATTGTTTTTTTTTGGGGGCAGATTCCACATTCTATTTTCAGAATGAACAATGTGCTTCAGAGGATCAGCATGAGTGGCAGACATCAGTGATTTAGTGAATTTGGACTTTAATACTGGACCTTTAATGTCCCTCAAAGGTCAATAGCTAGAATTGAATTCAGCTGCCTATGAGTCGTATAACAAGTATGGACAAACCTGACCTTCCTTCATAAGAAATGAAATTATTGGCCGATAAAAGCTCTATAGGTCCAACGTGCTGGATTCCTCTAGATTTAGCTCAACTCTCCCACTCTGACTTGTTCTATACTTAACAATTTCCTTATTCTTGTAGTCAATATAGAAAACAAAGCTATAAACAATGCAAATGTGTTTATGTGCATGGTAACCAATTGGTTCATGTCATTTCTGTTAGAATGTCAGCATTTACTAAAGTTGTTGATATGTGCATGTGTGTAAGACTGAGAATATCGCTGAATATATTGTTGATATTTGGTAAGTAAGGGCAGGTAGTGAAATGGGAACAGACATTTTGGTCTCATTTTCATTCTGGGCTACACCAGGAGAGTTAGAAGGGTTAAGCAATGGTTAAATTAGGGCAGAATTTGACCCCAAGGATGTTAGAAAGCAGAAACTGTAATCAACGTTTCCTTACATACAGCTTTAAAACCACAATCCTTACACAAGGCTTCTCAGTGTCGATCCACAAAGTAAATCCCTATATGTTCACTTCAAATTTAGAAGCAACATTGAAACTGCACTGTGATAAAGCTAGAACATGGGTTTCTCTGGAACATTTTTTCCCAGACTCAGCCATTCTTTTCTACTTTTTGTACCGCATAGCACTTAACAACACATAAGGCAAGCGGTGTCAAATGGGTGGAGCCCCAAGCTCTCCAAAAAGAACATGCTTGACACCCCTCATTTAAATAAGGTGTTTTTATGAAAAGGATCAGGGTACCAGAATCCCTCCTGCAATTTGCAAAAGGATCTACACTTCATTTGCAACTCCAAAAGGCTGAAAAGAGCAAAAAGCAGTATTACAGATTTTTTCCCCCTCTCTTTTTCTGTCCCTGTAGAGAGTTCACAACAACCCTCTAAAGCAAGAGTGCATAAACCCCCTGTTCTCCAGCTTCCTCCCACTTCTCACTCCCAAACAGGCATGCTGGAATGGATTTTTCACTCCTACCCTGGCACTGTGCATTTACCAAAACACAAGGTCAAAGCAGTTTCCATCATTCCCTTCTTCTCTGGTGTTCCTGTGGGTCCTATGAGATTAGGTGCAGAGAAGAAGCAACTTCTAAACTATACGCGTACTTGGGAGAAAAGAGGGATGAAGGATCAGTAAAGAAGACAGGGATGAAAGACTTCCAATTCAAAAGTAAGCCAGGGAGGAAAATGGTGGGAAGACAGAAAATCTGAGGGCAGGGCAGAGTGAGAAAAAATGCCCAAATGCTATTTACGCCCACACACATACACATATATATAGTTAATAGGCTAATAGTCTATTAGTTGAGGTGAATACTTAATCCCAGTTCTTAAGCTTCTACTAAATATTATAATGTGAGAACTTAGTTAGGGGAATAGGAGTTTTCTGATTATATACTGTTCTTTACATGCACTTGTATGTTTTGGCATCTCTAACTCTACATAATATAATATTTAGCCTAATCTTGAGCACACAATCTCAGTTTATGTTCTTGTGATCAAATCCTCCCTGATATAGTCAACAAAGCACTTCAACTCATTATCAGTCATGGCTGGGTACAACGAAAAAGCAAGTACACAATCTGGTAGGTACAGCCCATGAAGGCTTTTAAATTTCCTTGGAGTGAGAGGATATTGCACACCTTACACTCTCGGTAAGTGATATACTTCCCCTGATATAGAGGAAAATAGGCCTTTAGGGGCACTTCTACCGATTCATCAAAATGGAGCACTGAAAATGGCAACCAGATGTATCTGTACAGAAGACGAGAGCAGTAATACCCGGCAGTTTGTACAACGCCAGGTCATGGTACAGACTTTATTTGGCTTCTTCTGCCTGTAGTCCATGAAGTCGTAAGCAGGAACACCTCTCCTCACCCTAAATCACCCAAGATCATTGTGGTATCCCATACAGGCACAATATACGACAGTCACTGTGTTTTCCTGTGAATTCAAGCATTTAATGAGCCTTACAAAAGCACTGAAAATCTCAGAATCTGACCTGTGTTCCACATTTTGCCTGTCAAAAATAGGGTACACATGTGTCCTGGTTTCAGCTGTGATAGAGTTAATTTTCTTTCTAGTGGTTGCTGTGTTTCAGATTTGGTGTGAAGGGAATGTCAATAATGCATACTGGTTTAGTCATTGCTAGGTGATGTTTATACTATTCAAGCACTTTTTTCAGCTTCTGATGGAAGCTGAGAAGGAGCATAGACAGAACAATAAAATGACCAATGGAATATTCCATACCATAGATACCATGCTCGGTATATAAATGGGGGTTGGCCGGGGGACAGGAATCCGCAATCACTGCTTGGGACAGGCTGGACAACCAATTCACCAGGTGCTGAGAGTGACTTGTGTTGTCTTACTTTATCTTGTATTCTTTTACTGTATTATTATTGGGTTTTTTCCTTTTTCGGTTATTGTTCTATTAAACTTTATCTCCGCCTATGAGGTGTGGGTTTTTTCCCTTTCCTTTCTCCTCCTTTTCTCCCTCTTCTCCCTGCCCTTCTGGGGGGAAGGAGGAGAACTGCATGAATGGCTGCGTGGTCCTAGCTGCCAACCAGGGTTAAACCACAACAACAGCCTTTTCTTTTCCCCTGGCGCAACATACTGAGATCATTGTTTTATGACAAAGAAACCAGTGACTGACACTGCAGGTTCCACACCTTTTAGCAAAAGTATCTTCGAACTGAAACCATTTCTTCTCAGGTATTTGTGAACTATGCTCACCACTAATTGCTCATAGCTGAGTAACACAATGTGCTTCAAAACTTTGCATCCTGGTTTAGCACATTTTGTAGAGTGTGCTTTGATTCTGAGTGAAATGGAACTTATAATGCAAGTGGCTTATTTTGGCAGCACCATGCTTCAGTAGACAATTCAAAAGGTGACGTGCCCATTCGCTTTGCAAGGACTTTTCCAATGTAACATTTCATTCCTCCCACGTGTTTTATTAAGTAATAACGCTGATCATATAGTAAAAAAATATGTTCTTTTCCATTACCATTTCTAAATCTGTTTTCTCTTCATTCTCCTTTCGGGCATGCCTACCACAAGAACTCTGCTACATGTTTCTTACCATGAATACAAGTCAGCACATAAAACGTATACTGAATTAATAAACTTGATTGTTTGCAATTAGGACAGCTATACTTTGCTGCATCCATTAAGAGATACATGCTATGCGAACTATGCATCTACAAGGGATTCCCCAAACACAGGATGTATTTCATCTTCCTTTGCATGATTTTATAAACAGCTCAGAGCAGCTAACACTGAAAAAAACCTGCAGGCAGTCAGATACTCCAGTGAATAAATGGTATATCTTACTTGCATAAGAGCTACTGGCCAAGAATTGTTTGCCAATTGCATTTTGGAAAAAAAAAAAACAACCAAAAAAGGACAGATAAAGGGCATATAATCTAGCCACTATTAATAGATTCTCCATTGTCATAAATCTATACAGAGTCCCCAAATAATAGATTTTATATTCAGTTCTCTGAGTTAGCTAAAAGATACGTAAAATCATGAGTAGGCAGAAGATCCCTATTGTCTATGCCCCTGAGAAGGCATATTGTTTATTCCACAAGTGCATGGAACAGTTGCAATCATGAAATGTGGAACAGCTCCAATGGTTTGCAAAAGTGTTTGAATAACTAATATACAGGGCTTAATTCTTCCACTTGGATACACACACACATACTAATAAGCTTTTCTATTATGTGGGCATTCCATATACCGTTGTATGCTTATGAATAGCACACACGTCTGTGTTACATGATCTTGTTGCTTGGTTCTGCAATATATATTTTAAGATACCTTTTAAAAATTAGGATTGTTACTAGCATCTATATTGTGGCTGTGATCTAGCATACCACTAGCTATAGACATAAAAACATGCTATTAAAACAAAACCACATGCTTAGTTTAAAATATGTATTATAAAGCTACCACTAGACTGCCATCAAAATCTTATCAGGAATATTATTTCTCCAGCACCTCCCTTAAACCACTCCCCCAGGTTTATACTCCATCCCTGTAGTTTCATCTCATTGACAAACTTCCTGCAAGGTTATCTTTAGAGAATTCAAGTTCTTTAAAATTAACCTCAACTAGAGATTTCAGAATTGTCTGAACTTAAGCAATCACACTGTAAGATAAGTAGTATATTTTCAGTAAATAAAGATTCAAGAATATAAACGTATAGCAGGAAACTGCATTTTTTTTATTACTATTTCCTAATTTAATCAAGGTACCATGCAATATAGGTATCAATTGAGCAATAACTGTATGAAAAATTGGAATGTTATTAAGCAGTAAAAAAAAAAAAAGCTTGAACTCATTTATCTGTCTGAATATTCAATATCTGTATATTGAAGTCACTGGTCCAGTTTGGGATCTAAGTCTCTGGGAAGTACCTTTCCAGTTGTGTGACTTCCAGGGACTCCTAATCTAGCCAGAGCTTTGGTCTGTCAGCACACAGCAACTTTGAAAACCAGGGCTGGGGTGCCTTGAAGGGAAAGGAACACAAGCAGCAAAGCTACCTACAAAATCTACTTGTGTGGGTTTCTGAGACCCAAAATACCAACCCTCCTGACATCCTGGTCTCTAAATTGGAAAGGCATGGATTTGACGGATGGACCACTCCATGGATAAGGAGCTGGCTAGATGACTGCATTCAAAGGTTTGTGGTCAACAGCTCAACGTCCAAGCAGAAACCAGTGATGAGTGGCATTCCTCAGGGGTCAGTACTGGGACCAGTGCTGTTTAACATCTTTGTAGGCGACACGGACAGTGGGACTGAGTGCACCCTCAGCAAGTTTGCTGGCAACACCAAGCTGTGTGGCGCGGTCAACACGATGGAGGGAAGGGATGCCATCCAGAGGGACCTGGACAGGCTTGAAAGGTGGGCCTGTGCGAAAGTCATGAAGTTCAATCACGCCAAGTGCAAGGTCCTGCACCTGGGTCATGGCAATCCCAAGCACAAATACAGGTTGGGTGGAGAATGGATTGAGAGCAGCCTTGAGGAGAAGGACTTGGGGGCATTGGTGGATGAGACATGACCCAGCAATGTGTGCTCGCAGCCCAGAAAGCCAACCGTGCATCCTGGGATGCATCAGAAGAAGTGAGGCCAGCAGGTCGAGGGAGGTGATTCTACCCCTCTACTTTGCTCTCATAAGACCCCACCTGGAGTACTGTGTCTAGCTTTGGAGTCCTCAGCACAGGATGGACATGGACCTGTTGGAGCAAGTCCAGCGGAGGGCCACAAAGATGATCAGGAGCCTGGAGCACCTCTCCTATGGAGACAGGCTGAGAGAGTTGGGGTTGTTCAGCGTGGAGAAGAGAAGGCTCTGGGGAGACCTTATAGCAGCCTTACAGTACCTAGAGGGGGCCTACAGGAAAGCTGG
The DNA here is from genome assembly GCF_028500815.1 of Rissa tridactyla. NCBI lineage: Eukaryota > Metazoa > Chordata > Aves > Charadriiformes > Laridae > Rissa > Rissa tridactyla. Next base: position 106,886,612 of record NC_071468.1, read on the forward strand.
GAAGGGACTTTTTATGAGGGAGTGTAGTGATAGGACAAGGGGGAACAGTTTTAAACTGAAAGAGGGGCAATTTAGACTAGATATTAAGAAGTTGTTCTTTCTGTGAGGGTGGTGAGACACTGGAATAGGTTGCCCAGAGAAGCTGTGGATGCCCCATCCCTGGAAGTGTTCAAGGCCAGGCTGGATGGGACTCTGAGCAGCCTGGTCTAGTGGGAGGTGTCCCTGCCCATGGCAGGGGGGTTGGAACTAAATGATCTTTAAGGTCCCTTCCAACCCTAACAATTCTATGATTCTATGATTCTATGATAGTATTTTGAAGAAACTATACATACACATACATACACACGCCTAATTTTCTAACACTGGTATAGTGGAAAACTGAATGAAAGCCCTCAGGCTCAAAGCTATTCCAAATATGCAATGGGCACGGTCTTTGGAAGCTTTGGCTCCAGAGGAGAGGGTAAAGAGGTGGCAAGGCAGGTCTCTCTGCCCAAATCCCACCCACAGAAGTGGATAGACAACAACATATACGATTAATACCAAATTATGCTGAGTGCTGTAAGGATTTGGAGTAGGTCCTGAGCCCAAAACAAAGATCTTGGGAACAGGCTTGGCAGACAACTGGCTGTGGCAGGAAACATGTGGATGTGGGCACTGCAGTGGGAAGCTGTTCTCTTCGCTCTTGTCAGGTGCTGTCTGACACCAGGCCATCAGCGGAAGTTTTCAGTGCCCCTTCGCACCTGCCAGGGCAATACATCCTGAAAGGCAGAGGAAGGGCCTCTTTTGCAGGACCACTAGTATTTTCTCATGTTGGTCATACTATTTTTATTCTTTTTCTTCTAGCTTGCTGAGTTCCCAGGAAATGATACGGCCAAGGATGTATCTTTATAGAACAAGTTTGGGCAGCCACGGCACAGGGTGAAAATCTAAGGCTTATTATTACCATTGCTATGATGTGTTAGCACATATGCCAAGCCCCCTTCTTAGCATGACACCATAAGGTATTCATAGCTTTAAACTATGGGGAATAATATGTAATATATATATATATACACACACACACATTAAGACAGCTGGACCTAATGTGGATCGGCCTCATCAGACATAAGGTGCATGTAAATTAATCTGAGCTGCATGTAAATTAATCTGAAAGGTAGCCTCAACATAATCAAACTACAGATGAAATCTAGTTATCGACTAACAGATTACTCATTATGTGGGTAATCATCTGAATTATCTGAACTTCCAAAGGATCCAGCTAGGCACTCCAAGCCCTTTGTCCCTGAACTACTTCTTTTCACGTGCACATTTAAATACTGCTTTTGAATAAAACTGGGGACTGAAGAAGTAAGCCTCTGACTTAAGACTGTCCTATTTCTCAGATCGGGGAGCTATGGCATTACAGAGACCTGGTACAAGACTTGCATTACATTCAACTTGAAGACGTAAAGAGTCCTGAACACCGCACAGAGCCTTAATCCTCATGTGCACCCACAGGCAAAATTCTGTGTGGGTAGATAAAAGCAAACTGTCTTACGTAATTCCTTGCCTACATGACGTTCTCGCAGCACCCTTTATAAGCAAAAGTAACAATTTTTTGCTCCTGTGTTTCCCCACTACATCCTAAATTCACTCCTGCGTATTCTTCCCAGCTGGCATTAACTGGTTTTGAGCTCTGAATTTCTACCCACCCAGGGCAGTGTTCGGCTCACCAAGCGTTATTTCACCTGCGCTTTTGGCAAAGTACAATTCTAAGCCGGTGTCTGACAGAGCGGATCAGCATATTAACACATGAACCCTGCTTGCACTATGGCGTGATTTCTAGCCTCTGTCTCGCAGGCAGTTTGGGGAGTCTGTTGTTCCAGATAAAAGGTGCTGCTCTTCAGAGAGATTACGCTGAGGCGAGGGGAGCAGCTCTCCAGACTAAAATTGCAGAGCTGCACACAGGGCATTCTTTTAAAGCTGTACAAAGGCGTTATGAACCTAAATCCTGTTAAAAGACAAACTGACTGAATTGCACTCAGTTATCAAATGATGCTCTTTTACATATTAGCAACATTCTAATTAATTTCACACCTTTAAACACCACTACAAATGTTGCAAAGCAACATTTTACATTCCTTTTGTGTATTTTATTTTTGCTTAGAGCACATAATATTTTTCCTGTATATTCTGAGGATTAAATATATTGCGGTGTGACCAAAGGAATCTTTCTGAATGCATTTTATTAAAAACTAGTTTATGCAACTTTTATAGGTCTGTGAGGAACCAGATCTCCAATACGAATAACTGAAATTCAGTTCCAAGAATAAAATGTTATTGCTTTCAAACTCGTAATTGTAATACATTTCTCTTGCATCAGTTCTAGCCAAGAGAAAGTTCCCTTTCTTTTGACGGAAGGCAGTAGGGCCTGTAACTCCAGAGACAGGACTTCGTATTCTCCAGGTTGGTTTCAACGGCATTGGCCAGCAGAGCTAACAGCGCCCCAGCAAACACATGTGCTTCTAAGGGCAGTAAGTCTTTTTTTTTTTCCTTTTCTATACTGCATTAATTGGAAAATTATTAATTGTTTTCTTTCCCACCAATGCAAGTGGCAAGCAGGCAGTTGTTAGAGAAAATAAAGGCCTAATAGGAGAGACATGAGGAATCTGTTAGATGAAACAATGAGTATGAAAAGGTGTAATTACTGCAACACACCTGCTCTTTTCTTATTTCCCCTGTTTTAATTACTCTCTGCTAAATAATTCCTTTCCTTAACTTGATTTTATCATCTTATCTCTATTTCTCATTCAGATATTAACCAGTTACTCTGGTTTTATGTCAGAAGCAGTACTCATTCTACCAGTTTGTCTTTATTACATTTCTTTTCCGGTTCAAAAATCAGCAGGACCGCTGATCCAAGCCATATTCAGAGGTGACTAATGACCATTTTATATGAATGATATTTGGCTTTTATGAAAAGTTATATACAGTACATAATGAAGAAAACAAAAAAAAAAAAATATGCATGGTATATTAAGAACTTAAATATTCCAGTTTTGAAAACCATGTTACGTGGTCTGAATGCAGGCATCAGCATGACTGAACTCAGCCACCTGAGTGTTGTCTATGCCATAGGCCTCCCTTCCCCATCACTACATTTATAGTCACTTCAGAACAGACCACTGTACTTATGAACAAAACCCATAAAACTAAGCAGCCCAGATGTTTCCTTCAGGGAGCAATTCATCTTCTGGTGGGGCGACTATGAAATTGCTAACAGAAATCTCTGCATGAGAGTGTCCAAACTTTGGGGTTTAGCTTCCAGGGTAGCACCTGTTTGAACTGTTGTTCTTAAGGACACTGAGTAAGAAAACTACTCATAGTGGTAACACCTGGGTACTGAACACATATTTATGTAAACAGGGTGAAGAATATTTATACATATGCATTTCAAATATATTCCTTGCCATTTCTCTATGCACATCTGTGCGACAAGAGGTTTCTTGTTTGCTCTCAGCAATAGCAGAAATCAGAAGCAACTAAGCTGAAGCCAATGTAGTTACATGGTGCAACTCTTTATTGGGTCTAAGGCTGCTCATTCAGGAACTGACTAAATGTGAGCATCGAGCGAAACACTGCATCAGGACTCTTCACTTACTAAGAGATGCTGGCAGCAACCGGGTTTGTGCAGCTCTTCAAGGCCTCAAAACTAGATCTTCCTTATTGCTGAACTACTACATAATCTTTGCACCATTTCCAAATCCTCTGGTAGAGACATGAAACAGCTCTAATTTCTCGCTGTTCAGTCTTATTTTTCCCTGTTCAAGTTCCTAATCAGACTACCCCCTCATTTAGAGGATGAAAATTAGGCTGCTTATGCATTTTCCATATTTAGATTTTTTTTATTTAAGTGTGATTAGTATTTGTGTGAGTCCAAACATGACCGAGATTATTAATCTGCCCCAAAGTTCAGTTGATCACATGCAGGTGTATGTCTGCATATAGTGCCTACCAACTTCTGTTTCTGTCATCTGCATAGAGAAGAATGATAAAGCATAAAATAGTATCTCTCTAATGTATATATTTCTTGTGTGTAAGCACCTTATGCAGGCTCCTTCAAACAAGGTAAAAAAGGCAAATCCTTTAAAGACAGTCAAACAGATCCCACATTGAACAATTCTATGAGGCTAAAAAAGATAATAGATTTGTGAAAATAAAGTAGCAAGACTGAGGAGAAAAAACCTGAAATAAAAAGCAGTAGAGCACTCTTGACTACAAACTGTGGGAGACCAGAGAGCTCCAGTGACGAAGTTTTATGAACAACTTTTAAAGTTCATCACAACTTAAAGTGATAAATAGAAAGGTCTGATGTAGAAATTAGAAGATGTGTGACTGGAGCTGGGGCGATATTTAGGCATAAAAAACACAGCACCTATGACTTATCCCTAGTTGTCATTAGAAGAGGAGAGGGACGATACCCTGCACTAAAAATACAAGCAAACTGTCAAGAAAAAAGACCAAGAGAAGGTCAGAGAGGAACAGAAAAATAAGCAGAGACAGGCTGGGAAAGAACAAAAGCAGAGCAGGGTTTGGGAGAGATCAGGTGAATTAGCCAGTGAAGGTGACACAGGGTGTGGTGATATGGTCTTGTCTCCTGGAACAAGACAATAGTCTTGCCATAGCAGACTGAAAACCTAGACAGTGTTCAAGTAGGCAGCTGAATTAATAATGAAGCTTTTAATCAGACAGAAGCAGCCAAAAGATATACATTGCCTTGGAGCTCAATGCAGAAACCTTCAGCCTTCTTCAGCGTGAGGTTCTTGTGGCTAGCTGGGAGACAAGTGTTTCTATTTTTTGGTTACTTTTAAGGACAGGTATAAATTATAGGCCCTTCCTATTGGGAAGACAGCTTATAAACACAAACTCACTTGCAAGTAGACTGTAGTACTCCTTCTGGGAAGCAGATCCAGAGCCTCACACATCTGCTGGTCTGAAATCCTCTTCTCACATCCAATTAATTCTTGTGCCAGTACTGCCCTTTAGCTTAAACAGCTCTTCTCCCTGCTGCATGTGTGTATCTATAGTCCAATGTATTCACTGAAGCAAATACACTGCTAAGTGCCAGCTACTGTGCGAGCATGGGTCTTCTCGGGTTCCAGCCAGGGATGTCAGAACCATGGCAACCATTTTTTCTTCTTCCCATAAAATGTGTCAATAAGGGGGCTTTTGGCACACAGTTTCAAAGGTGTGAGAAATCAAGGCCTTGGAGATCATGTCCGAAAGCTGTTGTTTTCCCCAGGAGTTGATACGCTCAAGTTAACAGTTTCTCTGATATACAGCATGAGATAGTAGAAAGCAGCGAGAAGGTGGTGTTAATTTAGAATTGCTTTGTTAGCTTAGTTCATTAACCTCTAAGTCATATCACTAAATCCTTTTGTTCTTCCTCACTTTCTCTTGGGTGAAGGATGAATGAAAGGGAGATTGAGTGAGATGATACCTCAGTTTCAAGGAAGATCTGGGCAGACTTTCTTTCTGATTTGTAATGGCATTTTATTGCTACTGCTCATGCGGTCAGAGCTCTGGAAGGAGACTTCATAATTAAACACAAGAAATAAACCTTCCTAATAAGACTAAGTCAACTACAGGAATAGAACCCAGCACACGTGTGTCACAAGGGGGATTGTTATACAGCCCATCAAACACAAAAGAAAGGCGTCCACAAAGCTGTACCCTACAAATATTCAATTGGCAATGCTTTAAAATCGGCTGTTGTTAGAAGAAAGGTATTTTCTCCCACTTAGCAATGTATGCAATTAACTGATTTTTTAAGGATCTTCTGATGTAGCAAAGAGCTCACACAAAGCCAGTATGGCCATTGAACACAGCATCAATGAAAGATCAAATCCCAGGTGTTGAAAATCCACAGCTCAAAAACATTGAAACATAATAAACTCAGGAAGATCTCAGAAACATTTTATAGGGTAGGTGCAGTACCTGATAGGGTCCTTTTATAGAAAGAAAAACAAAATTAATAGGGAAAGAAGTTCAGATGTGAAAAATACACTTTGACTTATTTTCACACATCAGAGACAAAACCAAGCCAAATACTAACACACACGTATAAATCCAATCGAAGCTAATATAATAAATAATATTATTATTTCTGCTAAATAATAGCAGAAATAATCAAGCAAATGTCCGTGAAACCACTTTTTTTGTGCATACACAACTGCACAGAGAATCATCATGTACGTAAGTCCTCGTCTTTTTAAAAACAAGTCCTTCATCTGTGTGGCTATTTGTATTACATGTTTTACTTAATCAGATTAATCCTATAGTTTTATTTCCTTTTCCTGTTGTTTTCTGTCCATTACACCCTTATGCTATTTTTTAATGTATTTTAAGGATTAGAATATTCTTTTGTTAATCTAATCATCACTGTAGGTTTTTAATTCTCTTTTTATCACCTTTGTAGTCATTTTGTTTTCATAAATAAATGTACTTCCCCTGAAAAGTACAAGATTGGCAGCACTTCCAACTCAATATTCAGCCCACATTCTATTAAGCCTGGGTGCCTCATGTGTGTTCTGGAGGGTACACCTCCAGGAGCGAGAGGCTAATTCATTCTTCATGCTTATTCAGTCCTTGGCCTTTCTACTGATACTTCCAACAAGGATGCCAATTAGCACTAATTAAGGTAGTGGATTTTGTGATATGGAAGCCTTTACTAGAAACTGGACTGACATCATCCACTCTTTTCACAAAAGACATGAAACAGCTGTCAAATGATAACTCCTAGTGGCACTCTCATATAGAGAAAGCGTGGATTCAATTTGGGCACGGACAGACACCTTCAGAAGGTCTGTAGTTTGGCTTCAGCTTATGAAACGTGATTTTGTAACCAAGATATCTGCCTTTATTTAAAAAAGCCTGAAGATTTGAAAGAGCTGTCTATGGAACGCTATATAGCACACATAGTTTTGTAAAATGCACTTAATAAAACTGTGGTTACAAAAGGCTACAGAAAACATATAAACCTGTATCAATCACACAGATTTTTAAAGCAGTACCTATAGAATTATATTAGTCTCATCCTCACTGAATTAAATAGAAATTTTCCATGTGAGTGAAACAGTCAATCCTCTTGGTCAGCAAAATTGTGCAAGAAATTGCACAAGGCAAACTTTTTTTCTCTTGTGGTTGGGTCAGATGCACCAAGGGGAGAGCATTCCCTGTGCGTGTATGCACATGTTCAGATTTTGATGCTTGATTTCTTTTTCAAATTACAAACGTAAAGAAATAAAACTTTTCAAAATATTTTTTTTACATCCATATGTGTATCTCTCTCTCTCTCTCTCTCTCTCTCTCAAACCAGGCCCAGGAAAGTCTAAGATGTTTGTGAATGCATATTTCAACAGTTGGGCTCCAATGTGATTTACATGATAAGGTGGGTAGCATCTAAATAACTGCAGTTATCCAAACTTGTTAGTTATTAACCTCATTCTAAGAACTAGGCTTCAATAGTGTCAAATTGAATGGGAACAAAACTAACCCCTAAACACAACACATTTTCAATTTTAATCATGGTTTTTTGTGCTATATTTCTTTCCCCTTTGCTGTCACAAATTTTCTCTAGCCGAACTTGCTTCTTCCTCTCGCTCTCAACCCAAAGGGCAACATTACCATGTAAGTTAAAGCACAGAATGTATCCTTCAACTTGCCCTCTGAAAACTCAACCTGTATTTCCAGTTGCCTGCAATCCACTTTATAACCATCCCATGATGCCAGTTCTATTCGTTCGTTAATGTGTATACATTGTTAAAACTGCTCTTCAGCACAAATAACTGATCCACTCTTTCTGATACATTACTTTTAGAAATGTGAAACTGGAAGCTTTGGTAATATGACTATGTGGTGGGTTGACCACGGCCAGTTGCCAGATACCCACCCAGCGGCTCTCTAACTCCCCCTCCTTAAAACAGTGGGGGAGTGAGATGAAAAGGCTCCTGGGTTGAGATAAGGACATTGAGATCACTTACCAATTACCGCCAAGGGCAAAACAGACTTGGTTTGGGGAAAATTAATTTATTGCCAATTAAGGATAGCGTTGGATGGTGAAAAACAAAGACAAAATCTCAAATACCTTCCCTTTACCTCCCTCGTCTTTCAAGGTTCGACTTCACTCCTTCATTTCCTACCCCTCGACCTCCTGCTTCCCACACCCTGAGCAGCACAGAGGGATGGGGAATGAGGGGCTGGGGTCAGTCCATGACAGCTCCTCTCTGCCACTCCTTCCTCCTCACACTTGTCCCCTGCCCCAGCATGGGTCCTTCCACGGGCTGCAGTCCTTCAGGATAAACCTGCTCCTGCATGTGCTCTCTACAGACCACAAATCTTTCAGGAAGTATCCACCTGCTCTGGCATGGGATCCTCCACAGACTGCAGTGTGGATATCTACTCCAGTGTAGTCCTCTCCATGGGCTGCAGGGAAATACCTGCTCCACCATCATCTCTTCCATGGGCTGCAGAGGAATATCTGGCACTTGGAAGCACTTCCTCCCCCTCCTCCTCTGCCCTTCGTGTTCAAAAGGTTGTTTCCCACAGTTTTTTTCCCCTCACTCCTCTCTGCCTGTGCAGCACTTTTGCCCTTTCTTATGTTACCACAGAGGTGCCACCATCTTGGCTAATGGGCTCAGCTGTGTCCTGCAGCAGGTACATTATGGAGCCACCTGGAACTGGCTGTGGTCTGGGCATGGCAGACACTGGATGCCTCCCACAGAGGCCATCCCTGTAGCCCGCCACCAACTCCTTGCCACCTATACACATGCTAAAGATGTTGATTGTCTCTTTTTAGGCGTGAGAGATACTTGACATTGACCCCATTATGCAGCCTTGCCTTCAGTTTAGAAAGAAAGACTTAAGTCACATTTACCTCCCAGTAGAGACCATAATACTTTGCATAATTTCCTGAGATAACTGTGAGTCTCTACCACTATCATAACAAAACCTAGCTGAGTAACATAATGGTCTTTACTTAAAAGAATTGTTCCTGTTTTGATATCAAAGACCTCAATAACAATAAAGCTGATAACTATAAGCTATACAGTATTTGGTTTTTCTCCTTCTTATTTGTTGTCTTTTAACAGATCTTCCTCACTGTGTCTTTTATACAGAGACAAAGTTACACCAACATAACTGCTAAAAACTACGTCAGCCTCTGCAATACTCCTACAGTAGCATCTGTGAGCTCAGGCCAAAAAAGATTAAACATTGTATTCCGTCCTTAACAAAATATATTCTGTAAGCAAAAAAAGACATGTTAGAATCACCAAGACTAGAAGTACTTTAGCGGAGCTTCTAACACATTATTTGTATTTCTTAAATAATAAAAACGATGTTTGCTGTGACATGTGTTCTACACTTCTGCCAAAAAAACTTGACTCTGCTTAATGTTATTTTGTTGGAATTAGACAGATGTGTTCAACTTGTTAGTTCACAAACTTGATTGTTAGTCTTTTAACCATAGATTAGATGGATAATCACATAAAACTAGTAAGTTCCCTATAAAAACTGTAAGGTTCCCTACATAAACAATCCTCAGTACTATAGTACTCACTGTTATGCAGGTTGGGAGGGGTAGGAGAAATTAAAACAAGTGAGGTTTATATTTCCAGTAATCATTACATTTCTTATTCACTGAATTTTGTAACTTCATATAGACAGCTTTGTAACATCCTAACAAATATTTTCATGTTAAAACACCAACCCAGATGAGGCGACACTCAGGAAACAATCCCCAGGGTGGAAAAGGGGGTCACAGCATAGACTTAACCATCTGCCAAAGTGGATTTACAGTGTCTACAGTTAGCTAAATTATTCACTGCAAACATACTCTGTGTGGAAAATAGCCCTTTTCTCTGCCATGTAAACTGACCTTGACCCTACCAATAGTGTTCAGTATTCCTAAATCTTATCAGAGAGATTCTTAACAACAATTTTATCCCTGGATTGGTTTTGAAATGTACACTGCAAGGACTAAGCAGCTGAGAGTGGTCACTTAGGTCACACAGCACCAGCTCGGTGCCCTGACCAAAGAAGGAACAGAACTGCTACTACATGGGTATGGTGATCAACCATCTGACAATAGTAATGAGAACATGGTACAAAGAGAGTCCACCAGCAATGCATATGTTAAATCTGTTCACAAGATACATTTGTCGAATAGTTTTGAATAGCTAAAAAATTGAGAAAAATCTGTTCATACACAATTCACGAAGAGGGAACAAGGACAAATTTGCCAAGCAAATTGTTTGCTATGCATAGATATCCCAGCTGTCCTCATTATCTTATTTATCCTGTTTCAATCTCCCTTGCACTCCTACCTTCTTGCCTGGTTTACTCAATGTCATCCCTTCCTTTATCATGCAATGTTTTTTCAAAGGCATGGTCATGTCTCTGTCTGAAAAACTTACTCTTCCATTGACACGTATTTTAGTTATCTTTTTTTCTTTCAGGTAGTTTGGAATGAAATCACAAAACTGTTAAACACATAATAAAAGCTCACAGAAATCTTCTCATTGAGTGTGTGACAAGTAGCAAGTACAAGTAAAATGGCTGCTTCCTCTGCAGACAGATACAGTGATTCGGATTTTAAAGGCACAGAAACTAAAGGTACCTGAATCTTCCACCAGATACAAGGAAGCTAAAGGAAAAAGGATAGGCTGCTAAAAGGAAGGACAGGCAAGCGTGACCATCTATGCCAACTCTGCCACAGTCTTCCCGTACAACTTTAGGAAAAGACACGTATGTTCCTCTCTGTAATGTAGGATAAAAATATATGCCTGTCTGAAAGGACTGTTGTGAAGATAAACACATTAAAGACTGACAGATCATAGGAACCATAGTAATGGGGATTACACCGAATATAAATAGATCACATGTGAGAAGGCGTATATGCATGCATGTGCACACATACAGGGTAAATGAGAGGTGCGAGAGGGAAAGCTTTGAAAATTGACCCTCTGTCATCCTTTACATTTTGGTAAGAGAAGTCTAGCTATGCTGGAAAATTAGGGCATTAGTCCTACTTGGAGGCATCTGTCCCATGGAGTAAGCAATACAACTGACCAACAGTCAGGCCTACTGCTCAAACATCATACGGATTCTTTGCAACTTCCATGTTATATATAACCATGCAGCCTTTTTTTCTGCTTCTTTCTAGTATTGATGTGGTTCTGATATAAATACATTTTGAAAAGGGGGAAATGGCAATAGTGAGTGGGAGTCAGACAATGTTAAAACAAGGAGAGCAGCAGGGGACAGAAGTCAGCAGAGACAGATCATGCAGGCTGTTCACCCCGCTGGGACTGCAATTGCTGCAAACACTACAGCCAGAATACAAGGCTTCACTAATTCTCAGCGTATGAATAGTAAATGCTTTCAATTTGAAGCGACATTTATATGCAATTTAGCTGCACCGGTTCCAATCGTACTCTTTTTTTGTAGCCAGTCACCTTTATTGTTAAAGAAATGCTAGGGCACGAACACGTAGAGCACAGTGCATGTGTAACTTGTAAACAAGCCCTCTGGACCACCTCAGAATGCATCAAAGCCCCTGGTGAAACAGAAGCAAATAGCATTGCTCTGGATTAACAGCACAGGGCTGGAGGAGAAAAGAAATCACCTACTAAATCTTGGCTGCTCAGTTTCTTAAGAGGGGGATAAACATTTTTGCACATTAAATGGATACAAACAGCTTGAAAATTACACTTCTGATAGAAAATTTTATAATCACTGTATTACAAGGAGCCCATAGAATTACTGTGACTATAAAAAAAACCCTAACAAAATATTTTTTCTTTCATTTTTTTTTCAGATTTCTTACTTCGAGCACGTGACAGAATTTAGTGGACAGCCAGTCTAAGTCTATTAAGGTAAAGACAGTGAGTCTCAAAACTTTCAAAGACCAAAATACTAAACTTGAAGATCATTAATACCCTCTCTCAGTTCAATGGGACTATTAATATTTTTCAGCTTAAGCACATGCTAAAATGCTATACCAGGACATTAGCTGGTTTTTATTTTTTTTTTCCTTTGGCAACTACATCTTTAAGTCTTTCGAATGTCAAATAAACAGAAAAGCCGTAATAAACACACTTTAAAGACTGAATCCCAAATACTAAAGAAAACCATATAAAATTCAAATGAGTTTATCTTTCAAACTATTTAAAGATTTTTTTTTCCTTCTTTTACTTAATTGACAAATCCAATTTCTATACACAGTAGATGTGTTATGTGTGTGGACGCTTGTAAAGATATCAGCTATCAGAGGTTAAACTTTGTATGTCTTGAAAATTAACTTAATTTAATGGCATATTTGTTATTTGACATAGTGTAGGTTAACTCATTGCTGCTTTAGACTGCCTCAACCCCTAACTTATGGTTAGTTACTATTCTCTTTGCAGTCTACCACGTAAATCATGGATCACTGCTCTTCCAAATGATTACTGCTCACTTGTAGTCATGTCCTCTACTGCCTGTCAGCCCGTCTCTAAACTCTCTGCTCTTCCTCAACTGCTTTGCCAAATCTAATCAGGTCACTTATAAGAAGATACGAAATAGCATAGGTGTATACTCTCTCTGGCCTCTCAGGACCAGTGAGAATGATCTTTTGTACCCACAAACGTCCTCTAGAGGCCACTGTCTGCCCTATTATCCATATCCAAGAGGTCGAATACTTTTCCCTCGGTGCTCTCTACATACGCTCCAGGAACATCCCTCCCTCCCAGTTCCCTTAGAACTTGGTACTCGCTGTGGTCTCCTACTATGTGACCACCCCAGTGACCTGCTGCCAGACACCAAAATTCATGTAAACATTTACACTTACTGTAGATCCTTGTTTTCTACCAATTCTGCTTTAGTAAGTTTAACATAAACTCTTCTTTTTATGGCGATTTTATTTGTAACAACACTACAAAATAATCAAGTAACAACATAAATTTTCTGTTCATCAGAGGCAACTTCTTCAATATCTACAAGGGCATTTCTGCCTTTATTGACTGCATGTTTGTATGCATGAATGTGAAGTTCAATGTTTTTGTGAAAAAGAACTAAAGCTAATTACAAGGTCTTTCCAGTACTCACAGTGAACCAAAATAGAAATACTGGGCCAAACAAGGAATTGTACGTTATTAGCATCCAAGCTGCCAAAATGTTTCAGTAACATTATAACCCAAAATAACTGTTATACCATGTAGTCTAACATCACTTATCACTGTGCCTCAAGGATATCAGATAGATGATGATGTCAGATAGATGACGGTATTTCAACATCCTAAACTACTTTGTGCCACAGAAAAACACAAAGGGAATGCCTTTGCCACAAACAAGCAATGCCTTCAGAAATAGCCAGAAATTCTTCAGCCAGAACAGACCAAGATGATTCAGCAAGTGGAACAAGCCCCGTACTCCAGAGAAATCCTCCAGACCTCCACCACAGAAGACTCTATTAATGACACTGGGAATATTCCTCTCTGATCACTTACTTGGCATTCAGTTTGACCTTGAGACTCTGAGCAACATACAATGGCCTGGCCTCTTAAAAAGAAAAAATCAGGTATGGCTTTAGAACATTGCTCTGTCCTGTTCAGCATCTTGTCTTTAGCTGTGCCCAACCATGGATATCTCAGGGACATTTCAGAAAACATTCGTCTTAATCAATTAAAAAAACCCCAAACAACAATAACATACAAAGGCCTAGCTAACTGCACTAAGTCCTGAAGCATGATACTGCAGAGTTACAATAACTTGAACATGTGAGATGTAAGGCTGACATCCAGGTCCAATGCAAGAATAACATAAACAAAAAAACTTCGGTTCCCCGTTCTACACACCAGTCCGTTACTATCTTTCACATTTCATGCAAGCCACAGCACATATGTGTATATATACACAAACCAGAGGTTATATTCTGAAATTATTATCTAAAGACTTCTTTCTTTCTGGTGTCCCTGCCCATGGCAAGGGGTTGGAACTAGATGATCTTCAAGGTCCCTTCCAACTCTAACCATTCTATGATTCAGCTGTTCCTCTCCTTAGCAGTCCCCAATCCTGTAGGAATAGTCTTTCTATACAGATGGTTGATTAGGTTCAAGCACATTTTGCTTTATGGTCACTAATGACACCACATGATTCCCTCTTTCTGTAGTAACACGTCCTCTGCATTAATTATTAAACTGCTTTGAACTTTGTATCAAGAAAATGGTTACTTCTAACCATGGTTATTTATAGCCACTTAAGAAGCTGGTACAAGCATTAAAACATACCAGATCAAGCATGCATCATAGAATCATAGAATCATAGAATCATAGCATGTATTGGGTTGGAAGGGACCTTGAAAGGTCATCTAGTCCAACCCCCTGCAGTAAGTAGGGACATCTTCAACTACATCAGGTTGCTCAGAGCCTCATCAAGCCTGGCCTTGAATGTCTCCAGGGATGGGGCCTCCACCACCTCTCTGGGCAACCTGGGCCAGTGTCTCACCACCCTCATTGTAAAGAACTTCTTCCTCATGTCTAATCTAAACCTGCCCTGCTCTAGTTTAAAATCATTGCCCCTCGTCCTATCACTACATGCCCTTGCAAACAGCCCCTGCCCAGCTTTCTTATAGGCCCCCTTCAGGTACTAGAAGGCCGCTATAAGGTCTCCCCAGAACCTTCTCTTCTCCAGGCTGAACAACCCCAACTCTCTCAGCCTGTCTTCACAGGAGAGGTGCTCCAGCCCTTGGATCATCTTCATGGCCCTCCTCTGGATCCGCTCCAACAGGTCCATGTGCTTCTTGTGCTGAGGGCTCCAGAGCTGGACACAGTGCTCCAGGTGGAGTCTCGTGAGAGCAGAGTAGAGGGGGAGAATCACCTCTCTGGATCTGCTGGCCACGGTTCTTTTGATGAAGCCCAGGATGCGACTGGCTTTCTGGGCTGCAAGCACACATTGTTGGCTCATGTCTAGCTTTTCATCCACAAGTATCCCCAAGTCCTTTTCCGCAGGGCTGCTCTCTATCACATCATCCCCCAGCCTGTAGTGATAACGAGGATTGTCCCAACCCAAGTGTAGGACCTTGCACTTGGCCTTGTTTAACTTCATAAGGTTTGCTCGGGCCCATCTCTCTAGCTTGTCCAGGTCCCTCTGGATGACATCCCGTCCCTCTGGCACATCGACCACACCACTCAGCTTAGTGTCGTCGACAAACTTGCTGAGGGTGCACTTGATCCCACTGTCTATGTCATTGATGAAGATGTTGAACAGCACCGGTCCCAGTACAGATCCCTGAGGGACACAACTTGTCACCCCTCTCCATTTAGACATCGAGCCATTGACCACCACCCTCTGGATGCGACCATCCAGCCAGTTCCTTATCCACTGAACAGTCCACCCATCAAATCTGTATCTCTCCAACATAGAAAGATGTTGTGGGGGACCGTGTCAAAGGCCTTGCAGAAGTCCAGAGAGATGATAACCGTAGCTCTCCCCTTGTCCACTGATGCAGTCACTCCACTGTAGAATCACAGAATGGTTTGAGATGGAAGGGACCTTTAAAGGTCATCTAGTCCAAGCCCCCTGCAATGAGCTTCAACTAGATTAGGTTGCTCAGAGCCCCAAACAACCTGGCCTTGAATGTTTCCAGGGATGGAGCATCTACCACCTCTCTGGGCAACCTGTGCCAGGGTTTCACCACACTCTTTGTAAAAAAATTTCTGTCTTATACCTAGTCTGAATCCATCCTCTTTTAGTGTAAAACCATTACCCCTTGTCCTATCCCAACAGGCCCTGCTAAAAAGTTTGTCCCCGTCTTTCCTGTAGGCTCCCCTTAAGTACTGAAAGGCCACAATAAGGTCTTCCCAGAGCCCTCACTTCTCCAGGCTGAACAACCCCAACTCTCTCAGCCTGTCCTCATAGGAAACATGTTCCATCCCTTGCCTCCTCTTCGTTTCAATAGTTTGAGTATCTTTCTTGCTGTTGAATTTAGTCTATAATAAAGAAACGTAACCAGGCCTTGACCAGAAATACTTAGGAAGTTACTAATTTCACATCAGTGTATCTTAAATGAGATCCAAGAGTGACATGCACCATTTTGGCTACAGGATATCTAATATAAAGTATCTGCTAATATTTTAAAAATACTCTTAAGAATTTTGCCAATTGCCAATTGTCCTCCAAATTAAATTCCATGAAAACCCAATATTTTTTTTCTTTAGTCTATAGACAGATAGTAAGAGATAATTTTATAAGTACTATATCTACAATCCTCCATCTTCAGTGTAGGTCTTAGATACATGTCATAGATCATAGAGGATGCTTGAGAAAGTCTTTGATCATTAACCATTACAAACTCTTGACAGATTGTGGGTTTAAAACCTACACAGTCACATGCATGAGCAAGTTTCTCTAGAATAAGAACTTAACTTGTTCCACTGTAATTGCATGAATGTGAAGTTTTATGACAAATGTAAATTAAGAGAATTCATTTCTTACTGAACAGGCCGAGTCCTCAGTGAAGCAGCTAAACTACCTGGATTAACCTCATAGTTGCCAGAGGAATGAAGAACACACATAGGAATAATGCAGTCTATAAAAAAATTCCTGAAAATTTCCTTTGATGGCTCTTTCATTGGCAATTTAACTGTTTGGAGACTTCCCTTTCTTTGAAAATGCTGAAGAATATGTAAGAGAAGCAGCAGCATCTGTTTCCAGTACAAAGTTATCTTTCTGTTAAAATGATAACGATCAGACCCAGGTTCAGATTTACTCAATGGAGAAGAAAGGAAGAGGAAAAATAAGTGCCCTGTAGTATCCTAATTGCTACTGCCTGGAATTCTGCATGTGCTCCTGTTCATTTGATGCATTGCGAGCTAAATGGTTACATCACTCACCTACTCACACACATCAGCATTGCATCAGCATTCATACTGATGTTTATCACTCAAAAAGAAAAAAAAAGACCTTGAAAGACCTTGACATTTGAGTAGTACAGTAGTTGGCATCGCATCCTACTAATACATCTTCGCCTCTTCCAAAGAAGACAAACAGTTTGATGCATTCAGATGGGTAGTTGGGAAAGGTAAACTGCCCCAGATCACACTACAGAAGATCACTGCCTAGTTGATAAGAGGCCTCAGAAACTAGCAAAACTCACTAGAGCACTCAAAGTGACAAATTCATTGCAAATATAGACTCATAGGCATTCTGCTCCAAGAAGTATAAACAGGTCATGTAAAAGACGAAGCATAAATTAGTTATTAAACTAAATGCAATTGTTTATCCAGTAGATACCCATTAGATACCCATTTCATGCTATCTTGCATCTTCAGTAGAACATGAGAACTCAGAAAAGCCAGTGAAAAGTACCCACCTGGAAGTTGTTGGGCTCAAAGCATACAATATTAAGTGAGGATCTGTTATGTACTACACAGGAGACCAGACCTAAGACTTCACAGTCCCCTTCTTGCCTTAAAATCTCTGAACTATAGCAAATGGTTGAAGACTTGTGGATAGCTTCTATTTCAGGTGTAAAGAACGCAGGTGAAGATCTGCACTTTGAATTGAGCATTCCTGGAAACAAAGTTCAGAGATGGCGTATCCTTTGGATAATCAGCCATAACCCCTCCTCCTCCCCTTGAACACAGGGTAATTTGTTTTCAGACTTACTGTGTCAGATGGGGATCACTGGAGGACAACAGGGAACAAGGCGTAGATTCTACCATCCCACAAGAATGAAGAATCAATCCCTTTGGCTGAATGATGGCCTTGGAGATAATTAAGGGAATTCTGTCACCCTCAGACAGTACAAAACCACAGCTTTCACACTCAGTGAAAGAAGGGAACCAATGAGACAAGAAGAGACTTTGCAAGACAACTGAGGACAGCAGGCTCTCACTACAAGACTGCCAAATTCTACCCAATGCAGGATTATACCAAGTAAAATATTCATTGAGACTCTCGTGGCCTCCTGCCAAGTCTAATAGCCTTTGCTAGGCCCGTGGTGAAAACACACAAGCAGCAGAATCCTCAGAGACATGCTAAAAAGCTACATTCAAGAAGTCTGCTCTGGACTATGTTCTTACCATCCTACCTGAGACTTATGGGAAGATTTCTGTGAGAATATAGGTCTGTGCAAAGATTTAGAATTTGGACTTACGAAAGTAGTCCTATTAGTAGCACTGCTTTCAGATATAAAATTACTTTGCATTCAAAGCTGCCCTTTGCTACCAGAGACGACTGTTACCTCCTTCTTTGCCACTTTTTTTTAAAAATAAAATTTTAGTTTGGCATGTCTGAGGGCAGAAAACTTTATATTGAGGTGCAAAAGCATGTTCTTGCAGGCTCTGAAATCTATGTCGTGCGGCATCTTAATGGATTGGTGTTTCACCTCTAAGCATTTGGTCCCTGTCCAGTTTAGGATAAAAGACATAAATGAATGTAAAGACCTTACTTATAGTCTTTGGCTTTATCTCTGTCACAGAAGCATTTCTCAGTTTGCAGCAAAATTATAGCTGCTATTCAACAGTGGCATAGTAGGGGAACTGCCTTGCCAGCACTACAGTGCATGAGCAGTACTGCTTGAGAGATTGCACACTCCCACCTGCACTATACTTAGTTCTAGCCAACACTAATCATTTCCAAGAGACATCTACTAATGTGCATTTCCTCTCAAAATACTGACTACTCATGAGTATCAATACAGCAAACTGATAGGATATATGACTTGGATATATCTGTTTCACATAATGGAAGGATTTAACTTTAAGGAATTTGTGACCTATAAAATGTTCACTGCAATTAATGATTAATTAATTACAAAAGTGTAGACTTCTGTTCCAATTACAGTTGTTATCCTTATTGTTGTGCTAAAGCAAAGCACCGGGCTTCCTGGTCTGGGCTTTTTTTATATTGTTTTTTTTTAATGGAAGCCAAACAAATGATTCACTGTTAAAGGATGGTTTCTCTTCTGGAGCTCGTTCTCACACATTTTCAGTGCCCCTTGACCTCAGGCATCTGCCACAGCAACACCTCTGCTCATAGCAGGGGAGAAGGTGAAGGGCTTCGTCAGAAGCAGATGCCAAAACTCTCCTTGCACAGGCTGGGGCAGAGTGATCATCCACTCCCAGCTGCGGTACGAACTGACTGCTGTCCTGGAATCTTCTCCAGCCCCAGGAGGTTCAAGGACAACGTGCTGCTCAGAAGATGAAGCCCTGATTCTTCTGATCGGTCTGTCTCCCACACTGCAGAAAGTGCTAATGGGAAAGCAATCACGCAAGCCCCAAGGGCCAGATTTTGCCCTCAGTTAATCTCATGTCAGCTCAGTAACAGCTATTGCATTATACAGGGCAGAAAGAGGACCTATTTTTTATAGCTTCATGTGGTCTTTTATTCAGTTATTTTCAGTTTTCAGACACGCATTGTTGCATAACAGAAACACAAATGATATTTGCAAATGGTAGTTCTGAGGAAGGAAAATAGATACGTGGAAAATAGTAACATATTTCTAACACGTCTGATCTATAGGTCTCAGTGGCCACTGGATCAGGCCCAAAGAACCAAAAATGGGGTTACAGACATCTTTAAGCCACCCTGTAAAATGGAAAAATGCAGTGCCGTCAGAGACAGAAAGGATGGGGAAGGGAGGATCTGGGTGTATGTGTACGTAAAAGGAAAAGGCATATGCAAGACAAAATGTCTAACAAAGCTTGTTTAGTACATTGAACAAACTTTTCTGTACTGTATGTGTTATTGACGCCTCTGTGATTCATATTGCCAAATTTTATAAAAGATCTCAAAGCATTAATTAAAGTGTTACAAAATTAATTTAGTTCTGTAAGCATGTTGGTCCGTTGAATAAATTGCATTCTAACTCCTAAGAATTCATTGGGGCGTCTATGTTTAATTTACCAAAATTTACAGATGGCAATGGGAGTCCTTCCACTGCCTTCAAACTTGCCCAGTGATCCTAACATGAACTGGTGGGCATTTTCTTTTCAGAGTAATCATCATAAATTGGTCAGTAAAATCTCTAAAAGACACTGGACTCCAGTGGTGAAATCCTGGTAGAATTAAAGTCAATAGCAGAACTGCCTGTGACTTCCAGAGTTTCACACAGAGTTTACCTGCACAGGTCGTGCCTGCCACATTGCTGAAGTCAGAAGCAGTTGAAGAACACAGAAACACAGGTGAGCTTTCTGGGTGGCACAGCTTTGGATGTCTCAGTAAAGGAATCAGTCATTGGAGATGACTGATAAGATACATGGATTTCTCTATTTCTAATGCAATTATCTGAAATATTTAAATATGAATATGCAAATATGTGTACTCTGATTGGGATAAAAATGCAAGGATTTCCTTTTCCTGCATTGTTACCCAGCAACAGCTGCAGTCTCACAATGACAAACAGCCTCCTGAAACCAATTAAAATGCAAAAAAATGCACAACTGGGGAAAAGAGTTATGCAGTATTTACATATGCAGTATGACAGTGGTTTGAGCATCTGAGGCAACCCAGTTTTGGCACAATTTTGACACAGAATTCCTTATAGTGAGCACAGCAACCCTATGCAGGGAAGTTCTTGTCACTAATAGGCTACTATGCTAAATCACCAATGTAAACATGCACGTTTATCTGCTATCAGAGCTTGGCCACAGGATCTGCTATCTCATACAACAATTGCTTCACTTGTCCTGAAGCTCCTCCTGCCTGTTGCAGAAATGCTTCATTCTTTCACGTATTCAACGGGATCAACTACCATCTTGTGTTCTGTCTCTCCTCACCAGCTCAAACTATTTGCCTTCTCTATTTGTCTAAAGAATAAAGGATCGATCTTTAAATACTGACTATCATGTGCAGAGTTTGCCATTCTCTTTGGACATGCACAGTGGAGGCCCAACCAGTAATCAAAACAGGGCAGCAGGCAATGAGCTATGCCACTACTGCAAACATGTATAGGTGCTGAGATATGTTTCTCTTCTGGATCTCTAAATTCCCATCACAAATATTGTATGTAAGGAAATTGTCATCCTTTGCTGCAACTGAAAGAAGCAGCCTGCTTAAAGATCAATCTCCACAAACTCAGTTCCAGCCCACATCCCTTGAGTGCAAACTAGGAAAGAGGACATTTACTTACCATATTTGAGGAACCTCCCCTTAAGTCCTAAATTGGTTGATACCCTAGGCACTATCAAAATACAAACATTAAACGGACAATAGATCCCAATGACTGTAAGTAGCTCTAGTATTTATGTGGAGACTGACTCAGGGGGACCATTGCACTATGCTTACAATTCTCCTGCTTTCAACCACAGCTGCTTCTTTTAACTTGTGAGAAAGAGAACCTTCCAATTCTGAATCAAAGAGCAGTTTCAGTTTTCAAAGATTTGTCAATTTTCCAAATATATTAGCTAGAGTAAATAAATAATGAAAGATTATCTTTCTCTCTAAAATTGTCCATTATGCTAGTCCTAGACTATCACAGCTACCCTGGTGCAACTAATTCTGCCAGATGTGTACAAATTTGCATATATTTTTATTAGATTTTGACTTGTAGTCTTGCAGCGTTTTTTCCGCTACAAAAGTTCCTTAGTTCTCAAAAGTGTTTGCTTTCCTAAGAAACTGACCAAAGCCAACAGTGAAATAAATCAGAGCTTAGACTTTTTTCACTTTGCCCCTAGATAAATTAGTTGGCACAAAGTTCCACACTGCTGTGACTAGATCCTTATCAATATCTGCAGCAACTAGTTAGTCTCCACCCACCCCATGTTTATTGAAAGGCAGGATCAGCCTCATACTATAGCCAAATCTTTTAGTTTCACTTTCTTGCATTGCTTTTTCTTTTTATATTTCTCTGGGGGCTTTTTTTCAGCTGTGCAGTCACAGGAAACAGGACCTCAAAAGGTCATCAAGCCCACCCCTTTGTCCCAAAGCAAGATCAAATATATCAGATTGTATTACCTCATTACTAGAAGTATTTTTTCTGCTTTTTAAGATAGAATTTTCTTTTCCTACCCCTTATCTATAAAACTGAGTAACCACATAGTTTTTTCCTAGGGTACAAGAAACAAACAGTGTCACTCACTCCAAAAATGAATAACAACTGTAGCTTATAACTACAGAGACTGACATATTCCTACACTTTCATTTCAATAATATTTTTAGCAAAATCATGTATTCAGGAATTTCATAATTAACTAACACTTCTGCTGAATTTTCAGCTTGCCACAGAGATCCACACCCATACATTACAAAAATCAAAGATGATTACCACTGAAATTGTCTGGAATTATGAAAGTACACTGAGTCTTCAGTGTGCAGTACACTGTACATCAAAAAGATGTCCTGGTTTGGAATAGCTTATCTTAATCAATCCCCTGCATAGGACCACCTACATACCTGCATTTGAGGCAAATGGGAATCGTGGCTCACTTACAACTATTACGAACAGTGGGTCTGATTCTTCTCTTGGACATACTGATGTAAAACAGGACTGAGGACAGAGAGTTCAGTGATATGGCACCAATATACAAGACGACTAGACAGTATCTTTAACTATGCACAAACCAATCTCGGCTGGTTTTGGCTTGGTAGTTACTGATACGGAGAACACAAAGAAAAATTATGTTGTTTGTGTTTTCAGAACACCGCCCCATAATTGTTTCACTGAAATCCACAGTGAGAGACAAGCTGTGTTTCCCACAAGTTAGCCAGGTAAGCTGGTACCATGTTCTTCACCCACAGCTGACCTTGACTCACAGTAAAATAGCAGTCTTGTCTCTACAGGATGTCTAACATGCATATGCTATTCTTGCTAGAAGCCCAAGTCATGAAACCGAACACCTAGTGCTAAGTGCTGCAAAAACACACAAGAAAAAGATGGTCCCTGTAGGAAAAGCACACCTGCTTTGTCAGTCATAGAGCCTTAAAACACAGCTTCAAGTGATTTCACATCTCACTATCCCCTATGACTCCGTCTTTATCTCTTCTTGACATTGCTGAGAACAATCTCATTTTGACTATGAGTGCAAAACAGATGTCACTGCATGTGTGATATCATGTGAACAAATATCCAAACCTTAAAGGTGAGTGAAGATTCTATAAACTGCTAAATCATGTCAAACCTAAGAGTATTTTGAAGGTAGAAATGTGCCTGAAGGCTTGCTATAAAAAGTATAACTTTTTGTGAAAGAACCTCTGTCTCTTTAGAAGGACATTGTAAATTTTGATTTTTAATTTAAACTATAAATTATATTTTTTTATTTGTAATTAAATGTGTAGCTCTACTCTGTGTTCACACCTGACATTCTGCCATGCCCGCAGTCCTTTCCAAGTTATTCTTCTTGCAGCCATACCTTGATACTTTAAAAACAAGCCAGTAAAATCACTGGGCACACTGAATTTACACTTGTGCTACAAAGAGAAGAGTTTGATCCTTAGTGTCCTAGCTGTGTCCAAGGTGGGGATTTTCATCTCTCTAAAGTGAACTGAACGCATCTGTGCTCTATGCACAGCAAAGGAAATAGAATCTTTTTTTTTCCATTTTATTTTTGTATCAGGCGGCTCAGCGTCATCTCTGATCCATGAACCCAAGAATGCTTAGGGTCAACACCGACTAGCATAAAGGTAAGCAGAAGACAGAGCAGCATGATGTTTTGTTATGGAAACACAAAAATTACATGCTTCCATTATTCCACAGTGTCATTACTCATATTAAACAACACTACTCTCTTAAACAACCAAACAATCAGAACCATCCTACCCCAGTTTTGTATCTAAGTTGTGTTTACTGAAGCGCACAGCTCCCTGTTTTATCCTACTCCTCTGGACATTACGTCTTTTTTCACACTTTTTACTTTAATTTCTGTGATTCTATAAAAGAACTTAAAATGGGAAGAACTTATTTGGCCAACCATGGTATCTCCCCATAGGTACTGAACTGATTCCTACCGTATCTTTTCTAGCTTGCAACAGAAATGTGTTTCTATGATTAAAAATAGAATTTCCTTTCCCAAATGATTTTTCAGAACAGAGAAAGTGGGTAGAAGGTTTTTTAAAAGATATTTTTCAGTGACACTGACCTGCAGCTTGCATTCTCCTCCCACCCTTCTGACCTGTGCGGATGTTGTGGATTCCCTTTCACCACCTGATCCAACAGAAGAGTCGGCTCTTGGCTCTAGGGATATTTCTATTCCCAGTGACATGTGGAGATGCCATAAATAAAACTACCTGTACATGGCAATATCAGGTGAAGTCAGTATAGCTATAGCAGCATACTCTATCGTCACATTTAAGCAGAGTGAGAGAACCCGATTTAAATACACTTTGTTTTTTTTCTCACAGCTTCTCATCTGCTTCCACAATACTTGCATGCTACCGTGTAGACTGGACTTTGAACTTTATTATGGCTCTATCTTGATTTGAGCCCCTTTGAGAAGAGGACTGGCCTGGACCATCACATATCCTTCCCAATCCAATTTTTCTACGATCATATACATTATATACAATATGGTTTCTATATCAAAATAAGCTCTTGGATGAGCTGTTAACTACGTGGACTAGCTGTCACAAATACTGTTTTATTTTTGTCATTAAATAAAACACTGTTACTTCTACACTTCTGTAATTCTTAGATCAGCATTCAGGGTTTTAACATTTCATTAAGGCATATTAGATACAAATGTTTTATGTCCCCTGCTATCCCAGGTGCGTAATAATCAACTTGGTCTCAAAAAAAGCCTACTTGCAAAACACATAACAAGAAGGAAACATGAATTATGCTTTATTCAACTAACTGGACTGCTTATCTTCGTAGTCTATCAGCCTTGTAAAATTTCGTGTCGCAGACACCAGTTTTTTAAGAAAAGAAAAAAAAAAAAGCAAAACAGCTGAGGATCTAGTCAACCACTCTGCACATTCTACAGCTATTCCAGCACAAAGTGAGTGATTAAAGTCAGCTCTGGTACATTTGCACACCCTGTACCCATACTTGACCATTTTCATGGAGACATACTCTTACGGGCCTATTGACATAAGTAGATGACAGGAAAAAAAAGAAAACTCATTGAGTGGAATGAGAATGGACTCATACAACTCCCCCCAGTTCACCAGGCAAAAGCTAGTAAAGATTCATCTAACACCTTTACTCCTGTTATTCTTTTTCAGATTACTTCTCAGGTAGTGCCATCAAACCGAAATATCTTCAAGCAGTAGCGTCTGTCACAGATCTAAAAACCAACATCATACCATTTACCACCATCAAGGGGAGCCTGTTCTTATTTTCCCTCCTCACTTTCTTTTCCTTGCTGGCCCATAGTAACAGTTTTTAAAAAAAAGCCTCTAAAATTAGTGAGTAGCCTGGGTTAGAAATGCTAGTGCTGACACTTGCAGGTCTGCTCTCATCCCACACTGTCAATTTGCAAAATGTCTTTTGTATTAGAAAAGATGCAATGACTGTTACTAACATCTAAAAAAGGGCAAAAAGGGCAAAAAGATCAGGATAACAGTGTACTGCAAAGCAGTGTACAGCTAATTTATTTGAAAAGCTATCTATAATTTCACAAAGCATTTCAAAAGACAAAAGAAGTTGCACAATGTTAGGCAAGCAATGAGGTGTATCCAAATCTATTGTCTATGTCTCTGTCATACAGTGACAAACCAGGAAACTCTGTAACTGTAAATGAACCTCCAGAGATTGCATTTAGTTTGTTGAAAACCATTTTTTGACAATGCAGGCTCAAATGCAGTTGCCTAATGTTGCAAGAATCCCCTTCCTCTCATGTCTCCTAACCAGAGACATGAGGCCTTCCAGGAGTGCCTGCTGAACGCTCGGAAAAACAAGCCACTTCGGCAGAATTTAGGGATGCACGGATCTCAGTCCCACTGAACTAAGTAAACTCGTAGGAGACGGTACCACATAAATCTTTTCAATTTCAGCTCCAGAAAAATTTTGATGTATGAGGTTAACTTATTCATTCTTGTTAATTTAAAATGATATGTTTGGCAAATCAACCAGTAGTAAAGTCATATGAGTTTAACTGGATCATTTCATTTAACCAAAAGTATTTTGGATTTAATTGTAGTTTATTTTGTAACATAAGTTAAGGAAGTACTAAAAAAGCCATTTCTGATAGAAAATCAAACTATTTCATTCTTGAAGGAGAAATATTTTTTCCCATTATTGTCCTACTTATAGTTTTTCATAATAAGAACTCAAAAAGTTTTCCAGTTTTAGTGACTACGCAGTTTATTTTCTCTCAAAACTTCCTTTAAGTAGTGAACTTGATCTCTGATTCAAATGCTTAGGCCCTAATTCTGTAAACACTTAAGTTTAACCTATGAGCAGCAGGTGAATAGACCTATGAAGTTCAATACGAGCACCCAGGTGAGTATGTCATACAAGAATCAGGATTTTATTCTGCTATGTTGTCTATGAACAGACATCTTGTTTTCTAAAGCATAAGATTCCTCCCAATGTTCCTGACAGACATCTGCAATTATTAATATGTAATGTAGTTGGTTCTCAACATTTGCAGCAATGCATTCAAACTTATCTATTTTCTTGTATGATGCACATAAGAGTTTACGTACTTAAAGCAGTTGTTTGCTTTTCATTTGCATGCAGATTTTTTTAATTAGGTGAGTAAAACCTCTGTGCACAGTTCAAGGCAGCAAAAAAGCTTCAAGGAAGATGAAGGAAAAGAGGCAACAGCTGAATACATTTAAAAGATTATTTTCCTGAAGCAGTCAGGATCTTACCACAAACGATTGTGAAGGTATCAGTTACACACTGCTTAGTAAAGAGAAAGGCTGATTAATACAGATATCCTATGCCTTTCAATTTGATACTGTTTTGACCATTAGTGTTTAAGGCTACCTGTAAACAGGTGCAGCAACCTGCCTCTGGAGAGGACAGTAAAATACTTCTTGACGCATGTAATGGGTGTGATACCTCTTGGGGAAGATTGTTTTTAAGCTTACCACAACCAAGGTAATGGTTGATCAAGAAACTACTTACAGAAATGACATGCCAAACTCAAATTTCGTATTCAGACCTTTGGGCAAAATGATAAAGCAATCAAGAATTCAATTGATAAAGCCTGGGTTAATAATTATACTTAAAATTGAATTGCTTTGAAAGCCGTACTGGAAAAGTAAGTTAACAGCTGAAAAACCTAGAAACTAATACAAAATGCATTTTTCCCCTGAAGAAATTCTCAATGACTTTAGTGGAACAGGATTAGGCCACTGGCTCTGTAAACGTAGCCACGCAAATGTATTGTCTCCTTGTACTAATATAGCTGTCTGGCAAATTCTTTTTGCTGTTACCATGGCTCTAACATTTTGATGTTTCAGCAGAAAAATAACAGTTAAGTGTATGTGCGAACACTAACTGAGACATTTTTAGTCATTTTAGGGTTACAGTTAACAGTGAGGTCAAAATTTCCTCTTTAAAAATGTTAAGCTATGATCTGAAACCTGTCATTCTCATATATGAAAAATCATAATATGTATCAACGATAAACTTTTTAGAAAAGCTACTGATCTTGCTTTCTCAGTTTTCAGTCCTCAATTTTTTTTCTCTTCATCCCTCAGCTGGCCAAAAGGAGGGACAGGTGGGATCTCCTGACTGACTTGCATCCTTACATCAAAATACTACAGATGAGTCAGAAAAGGCCTCTATTTCTCCTCCAGCTAATTATTTTAAAGTCCAGCCTACAGCAGAAACCTTTCCCAGTAACAGCTGGGCTACCCAACGGCTCTTGGGAACACAGTTTGTCTAGGACTCATGCTACCTTGAATCCTGGAATCATAGAATTAGAGAATCTCTCTAAGTTGGAAGGGATCCATAAGGATCGAGTCCAACTCCCTGCTCCTCAATGGACTGCCTAAAACTAAATCATATGACTAAGAGCATTGTCCAGATGCTCCTTGAACTCTGTAGAGGCACTTAATGAAGGCCCATACAAATACAATGTCCTCCATAAATGACTCTACTAGACAGAAACATCTTGGAACTCAAGGCAGTTAATGTAGTTTGCAGACATTTTGGGGGTAAATACTTGGCAATGCGCTGTGGGACCCCAGAACTCTGCCTATGGAATTTGGAGAGTTTAGACTCAGCTTCCCCCAGTTCCTGTTTTCTTCATGCTTTTTGCATCCTTATTTCCCCATTTTCATTCTTCCAGTTTTCCATACTCAGTCTATAACAACACTAGAAACATACACGGAACAAATCAGTGGAGTTCTTGTGTCTCTTATAGGGTAGTGCCTGTTTTCCTTGCATGTGCCAAGCTTCAATTTTATCAGCAGATTTTTCAAGAAAGAAAGAAAGAAAGAAAGAGAATTGAGGAGAAGTAGATGATGGAGGCAGAAAATAAAACTTGCCAACAAGTACAAGTATTCCCCAACTGGTTAAACACAGTAAGACTCATGACAAGCCTTCAGAACAATCATGGTGAAAATCTAGCATGGTGCAAATTTTGCAGAAGCAAAACTTTTAGATACAGGAGACTGTAATTCCAGCTCCTACAATGGTGTGCTGAGTTTATATAAACCTTTCAATGGAAATGCCTCAAAATCAAAAGCATTTATAGCCTCAGAAACTAGTAGTGTACTGGCTCTGGCAATCTGTAAACCCTGATGCTACCAGTGGTTAGCAACTTGGTGGTGACAAACCTATAGCGAACATTATTATTACAAAGACGTAAGAATTGTGCTTCTTGCAAAATATAGGAAAGCAAGAAAATTCGTAAGCAAAGTATCTCATTTCCACTCCCCTTAACTTCCAAGTACATAAACACAAGTAAGACTTCTGAGTAGTTGCATGAAGCAATGATGGCTCGCTAAATTCTGTACAATTACGAAATATATGTAAAGTTCACATTTTTAGGAATCCGTTTGCAATACAGTTCTCTAGACCGCAGTATTTATAAAGATACAGTTACTTTATTAACTGTAATTCTCAAAAAGCTGCTCTATCTTTTTTTTCCTAGTTCCTGAAGTGATTTACCTGACATCTGGAAACAAAGATACAGGAATTGTTCAGTGGCTTCTGATGTATACTTGGTAAATTAAAAATGCCTCTAAAACCAAAAATGAAGATGC
The DNA here is from genome assembly GCF_028500815.1 of Rissa tridactyla. Lineage (NCBI taxonomy): Eukaryota > Metazoa > Chordata > Aves > Charadriiformes > Laridae > Rissa > Rissa tridactyla. The sequence goes on from NC_071468.1 coordinate 106,915,733, forward strand.
TTTCAGTGAGAGCAGAAAGACTGGTGATTCTGAACACAAAAGAGCAATTATAGGAGTCGATCCGAATACAATTTCTGGAAGCCTCAGAAGCATACTCTGATATGTGTTACTGGCAGCACTGCTTTGAATCTGCTTGTTCTGCTCTTTGAGTGAGCTATACTCATGACTGCTAAAAAATGGATTTTTAAGTTAACCACATTTACTGAATTTGGCAAGAAGTGCAGGTATAGGAAAAGGGTGTTTCATATCATTTTTTTTAAACAGAACAAATACATCACAGTTTTCACAAAATAAAAATTTATTAATCGTAACAAACAACGTATAAAATGACAAATAAAAAGTGCAGGGTGCATGAGTCATTAACATATGTGCACTCTTGTCATGTGCCCTGATTTTCCACTGGAGTTGGCTGGAATTAACACTGTGGCAATCTGTGCTGGCTCTTGGGCAAGTAGGAGGCAAAGAAAGCAGGTATTCAGGATGAAACCTGCTCCGCAGAGCTGTCTATGAAATATGGTGGCTGCTGCAGTGAAATGATTAGGTGTTTTGTTCCATACTGCTTTGCAGTGCCCATATTTGCTAAACCAGGGTGCGCATTCTTCAAGGTAAACTATTCAAGTGTGCTTTTTCTCCAACGTGTTGCGTCACAAAGGCCAAACAGACCTATGGAAAGGATCTACCGTTTTCTTTCTTTTCTTTCTTCTAATCACCGTCTGCTCCTTCTCAGCCAAGGTCACTGATATGCAACAACAAAACAAAAAAGACACTGTTAGATTGGAAAGGTCATAAATAAAAATCTTTTTCCACATATATTTTTTCTCATAAAATATGAAATGGGTCAGCCTCATGGTGGGCAGTTCAGAAGGTCCATCGATGATGGCTACTTTTAAGACTACCACCTTTTGAAGAGTTGGCATACAGGGTATGAACTACCACACATACCAGCTGCAAAAACATGGCAACTATGACTGAACAGGCAATGATCTGCTCATAAAGTGCAGAGACCCCTGAGAAGGTTCTTCAGAGCAGCTGGAGTTCACCCAGACACACGTTACCAGCCTTTTTGTAACAAGCACTTCTCCAGAGCTGATAAAGTTGAGGTAATAACACACTGTAAAAGGAGAATCAAAACGGGCCTTCCTAGACACTCATTTTCAAAGCTTAAAGAATACATGCTGAAAAATGCTGACAGTGTCCTGATGGTAAAAGGGGATGTTCATGCAAAGATCAACCTGAAAATAGACGAATGTAAATGGATAGTTGCTATTGTTTAAGTCAGTGAGCAGGTTCTCTGAACCAACAACAAAAAGTCTCTATTTGCTTTCCCTGAATAAAAAAATGTTTTGAATTTTGTTTCCTCTCAGAAAACAAGGGACTGCATGTATGAAGGTTCATTATTCACAGAAAACACAGTTTTGGCGACCAAGTACAAGACTGCTTGCAAATAGTCTTATGTTTCCCATCTGTTTTAATGGCATACTAAGGTAACTGGTTCAACACCATTGGTTTTGGCCCTGCGTGCAAAGAATTAATATTTAATCACCGAAATTCTACATGCCCACATACATTTATGCATATTTAGCACACATTTATGAATACTGGGTGTGGTCTAGTCTATCTTTTTTTAAAAAAAAATTACAATTGACAGTGCATATAACAGTGTTGTTAAAATAAACCGGCTACGTGAAAGGCATTTTCTTTATTCCCTGTCCCCTTATAATTATATACTATCCTAAGAGAGGGATGGAAGAACTGAAGAGAAGGCATAAGTTCTTTGGCCTGTGAAAGAAAGTTTAAAAAAAAAAAAAAAAAAAAAGAAAGGAAAGGAAAGGAAAAACAGACTAGCAGAAGTAGCATATGCAAATAAACCTACCTGAGCTTCCTTTGCTTTTCCAGCTGGTCTTTGGGTTCATGAGGTACTCCTGACTTCCATCAAAGTACGTCTCCTGACTCCTCCGTGTACCCCTTCTCAACAAGCCTGTTGTCCACATCCATTTCCGAGATTCTTTTTCTTCTCTTTTTTGAGGTCATATATCCAATGGCCATAGAGTTCTAATTTTCTTTAGGATCAAATTGTGTATACTGGTCAATAGGACCTCAGTTTTTCCACTGGTAGCTTCCTTTTAATTGAATGTTTGATTCCTTTTCCCTGCCATGACATTGTTACTCATTCCTCTCACCACAGCCTCTGCATCTTTTACTTGCAATGTCCAAAAATCACCTTAGTTCTTGTGAGAATGCTGCAGCCTGGCCTCCCTTAAGCTCAGGTAGATCCAAACATGCAGAGTATTTTAAGAGGTTGAGAAAAAAATGGTTTTTTTCATCACTGGAAGTGATGAAATCTGGAGTTTGATGAAAACTGGAGTTTGAGATTGGGAGCAGAATGGTCACAGCCAAAGGGTCACAGGATTATTAAATTCTTGATGAACTTCTTAAGTTTGTTTCTCTTAGTAAATAAGTAACATACCACCTGTGCAGGCATTTTACCACTGCTGGAACAGACAACTTTTTCTGTGTGTGAAGACAGTTTAACTTGACCTGTGTAAACTCTGGGTATCTCCTAGCAAGACCCAGAATGGACTTTGTGTGTGCACATGCTGAAAAAACACAAGCATTACTTTGTAGTGTCAACTTCAAGCCCAGGGAGTTTGTTTTTGTAGATTGTTAAATCAGGCAAACTATGCTGCATAACCAAGACACTGTAGAAATACCATTCTGAATTCATAGCAACTTGTCTTAGACATACCAAGAGCGCTATAAAGATACACAGAAAATAAGAAGCCCTGCACTCATTCTTATCATTTGCTATGACATAACACTTCTGTTTCTTCCTGAAGAGGCACATACCCAAAAAACAATCCTCAATATTTATGCATGGGACATGACAGCCACAATGCACGCAAAGTTGTTATAGTTTCATATTTAAACATGGGCCTTTTCCTCTTCAGACAACAGAGGAATTGCTAGTATCTCTGAAATGTTACTAAAACAAGTCGCCAGTGCTTGTTTAGAAGCTGGACTGGCATAAGCTACTCAGAAATTCAGAAAATTAAGGCATTTGATTTAACAACTAGTTCTCGGGAAGGACATACGAAATTAAGGGATGAGCCACTGACTCAGAGTATCACAAGAGGCCTGGGGAACCCCTTTCAAGGGTATTCCCTATGCGAGAGAATGCCCTGCTGCAGCACTGGAAGGAATGCCAGAGCATCTACTCCAAGAGAAAGAACAAGCAGTCCCTGCAGCTTATCCTCATAAGAAACCTTGGATATCTTCTCTTTCTGCATTTTGGCTATTTTATTTGAACCGAGGAATTGTTCAGGAAGTGATAAAGATAGACTAGGTTAAATGCTGTAACATGGTACTTATTCACACCACATTAGGCAGAGGAACACTAAAATTAGGCATAAAATTTTATTCCCTTGGTAATATCCTCCAGTATTGGCTAGAGACAGGAGGAGAAAAGGGGATTTCCCTTGGAAAAATAAAGCAAGCTAATGATATGTAATATAAAAATTGTGGCATTACATCTTTCAAGTAAGCATCACCATTTCTATTTGGGGTGGGTGGAAGGGTGAAATACAACATTACCAGAGAGACTGGAAAAAAGAAGCCACTCACTGAGCAGTCTAAAGGCTCTTCTGAATGGTTACTACACCCTCCTTTACATTCTGTCTGTAAACGATCTTATTAATTACAAAAACATTAGAAAGTTAGGAAATGTTTTATTTTGATTTTACTGGAGCCACATGAGAAAAAATGTTTGGCCTACCACTCTATAAGAGGATATTACAGGCCTGCTCCAAAGCTCATTGCTGTGTTTCCTTTGGAGTCAGGAGCAGGTGTGTGCAAAGTAGGCATAAAACAGCAGCCTTCTTAAAACCTATCACGAAAATAGTTTTTTAAAAATTGCTACTTTGCACTGATTCTCTTCACCACTGCACCTAGTGACAGACAGCACTTGCCAGATTCAGACTGAAACAGCTGAAGTTATGCCAAGAGTACATACATTCATAGTATACCATGCCCTTTTTAATCAACTTCCTGATTAAAAAATGTCATGCTGACATAAGGTATGAGAGACGTAGACTTTTAATACTTCACAAAATAATAGACTCCGGTGATGGTTTGGTTGAAAATCTGTGATCTTGCAGATGTTTATGAGTTTGCCTGGTGTAGAGCTAGAATCAATTTGGTTATGACGGACCCTCAAGATATATAACATTTATCCTGAAGGAAACTGGTTTCTGAAACCAACTGCCCAGATCCATTAGGCTGGTGGGAGTTGCAGCAAACCAAAGGGTCTACTGGCAGACGCAACATTGATTTCTTAATGTTTACAACCTACCAGACAGTTCTATACCAGATCTGATTTGATGGATCTTTATGGGGCGCCCTGCAGCCTTGGTTATTTCCACAACCAAGTTGGCTAGTTTCATTACTTGGTGACTGTGTTCCACACCTGCAGCTTCAGTGCAAACATACTGAACTGCTGTATATGCTGCAAATCTGATCTGAGATCAGATTTTAAAGCCAATCTAATAATGATGTTTACTGTTTTCCTGACTAAAAAGGATCCAAAATCCCATTATGGTTTTGATCTATCTGTCTCCGCATCCTATTCCCCCTCCCAACACAAGACTTCCCCCTTCATTTCAGTTTCATTACATTTTGTAGCTTTTTCCTCTATGGCTAAAACAGGCAGAGAGGTTCTAATCAAAGCAAAATACTGTGAAGGATTCTAATCTTTGTCAACAGCCTGAAAAAGCTTTGATTTGCTCTCCTTGTGACTTTTTAATCTGGGATATATGGAGAAGATGATGCTATTTGGTCTGCACCCATTTCCATTCCGTAGAAATCTGGCTGCACTTCTGTTTAAAACATCATTGATAATCTTATTAGGATTTCTCATCACCCCTGTTATGTGAAAGAAAAGGTCAGTAAGTAATCTTGAGCCATAAAGTTTTCTTGTACTATACTATCAAGAACTTCACACCTTTATTGGAAGTTGATCAACATGATGCAAACATTTATCAAGTTCAGGTAAACTGATATTAAATTCAGTATTTCTATAAGGATATTCAGTGTTGTATACATATTTAATATTAAAGTATTTTTCCACCGCCGAACCTCTCAACAAAACAATGACTGTGCTCAGAGTTGGTAAAGAAATAGGTTCTAAAACAGAGAACTTTGTTTTATAAATGTGTTTGTGCAATGCACTTAAAAAGAAATGCACATGCTGATTTCCCGTGGAAATGCTGATGGATGGGAATTATATTTTCGTTCTTTTGGAGTCCACATAAAAGCCTGACTGGTGCAGAAGAACAGTTTTCAAAACAGTACCTTTTTTTGCCATTCATACAGCAAAGTTTCTATGTCTAGCTAATAAATTGCCGCATATGTGTATGCACGTATGTGTATGTAATCAAAATACTCCTTTGCATGTCTTATTCATCTCCTCAACACAAAAATTAAACAAAATAGAAAAGAACAGAAAAAAGAGAGACCCTCAAAAATGGTTCTTAACAAATCTGGAAAAATAATACACCACTGAATACAATGAAGTATCTCCTCTTCTTTCTTAATTGTCTTTGTCTCCAAACACACAGTTGCTCAATTCTCTAATATGTAAGATACAAGACTGTAGAGTAAAACAACAAAGTCATGCTATGAACTAAGAACTACTACGATAAAACTGATGCCTTTTTTGAAAATGTGGGCATATAACTTGGTATTTGAGTCTAAAACAAAGAAACCACTGCAAATGTTTAGTATTTAGCTATTGCTCTTGGTGGTTAAAATAAGGGGGGGGAGGGGGAAACATTCACTCTCCAGAAAGTTCAGGCTGTAAAATTCATGCAAAATTTAATCTACTTTTGTATTAGTTTAAAATGTACTGAATTCTGCATTTACTCATCGTAATCACTTACTCTTCTCTTTGTTTCACTTGATAAATCAATATAATTTTAAAAAAATGTAATAATTACTTTTTTTCCCCCAGTGAAAAAACCCTGTTTTATTGCATACAGTCTTATGTCGCTCTGTATTTCTAATGTTAGGAGTGTTATGTTGCCATCTTAATTGTTTTTAAATGTGTCATATTGCAAACAAGCATAAACATATATATTCACCAGACTACACCACCAAGTTTAACCTTATCATTCCAAACTTGAAGACCCTTGATAAATCATCTGGAGTACCTGCTAACTGCCTACTAAGGGTTAACAGTTTGTTCCAATTTTTTTTTTTTGTTTGCAGAGTGACATGACAAAGACTTTTATTTGTTCGGTAATTTTTGGAAATAAACTATCACACAAAACTGAAATGTCAAAAAAAAAAAAGAAAAGAGGAGAGAGGTAAAAACTAAATATCATTCGGAACCATATCCTGTTGTTCTCCTAAACAACATAATTAAAGGTAACAAAACCCCCACATCTCTCAAATTAAAGCAAATCATTCATTAAACTGTTCTACAATAATCACAAGAACTATGTAAAGACAATTAAAGGATAATAATTTCTACTTAACCCAACCTTAACTGCAGTTTCAAAATTAGGTCAGTTAAAATGAAAATCACCATTTTTAAGGAGATTAAGAATCATCAAAATTGCATAAAAATATTCCTAAATGACTACACGAAAAAAGCAAATGTAACTAAATGCTAAAGCCCCCCATATTTTATACACAGCATCAGAATTATATAAGAAATGCCTATCAATGGATGCTGTGTTCGAGAAGTGGGATTCCAGTCTGACTCAGTGTTATTATCTGGCAAAAAAATATGTAATTCAAAGATAGCTTTTTTATTTTCTTCTTTTGTTTTCTCCTTTCAATAAAGAAGCCCTTATAAGGACACATACATAACGAAGATATTGGAGCTGAGAGAATCACTGGTAATTTGTCAATCAATAACTTCGGTTTTTAGCATTACTACTGAGTTCGTGTTAAATAAGCATTTTTTTCCTTTCAGCCAAGAAAACGCATACCACACCAATCAAAACTATTCACATCTGGGCTTTCATTGAAACAGCAGTTGCTAATTTTACAGGTCTGCCCACATTGTTCTAGAAAATAGGAAGCCGAAATCTGACATTTCCAGCAGTCCTTATTAAAACAACAACCACTGAGAGCTCGATCCCGCTTTCACTGGAAGCAATGTCAAACTCCCCGTTGACTTCAGGGAGAGCAGGATCGGGCCCTGAGCTGCTCAGCCTTCCCCCAGCTTCACGCACAGGAGAATGTGTTGAGGAGCTGGGGTGGGAGAAGAGAAGTACAAAACTATTCTTTTGTTAACTGCGCAAAGAGTTGAACTTTCCATTACTTTGTGAACAACAGCAAAGTGCCCTGTAAACAACAACGGTGATAAAAGGACATATTTACCTTGAGGGAATAGCAAAGAGAAAGCCGTAGAATTGCAAAACAAAGTAGTCCAAATGAATTATCTATGCATGCAGTCCAAATGTGCACCTTCAAGTAGGCCACGGTCTGTCAAGCAGTCGTCTCGGCACCAGCCACCCTGCCTTCCATCTTAGGAGATTCACCCAGAAAACTGACAAACCTGCTCCACGACAACAAAACTCTCCTAATGCTTTTGAACGCCCACCATTTGTTCTCCATTCATCCAATCAACTTTCCACTGCACATCTTCTCCTGCGACTGAGGCTCAGAGGCAGGATCCCTTCTCATCTGTATGCTAATTATTTTGCCACATGGACAAAAGTAATAATGCTTTCAGACAGGAAACCAACGGGCCTGAAGTCGAAGGCAGAAATTAATAAGTTGCCACCACTGAACGCTGAGAAGACGGGCATGCGTGCAGCTCTGTGGCTGATAGATCAGCTGTACCCTCCATTTAAGAGCAGCAGCGAGGCGGCGGGCGGGAGGGAGCCTCGGCAGCGCAGCATGCATCAACCCCGGGTTCCCTCAGAGACCACATTACTGCAGCAGAACAGCATCCGTAGCCGAGCGCTGACTTACCCCGCCTCAGCCCCGCAGCCTTTAAGCAGCGCCAGGCGCGTCCGCGTCCCCGGCCCCGCCGCGCGGGTACCGCTGCCCGCCGCGGCCGCGCAGGCCCAGCCCCGCCGGCGCGGCGGGGGGCGGGCAGGGCTGGGGCCGCGCTCGGCGCCCTCCCCGGCACCCCGGGACGGGCTCCCCGGCGGCGCGGGGCGCCGCGGCGGCGCTGTATTCCACCGAATAGAGGGGAAAGCACAAACGCCGCAGCCGCCCAGGAGGGGACACCGCGAAAAATACTCCCCTGCCGCCGCTGCTGATGGCGTAAAATGGTGACTCCGTTATAGAACACCCCCACAAAAAAAAAAAAGATAACACCCCCCCCCCAATAATTAGGCCTTTAAATGTATCTTTAAAAGGCAATAATGATTGAAAACCAACACTGGTTTGCCTCTGGGGTACCACTCCAGGGTTTATAGAGTTAATTCAGCCGGATTGCTGAAGCCTCGCTTATTTTTACCTGCTCACACCATCTTCTCCCCTCTGAGACAAAAGAAACGAACTATTTCCAGAGGAAAAGACAAGCAGCCTTCCACCATCAGCAGCTTGCGCGGCTCAACTTTGTGTCATCAACAGCCCAAACATAAACAAGGGCTTGCACGCAAAAAGGGCCAGATTTGCATGTGCTCCTTAAACAGCGTTTTTCCCCAGCAATTTGACGTGGGATTTGTGGCTCTCGCTGCCTTTGCTTAGCCAGGGACCGCGTTACTAAACGTGTCGCACAGACAATAACCGGGGAAGAGGCTCCTCACCGCCTTTGCAACGCTGTTGCAGAGGCTTTCCGCAGCCGTGCGCCCGCCCCCGGGCAGCCTCCCTGCGGGGCTCGCCCCCGGGCAGCCGGATGCCCCTGCGACGGGAGCGGCTTGCCAGCGGGGAGTCACTTCGTTTAAACCCGTCCCCGAAATGTCATTTCGGCAGCAGCGTGACAGGCTGTGATCTTGACGCGGAGGCGGCGGCAACCCCCCTGCATTGGCACGGCTCCCGCACGCCCCCGCCGGCTCAGCCCTGCCGTGCCCCGGGCACCGCCGCGCCTCCCGGCGCTGCCCTGCAGAATCCCGCCCGCAGCGTCCATTCCCGCAGGCGGGATGCGTTTCCTATGGGAAGGACCCTGGCTAGCGTGCCTATATTCCCCCCCCGCCCCCATACACACACACACGCGTGCCTGTCGGTTTCGTTGCCCTCCTTATTGCCATTGTGCTGCTGCAGCCCCCTCCTCCCCGCATCGCCCCCCCTCCCTCCCCGGCGCGGCTCTCCCTGTGCGGTGAGATGCTCGGTGCGGGCAGCCCCGCGGCCGGCAGGGCAAGGTCGGGCAGACCCTGCTGTCCGCGGCTGAGGCGGGGGGAGACTGACCCAAAAGTCACAAGGAACACCCTCCTCCAGCCCTGGGAGGTAATTCCTCCCGAGCCCGCTGCCTGACGCGCGGAGACCAGACATGTCCGTTAGGGTAGAAGGTTGCCATTCCCTTCCCATCTAGCCTTGCCAGGAATCACACTGCGGTCTGAGGGGCGGGCGAGTCTCCGCGTACCAGCCCTTCGCACCCCGAACCATCACAGCAGCTCCACAGCCGCGCTCCGATGGCAGGAGAGGGGCTTTGGGGAGGGGGAGAAGTCTGTCACACGGATTCAGAGGAGAGCCAACCGGCTGAGGAAGGGACTGACAATAGCAAAGCCCTCACGACTTCCACGCTTTTGCTGGAAAACGCAGTGTTTCCCTCAGAAAGCAAAAAAAGGACTTACGTGTCTCTTCCCCCGCCCCCCCCATCTCCACCTCGCTCGTGGTCTGGGTTCCCCCCCCCCCCCCCCTTAGTTTTTCTCTGTCATCTCTGATTACATCTCCCCGCACTCGCAGGGCTCCCCGGGGGCCGCGGCGCGGAGCCCTCGGGAGCGGCGCCGCGGCCGGGCCGCAGGTGCGGGCGGGGAGAGCGGAGGGCGGGGAAGGGGTGGGGGGAGCCTCCTCGTAGCAGGGAAGGAGAGCTACCATGTTTGTGTCGTAGCGAGGGCATGTCAGTTTGGGTTTTTTCCACCCAAACCAATGTAGGCTGAGAAGCACAGGCACACCTGGTGATGAAAGGGCCCGTTTGTAAGTGTATAGGGGTATCTACACCCACACAGATGAATCTCATCGTTTTCTAACCTAAAGTTTACATGCAGAATCTTTGGATAACTGTATTCGCGTTTCAAAAATCAAGGCTTGTCTTCTCCCTCTGCTAAAGCTAACCTCCTTATGTTAGATCCTGGGTAGCCTTAGTAAGATAGTGAAGACGACTATGTGGCACACATAACATAGCAGGTGTTTTTCAAACTTTTTGCAGGCGATTTAGCTGGAAAAAACCCTTATCATCTTGTCCAGCCTTTGGGATGACACAAAGAAATGGTCCGGTGCTTCTCCCACTGAAGACAAAAACAATACTTGCTTTAATCGGGGCAGAATGTACATAAATCCTGTATTGGTGAGAGTTAAGGGGGGCAGGGGGGGACGACGACGACAGCATAAATTAGAAACATTTACAAAAAGACCAGTCTGAAAAAAAATAAAATTGGGAGACTGGTGATTCATTGGCCTAATTATCCTCCATAAGACGTTAGGGTATGGGTTTAATGTTGTGGGTTGGATTCTCCCTCCCCTAGCCTGTGTCTCGTCAACGCACATTATCCATGGGGAAAAGGAGATGCAGGTCATGTTTAAGCAGCGTTAATGAGAGCACGGAATTTTTCCTGAAGGTTAAATTAGCCAGGTTAGCAAATTTCAGGTAAAGTATGCTTGAAAACCTTCAATTTCTTTTACATTCTCACTGGTAGCAGTTTCTAACGAGACTTGAAACGTTAGACAAACACAGAAAGCAGAATTCAGGCATCAGACGAACCCACTACTGTCAATAAGGGAGTACAATTTCAGCTTGACAGGAGTATTACAAGAATATACCCGCTAACGAGCAGCCTTAATTGGCCTGCATATTGTGGCTGTCACTGTTAAAACCTGTTCCTATACAGTCCTATTTTATACATCCTTTAAACGTATAGTTCTCTAAAGCAGTTAAGGAGACAATACTTTACTCACTGGGCTTTTGATTTTGGGTGGGAAAGGAATGGGAAGGAAAGAAAATGAAAATAGGAAACCCTATTAAGAATATGGTATAAGTGACTGAAAAACTACGTGAAAGTCAAATGTATAGTAAAAAAAAACAACAGACTTTTTCGATTTCAGTGCACTTTTGACAGTTTTGAATGTAAATTATTGTTTATCCATAGATTGGATAAACATGGCCACAGAGGTTTCACTGACATTCACTATAGTCAAATCTTTTAAAATGTAGTGTGTTCTTTAACAGATCCCACCTTTTCCTCAGCAGGACACTTCGTCTTAAAAGTATTTCTAATTTAGTGATTTGCAGGAGTTCACTGCTCGTCCTGGCAAATCCTTCACACAATAGAGTTTAATGTGTGGCTTCAGTTTCCAGTACAGGGTCATTCTCATAAAGAATACAAATGAAAGAGAAGATATTAAAAAAAAAAGTTACTGCGCATGTGCAATTGACAGTTATTAAATGATAAGAATGTAACTTCTAGATAATAAAAGTCAAAATACCAAATAGGGCAGAGCACATCATACCCTAGTGCTACATGAAGTGACTTACTTTAAAGAAGTTATTCTTAGTCTGCTTTAAAACCGCCCAACCGGCAAATTTGAATATAAAATACTGTTGCAATTGAAGACTGCAAAAGTAATTTATATGTATAATAAAACCTTTAAAAGATCTTTCAGATCAAGTTTTAATCAATAAAATGATTCCTACTGTCAAACTCTGAAAAACAGGGATTTGCAGGGCAGACGTGGGAAAGACCCTAGGCACAACAGTGCTGGTGAGGGCAAACGTAATTTTGAGCTGGTGATCTGGGTACGTTGTTTATTCGCGAGAAAATAAGATAAATGAAAGCATTTAGCTCAACAAAGCACTCTTTTACTAGGAAGAAAAAAGTCTGGCTAAGTATTGGCGACACCTGTAATGTCCCTCACGTTCCGAGAGTTAAATTGCACGGCTGCAAGGAAGTACTGTTTAAACTACACTGCCCCGTGGATCTCTCAGACAAAACAAAATGCACGCGAAGGCAGCCTTTAAAATAAAGGAAGAAGTATTTAAATGCAGAGAGTTGGTGCTTTGCCACAGCCATCTTCACATCGCCTAATTAGAAGGCACAAAGCCTCTCCTGCTTTCACCCCCTCAACGAGCGGAGTCATTAGGGCGATGAAAGCGAGCCGCTTCCGCGCTGCCGGGCGGCGGGCTGGGAGCCGGGCGGCAGCTGCCGGCGGCGACGGACAGCTCCCGGTGCTGAAGGGCGCGGGCCGGCCCCGCCGGGCACAACGCCTCGCCCCGCCGCCGCCGCCGCGCCGAGCGGGGCGGCCAGGGCTGAATAGCGCTGCCTGCGGAACAATGGCAGCCAACTCCAAATCCTGCTATAATCACATTAATGAGATTAATCAGCGAATTAGCAGCAGTCAAATGTCAGGGTGGCAAGGAGGAATCCAACCAAGCCCGGTAATTAACTTTTGGGGGGCAGGGGAAGGGAACCGACTGTGCTATCTGTGAGGCTTTTCACGAAGTTTACCAGGTTTTGTTCACCAGCCTTTGGAAGAGGCTGACAATTCAAGTGGAGGGGGGAGGAGGGGATAAGACGGAGACCTCAACCTCTGCGTGCTGTAAGACAGCCCGCTAATACACAGTATCCCCTTCCTTCCAGCTGAAGTCCATTGAGGAAACGAGTACGGTTCCAAACAACCCACCCCAAGCGCCAGAGCTGCACTGTACTGAACTGAGTGTGAAACTAGTTCTGTGATCTAACTTCCACCGCCAATTCCAACAGGCATGATAAATATGGCGGATGCCAAAGGAGTATTAAATCGTACTCCTTTTTAAAAATCTACAGGAAAGATACTCTGTCTGAAATCAGAGGGGTAGGAGAAAAGAGTACCCTTTAAACAACTATCAGCAATAGAATGTCACGATAAGTTAATGTTAGATCTGTTGCAGAGTGTTTTCTAAAACAAACAAACAAACAAAAGAATATTTTTAATCAAGTAATTTAGAGTAAGTTACTTAATGCAGACAAGTCAGAGATCTGGTCTCTAGCTGACCTCAATAAAAGTGAAACTTCTCTCCACCTGGAATTCATCACCCACGACTATTTCTCCGTTGCAAGTATGAAATATAAAGAGAGATTCCCCGTAGATTATAAATAAATTCTAAATTTATTTATTTGCAAGAAAGAGAGTACTGCATATCTCCCTTTCTATGTTTAAAAGGAGTGTCGTCAACCATGCAAAGCATTTATCATGTAAAAACTCTACTTTTATGCACACACTGCTTCTGCAGAAAACAAATAAACATTTGAAAAAACCTCCTCTTTTCCTAGAAAAGGCTGTGCACGTTGTTCAGTACACAGAAGAAAATGGCATGCTCCTGTTCCACTAAGTTTAATCTTTGTTAGTGACAAATAAATTAAGCAAACCTGTGTAACGTCTCTTTCATAAGAGACTAAGTCGTCTCTTTTTTACTAATGTAAGCCATTTTCTTTTATACTTTTCAGTTACTTTTTAGCACTAAATTAATAAGACTAACAAACTTGCACTAAATGTACATGGACCAGAGTCGTACTTATCTGAACTATTTTAAAATTGAAGTATAGACTATTACATTTTCAGACAGTTAAATGAATTAATCTTCCCTTATTTACAAAGCTTTTTCTCTTTAAAGATAAACTATTATAGATAAGAAACATTAAGGATAGTGTTCTTTCAAAATACTACTCTTATACGAGTGTTTCCCTTTAAAGTATAAATCCACTGTTTTCAAATGTCGTTTTAGTGTAAAAACATAGTATCTTATAATCTTTTATTTAATTGTACTCGGCTGTCAGGAGACTTGAGCATTCCAATCTGTGAAGTTTTTGTCTCGAGTTCTCCATATCAAACAAGTACCGTCCAACATGCAGCAAGTTTATATAAACAACAACATGCTTAATGCATGCAACATTATGCGTTCATATAGTAAACACACACTTTAGGATTCTTTTATCAGCTATTCTACAGACCAATATAATTTCGTCTGCACAGCAGCATTGCCAGAAGAACTTGAAAAGAGCAAACAATGGACATTTAAGTACAAGCTACACAACGACTGCAAAAATCACAATAATCTTTCCGGTTAGCTACAAGAATCAACCCCCACCCTACACAAAACACAGCCCACACCTGCACCATTAACCATTTACAAGATAAACATAAGCAAGACATTTCAGCATGGTTAAGAAACACCCTGGCTTACTACAACTTTGAAAGGATGAGGAGTAAGAAGCATACCACAGAGACCCAGAAAAGGCTGCTTTTTTCTTCATTGAACACTGAAAAGATACCCCATGTTCCAGGGAATTTAAAAAAAAAAATATATATTAAAATACACCCACCAACACAGTAAAAAAATCAGGGGGGCTTCAAGAAGACTGCAGGGAAAAAGCTCTCACTCTCTTTAGTGTGCAGAAGCTTAGGGGGAAAAAAATGTCGCCCTGGCAGGAATGACAAATGCAGTAGGATAGGCTAGCAGGCCTGAGGGATCTGTTTTACTTCCACATACATCCTCTAATGCACGCACTCCCACTCATCCTCTCGAGATGCCTTTTTTTTTTTTCCTCCACTTTTTTTTTTTTTTTCCACCAGCTCCAAATCCCCGGCATATGACCTTCTGTTAAATAGATAAAAAAAAATTTGCTTATCAGTCATGCAAATGAGGCTGAATTCATTTTCCACAACAGATGGCCTCATAGATAATGATGATGGAAGAGAGAAAATTGAATGTCTCTCACAAGGTGGTCATGGCAACCGAGAGCAGAATAATATCAATAATAAGCTCACTGCATAATAAGGTTGTCAATCCCACAAATCAAAGTCTCCAGCTAAATCAGGTATCCCACCCCCAGCTAGTTATCAGGTAAATAGAGAAATAGAGAGCGTCCTTTTTCTTTTTAAACGAGGAGCTGTGAAAAGAAATGGTAGCTCCAGCGATTCCAGGGTACAAGGGGAAGGAAGGAGCAGAAGAGATTTTTCTCCGCTAATTGTGTTTTATTTAATGATTCGGGGAGGGGGGTGTTGGGTTTTTCCTCTCTTTTTTTTTTTTATTTTACTATTTCCACTGAGGTTTTATTTGTTGGAGGGGGGGTTGCTGGTTTGTTTTTTAATAGCGAGGCTGGCATTTTGAGCTCGATCTGCTGCCGAAGCCTTGCCTCCCCTCCCTGTGTCTGATGTGGAGTGCTGCATTGATGCAATAGCAGCTCGCCTCAGGCTTCCACCTTGGCTCCCAGGGGGCCATCCCGCAAAATGAATCAGCAGCCATCCTGAGCAGACTGATTAAAATGAAAATGGCAAGGCACATGTCTGGGCGGAACTAGAGCTGAGCTGCGCTGCCTGTCTGGCAAGCATGCTCAATATAGCTTTTGCTAATAATGGCTTACCGCCTTTCGTTTTTTTAAAGGTATTACCGTCGCCCCCTCCCCCACCCCCTAAACAGATAACGGTGCTGGGGGGGTTCCCCCCCCTTCGTTGTATACCGCTCACAGCTAGAGTTTGCCAGAGTGACATGCAGTGATTGTGAAAAGACACACTTGCTTTGCAGGGATTTTCTTCGCAGATGTGCTGAAATACCAAGACAACATATTAACATGCAGCTACAAATTATTCCCAGATATTAGCTGGGAAAGAAACCTCAGAGGAAGAGGAAAGCACAGTCACTACCAGAAACATCTTTTCCCCCCTCGTTTTTACACCTCAGCTTGCAATAGCACCTTGTGCATTATGCATCACGAGAAAATGACTGCCAGTAAACGCAGGGCAACTTCCCGGAGCTCTCCATGCACCGTGTTTGACAGACTCCGAGCTGTATTTCTGACCCCCCCACCTTCCCCCAAGCAGATCAGAGCGTGCATCGAGAAAGAGCCATTTAAAGCGGGCATCTCCCGCAGTCCCTTCGATGAAAAAGAAACATTTTGCGGACAGCTTCGGTGTGCAAAAACAGCATCGAGAAAACATCGACCCATGCACGCACGGGATCTGAAACCTAGGCAGACTGTTGTTCCGTGAGGTGTGGGGATTGCTCTGCCAGGGGACTTTTGTTGTTTGGTTTGGTGGTGGTTTTTTTTTTTTTTAGCAAACAGCTCAGCAGCGTATCTCTGCAAACCGGCATGTATGTGCTGTACATATGCACATACGCCCCGATGTGCCTTCGCTTCATTCCTGTTTTTAAACCGCTGGGATTATTTTAATTTTTTTTTCCCCCTGCCTTTTTCTCCCGCCCCCCCGCCCTGCACTCTAGCCCTGTTACTGCAGTGTGAACCAGAAATCAATAGGGCTGCTCTAATGGAGGTTCCAGCTGCAGTTGGCTGTGCAGACACACAGACACACCACACACACACGCACAGACACTGACGTCTGTGCAGCTTTCTCAGCCGATTGGGCACCACATCGGATGTTCTGAGGAGCAAAGAATAGGAATCATTTACAGGCTGCTAAAAAAAAAAAATTAAAAAAAATGGTACCTTGCATTTCCCCATCTCCGGGAGAGCCTGGCTGCAGTGCGGGAGCCAGGGCGCCGCTCGGGGTACGAGCTGTCACCCCAGGGGACCAGACGACACCCCAAGATTACCACAGAAACTGCTGGGGCACAGAACCCCGCAATTCATATGGGATGTTTTTATAAGGTTACCAATTCATATCGTCAGAGATAAGAATGCGAACACAGGAAAATAGACACGAAAAATCAAAGCGGTTTAATTGATAGATTAATGGAGTTCTTGTGCCCTTTGATGTGTTTGCAAGTATTGCTGAGCTCTGAAGAGTATTTTAATGAAAGCTTTATTTTTAAAGGCTTTGTTAGAAATTATGCACTGAACATTTAATATTTCGATGTAAGTTGCCCAGTTACTTCCCCTTCCTTCAATAGAAAAATATTTAATTTGTTCAAGATTAGCTTCAAGTTTAATTTCCTACAGTCCTTAAGCATTTTATACATATGTATGTTCATATATAAAGCTACTACTCCTTGTTACTAAAATATGTTTGGGTTTTTCCCCTTTTAAACAATAAAACCCAGGCTCTGCTGGTTAGCTGATATTGTAGCTGTTTATCTCTGAAACAAGCGTGTTGGTGAACGTATAAAAAAATTCTAATTCTCTGCTCTCAAGATAAGGTATTCCTGGGATCTGCAGCACTGCAGAACACCTCCCCCACCACCCTGTCAATGTATTTCAACTTCAGTGTATTGACAGCAACTGCCCCAGCCCAAGTCTGGCTCCAGTGAAGCATTTATATTCCTTCCACTCAGCCCTGTGGATCTTTGCAGGGCTCAGGATGCCAACCCAGGACCCGCTCTGGAGAAATAAAGTCTGGGAAAATGAATGAATCATAAAGCCATATTGCACAACAGAGTCACATCCCAGACTGTGTTCTACAGTTCATTCTTATGCAAGCTTTAAAAAAAAAGTGGTTTAAACCCTAAAAATGACGGCATGTGGCAGGCTACTAAGTAATGGGCTATAGGAAACCTTAGAACAAAAGGGGCCAGGAAGCACAGAAATCCACCTCTCCTCAACATTAGCAATTACACCATCACAGTACCCCCTCCCCAAATATTTATCTAATCTCTGCTTTAATTATTTATACTAGTTGCTTTTTTCTGCTGTCCTTGGCAGTTTGGAGCACAAATTAACTGTTCTCTGTTTCTCTGTTGTGGAGACATTCTGCCTAGGGTTTTTTCCTTTCCTACTGCCCAATCCTTATTAAGTTTTAACCCCTTTTCGACTGGACAGAAAGCTCAGGCTGTGCAAGAACTCTAATTGCTGTCTATTTAAAATGTCTGTGCTTTCAAGAGCTACCAGGTATATTCCCCAGCCTAGCAGCAGATTGTTTACCAGACCAATAAACATAGCATCACAGGCAAAAGTTAAAGCATCCAGTGCAACTATTGTCCTGGAATATGAAATTGGAGTCTGAACTCTAACCTATATACTAAAATGTGTTTCCTTTGTATTTTTTTTTTTTTTAGGAAACAAGCAGATTTCCACGTAATGAAGCTATTACAGTGCTACTGCTTGGGTCATGCTGTATTTATTAATATCAGTGAAAATGAACAGTGGCAATTGCCCAGGGATAGAAAGTCCTTAGAGTGCCACTAATCCTTACGTTCCTTAATCTTTTCCTAACACTGGCATTTAGCATGCCCAGAAACACCAGCCCAGGGCACTATGATAGCCACTATGCCCGAGCATTTACCGAGTACATGTGCATTGGGTAACTACTTTTTTGATCTGAAGTTGAGCAACCCTCCTCTAGTTAATAGCTGGCTCCTACAAAATCTCCAGTTGGGAAGGAGGCTGGGCACCATGGGCTGGTTGGCTAAGTTCTTAGCAAAGATTAACCAGAAAAGCTGGTGCTAACAAAGTGTTTAGCTGATACTGGCCATTCCAGTAGCTCAGTCCCCACATCCATGACAGTATCTGAAAACCAGTCCTTCCTAGTCCATAAAGGTCTTGCCAGTTTACTGATACTTTGCCAACTCCGTGACTTTTGTTAAAGCAGCAGGTTAGTATTGATCATACCGCATTCAGTAAGGGGGCGTAAAGATCACTTTGATGATAATCAGAAGAACATATTGCAAATACTGCTCCAGCACAGCACAGGGACATGGTGGAAAGTACACCGTAATAAGAATAAGTGGGCTTCACCCAGACAACTTAGACAAAACATAATACAGGTAAGGCTCAAGCAGACCTCGTCTCACTCATAAGCTTATACACAAAATACTGATCACTCTGTACCTAAATAGTAATTTATGTGCAAGTGGGGCATAAATATTCTTCAGTATACGTAAAGTGGTGGTGCACTACTTTGTTCTTGCAGCTATATGGTTTTTATACTGAAAATGCCTAGTGTCTGGTCCCAATGAACCACTGAGCAAAAAAACATGTATATGAGTGCATCCATATGTGCAGAAATCCCCTAGAATATTTAATAACTGCTTGCTGTTAGCCCCCAAGCATCTCTTTTCCTCAAATATACTGTCAACAATGTCAAAGGCCATTACAAATGGGGAAAGAAATCACAGGGATCAAACACCCAGTCCCAGTCAAAATGCTTGTGGCATATTCCCATATATATGAGGGAACCATTTTACTGTCTAGAATGATATGAGCACTTAGCATTATTTTGGAGAGAAAGTACCTAAAATAGCAGGTATCTCAAGGATGACAGCTTCAGAATATTCACGCTGCAGCTTTCATGTGAATATGTAAGCACTACTTCTGATACTTAGCAAAGGACTGACTAAGTAGTATTTTCATCAGTGTTGCTGGCCTCAGATGCTCAAAATTACTGGTGATGTCCTCAAGGTGTTCTCATGCAGGCACATAGAGTTACAAGCAAATTTTGCCTATGTTTTAAGCTAGCAGAAGGCAAACTGTGTCTGGCCAGGAAGCCAGTCAGACACAGGCACATTAATAAAAGGCCTGACAGCTAGAAGAATTGTTTGAGCTAGGCGATGACTATGTGCACTCAGGATAGACATAGTTCTAGTCCCATTAGATATGGGAACTGCAGAATACTCATACATTTGAGTTAGCTGAAGAAAAAACCCACAACTTATTATGGAAATAGGATAAAAACTGCAGGAAAGAGTTCTGAGCAGTAACATGCCTTCTTTTTTTTTGCCATTGACTTCAGCAGGAAGGAGGAGCAAGCCCACAGAGATGTTAATAAAATGGAGAATTCAGAAAAAAAAAACCAATAAAAACAATTAAGGAAATGGAGGGGACAGCTCATGGTAAAAGATTAAAAACTAAACTCATAGAATGCAAATACAAACTGAAAGAAGAATAGCTACTTGAAGCCTGATGGAAAGTCCAAAACTGCAAAAAGGGAAAGTTAAAGACACCCAAAAGGGATACCTCATATACATACATGAGAAGGCAGGGCAATTGTCATAGCTGAATTCCAGGGGAGGGGAGGATGACAAGGAGGCACTGAACAACATTGTGGTAATGTTCTTAGGAGAATAGTGCAAGGAAGCAAAAGTCATTTACAACTGCACCAAACAAAGCACTGGAAATTATACTATACAGAACAATCCTAAAATGGCAGAGGAGGGGTTTAAACAATGTAATAGGAATTTCAGCTTCTAATTTTCATGATTCCTAGTTATTATTAGTTGCTATCCCTATTTAAGTGACAGTCCCCACTGTGAACACTTTTGACTAAATAAGAATCCATAAAGGGAATTAGAAATCTCAAATGGAGAAAAAAATCAAGATAAACAAACCCTTTTATAGAATGTTTAGAATTTTTAAAATTGAAAATGAAAAAAAAAGAAAAGAAATATACATAAACTTATCAGAAAGTAATTTTCTTCATTATTTTACAAGATTAACAAGTTTAAGTCTTTCACAGTTCTTGAAAAGACTACAGTCCAAGGTATGTGTTAAATACAGGGGGTACCATTTCACAGGCATGTACAAAACAGACGTGCAGTTTTAATTTGAAAAACCTGTTATGTGCTGGTCAGACCTGCATGCTTTTCTTTTCCCAGTGATGACTTGAGCATAGAAACATGCTTAAATTCTTTGCTGAAGCAGGACCAAAACTTCTATTGCTACTAATACCTCATCAAAGGAGTAATTCTATACTGATGAAAAGTCCTGCTGCCTACTCATATATATATATTTTAATTGTTTGCATTACTGCAGCACTTCGAAGCTTAATCAAAGACTTGATAGGCACACAGGCAAAAAATGTGATCTGAAGTTCTAAACATCTTAAAGAAGATGAACAATTAAATAAAGGATAGCTAAAGAAATGTTTGTGACAGAATTCATAGACTCAACATTGAGATTAGAACACATTTCATGGCTTCTACTATGCTTCCCACAGTTGTTTATAACATGTTTTTTCCATTACATGACTTAGGAGAACAGACCTCCTGCAATAAGTGTATCTTCTAAGGGGATGTGAAGAAATTAAGGGAGAAATAGCAGACTAGAACGGGATGATGGGGGCATAAAACAGGCATCATAGCAAAAAGGTTGCAGAGACATGTATAGAGCAGGAAAAAGCCAATGAATTGTTTGTAAGAGCTGCAGTTGAAAGCAGGATACACTTCAAGGTTAAGACATACACATGTAGGTGGCTAAAGTCCCATTATAGTCAGTGGGGATCTAGTCAAGACAGTCAACATTGCTTGAAGGAAATTAAGGTGGTCAGATAGGATATGCCTACTTCAAAGAGAGATGAATAGCTGCCCAGGCTCCATCACATGTGTTTCTCCAATTGCATTTTGCTGTAAGGGGCACTACGATGCCGAGTGTGTGTTCAGGACACCTAAATTAGGAGAAAGATTCAGCTACAGAGCCAGAGAAGTACATGTAGATGTTTTAATCTCACCATGAATACTATTTTTTCAAGCTGATTCACTTTTCTAAACAGAGGCATCTACTGCTGTCTGACACATCCCAACTTCCACCTGCTGCTTCAGAGGGCACAGGTTTCCCCATAGGCCTTCCTGGAAACTTGTGCCAGCCCTGTGTAATTATCTGTCAAAGATGCCATTTTGAGACTGAATTAGGGCACAGCCCCTAATGCAGCCCCTAATGACTCTTTGCTAAGTATTTTTGTACTTCTTAATAAGGAATAAAAAAACAAAAGCTGAAAACTTCTGCCATGTTTTGCATTTTTCTTTCGCTGTTTCTTTTTTACCTATCTGAAATATCAATGTTTTTCTGCTGTCAGTAGAAAAATACCTATATCGCCAGGCATATTTTCACCAAAAACATACTTAGTTCATACAATAGCTTTCTTTTAAAATATTTACTGTTTAGTTACTAACCTTAGATAAGTCCCAAAACTATTTAATATTGCAAAAAATATTCAGAGCAAAAATATTCAGGAAACTTCAGTCAGGACACAATGTAACTCCATTACATTTATAAGCATAAGAACTATTTGATCCAGGACAGTCAACACTTTAATAGATGATTAGGCAAACATAAAACAGGACAGATCCTGATCATTCCCTTGCATATTGTCCAAGGCCCAGCAGCTTGTCTTGTATGAACATTCTAAGCCAAAGTTTGCATTGACACCACTGTGCTCAACACCTCAGTTGATATTCTTCCATAGGTCTGATCAGTTTCTGTTTGAACCAATGAATTCTTTTCCTATCATATGCTTTTAAAGCCAAAGAATTGTGCATGTGATTGTGTAGTGAAAGACATTCACTATGCATTTCACAATGTCTTTTTTGCTTCTTTTATACCTGATGTCTGATAATTTCATTGGGAATCTTCCCCTTCATTTATTGCATGGTCAATCATTCCTAAGTCTCTTCTCCACAACCTTCAAGCTTTCATAGATCATGACTCACATACCTCCCCTTCTATTATTATCTCTATGCCAAGCAGAGTAGTTCTGGCTGTGAAAGTTCTTGCACAGAAGCTATTGCTTACCTCTGAACCTCACTGTTGATTTTTTTTTTTAATTTACTTTATCTTTTTTGAGATAAGATCACCAAACAGGCATGCAAAAGTCAAGATACGGATATGGCATACTTTTAGCTACAAATATATATGTATATGTATACATATATATGTATATGTATTGCACATGCATACACAGACATTCATACAGTGGCAGAATATTTTCCATTTTATTGAATAGCTTAACATGACATTTAGATATTTTGTGGGGGCAGTGCTGGGCACAGCAGTACACACAAGCACACAAAAGGTCATGCCTTATTTATGATGGGATTTAATCCCATTTAGATTACACAAAACAAAAATTGCCAACCCCAACCATCCCATTAGCCATCATCTCATCCTAATAAAATCTCATCATCTTTAGACAATCACTGTTTGGTAAGAAAATTTCTTTCTTTAACAATGGCTAGTATTTTTATCAGGCATAGAATTGTCAGATTAGAGTAGCTAAATGCCTTATTCCAAGTGAAACCATAGTGGGCTTCAGAAACTAGTTAGGACTGGAAGGATCTGGTCCAGATGGCATGAGCCAAATATATTTAAGAAACCCTCTGTCTTCCCTCCTTGTCCTCCCAACATGCAACTGCAACCATATTTTTAAAAAGAAGAAGCTACACTAGGAAGAAGTGGTGCTCATCCTGACATGACAACTTATTAACAAGGATATTTGCCTAGGGACTAAGGGGACTAAGGGTGCCCTTCTAAGCTTTGAATGTCAGAGACCAAGACTCTAAAATCCCAGGCCTCCAAACAGAGAAGGACCATTAGGAATAAGTGGTGCTTTAAAATAGGCAGTCCGCCTCACTCTTAATTGGGCATCAAAAGCTCTTTATACTCTGGTTGTATAAAGCCATATATGGAAATTGCAAGCAGAACCATAAGAACACATTCTAGGACAGGAGATGCATTCTGGGACATCCAAAAGTTACATGGTGCTGATTCCAAAACTAGTAACCATGAGAGTCAAAATTTAACTATATTTGTTGTTGCTGTTAAGAAGTTTGCTTATGTACACATATTTGAAAAAAGAAACCACAAACCCGAAATATGTTAATAACTCCACAAGGAGCATTATAAAGAGGTTGAAATAGAAAGCAGGCATGCAAGTGGCATCAGTGACAATCTGTCACTTGATCCACCTTCTAATCCACATCTTTACCAGTCCTGTTCCCACCTCCTCCTCCTTCCTTGGTACCAGTTTGTCAGCCGCTGTGCTGAACCTGGATAGCAGCCTGACTATAATCTCATGCTTTTAATGAACTGCTTCACAAGAAGTAAACAGACATACAGTTCCTCTTCCCTCCCTTCCCATTCCCTCAAATGAGGATGACTGCAAGGTCCTGCACCTGGGAAGAAATAACTCCATCCAAGAGCACAGACTGAGAGTTGACAGAAGTTTGGCAGAGAAGGACTTGGGGTCTTGGTGGACAGCAAGTTGAGCACGAGTCTGCAGCTCACCCTTAAGGTAATGAGGGTTATCTGCATACTGGGCTGTACTATATAGAATATAACCAGCAGGATAATAGAAATAAGTATTCCCTTCTAATTGGGATGTCTGAGACGCTTATGTGGATCACTTCAGTTTCGGGGTCCTTACTGCAAGAAACACGTCAATAAACTGGAGCAAGTGCAGAGGAGGGCCACTGACTTACACAGCTGGAGCACGTAACATATGGGCAGAGGCTGAGAGAAGTGTATGTGCTCAGCCTGAAGAGAGAAGGCTAAGGGGGGGTTCAGCTGCTGTCTTCAACAATATTATAGGTGGTTATATAAGGTGGTTATGTATATAGGTGGTATATAAGACTCTTCTCAGAGGTGCAAAAATAGCATGAGAGGCAATGGTCACAAGGGAAGTTCCTACTGACCGTAAGAAAAACATTCTTCATCATGGGATCAGTCAGCCCTGGAAAGATTTCCCCAAAAGGCAGTGGGATTTCCATCTTTGGAGATACTCAAAACTTGATTATGCAAGCCCTGAGCACGTTGCTCTAACTCTGAAGCTAGGTCCACTTTGAGTAGAGGGTGGAACCAGATAATGTCCAGAGATCCCTTCCAACCTAAATTGTTTGGTGATACTAATCACATATTTATATTTAAAGTACAAGGGCATTTTCAAAGTTACGGTTCAATTTCCAGTTCAAAAGTCTTCATGTTAAGCTTCAGAAAGATGTATAACCATTTCTAACTATAATGCACTTGCTAGATTACAGGCTAGTAGTAATAATGTATGTGATATGAAAAAAAAAAAAAGCAGCATGCCTGTGCAATCCTAAACTAAGCATATAGAGAATAGTCAGAAGAAAAAAGGCATTGGTCTGCTGTAACTTGACCATGTTTTTATACATGTACACACTATACAAAATATATCTGAACTCATATGTTTGTACTCAGAATACCCCAAATGATAATACATTAACCAAAACTGAATTAGCACAAGAATATATTGCTTATGCAATTTATAAATGATGACATTATTGAAAAGTAATTTTTGTAGTCAAGACTCACAGGCAACATTGATCTACAAAGCAAAGTATATTGTCTGAAAGGAATCAGGAATAAAATCTGTGAACTTTAAAGGAAAAAAAGATCTTCAGCATCGGAAGTGAAAGAGAAGGTTAAAGGAAGTAAGAAGACAAAAGTGAAACAAACAGATAACATTTTTTTAAGAAATAATGACCATTGTGCTCTGGGGCAAGGATGAAGATTCCAGTACAAGCATGCAATCCAAATGTAAAAGCTTTTAGGTAAAGTGAGAAGTATTTTCAAACTGTTTCTATCGTTGAAATGGTAGCATTGGAAAAACAGAAGAAACCTGCAGTGGGTATCACATTTGTGTAAGGCATTATTAATTCTACTGGTTGAATTCCCCCTTTTAACCCATCCTGACTGTGCTAGGGTCATTTATACTTCACTGACTACCTTGCAAAAACAAGGACCAGAAAAGGGAAGAAAATAGCTGTTTTCTCCAAACATTGAAAATAAATCGGTTTTAGCCAGATCTATGCAACACACAAATACAATTTAAGCCCAAACATGAGTAGTGATAGTGTCAAAGAACTCTGTGTTTACCCCCAGAATTAAATAGAAGCGGAATGTAATGGAGGAAAGATCCAACCCCCTAAGTAAAGTATTCATACACTAATTCTTGAATTCATTTAATATTTTCTATTGGCAATATAATATTATGGGAAAAAGACATCCAAGTCTGATGCTAGTTTTCCTTATGAACAGAACGTCCCAATTCCTGGAGGAATAGTTGCTTTTCTCTCATCTAAACACAACTTACCATTATTTTTCAAACTGTCACAGAAAGGGACTAAAGAAATTCTAAGACACCTATAGGTGGCCTTTAGGTAATTCATTCAAAGACCAACTGCTAAAAAAAGCAATATGATTCTAACAAAATAAATGGTAAATTTGCAGTGGCAAAGGATCAGACTGGTTTCTGTTCCTTGGATGTTATCCTTTTATTTTCTGAAAAGTATGAAGGATAATTGAACAGAGACTTACATCACCATAAGAATTGGTGCTCTGATTGTATTTCAGTACATATCTGATCAAAAATTTCAGTCTTACTTTTCACAGAATTGAAGTTAATAATGTAGATGATAACCATTTATGCAGGTAGGCCTAAGAATTTTGGTAGTCAATCAGAGTTGGGTACCTAATGCCATGGGATTTTAAAGTGCATAAATAATTCACATATGTAGCTCTTAAGAAAAGACTAAAACTGTACTGTCAAAAAGAGGAGACTCTGTCATGGATATGACTGAGACTACACCTGTTGCAAAAATCCTGGGATCATGGAAAAAGCTGGATTTTTAAATGCCTCACACACAAAAAAACCCTGAAGTTGTCTTGTGATGTACATATGTGGCATCACCTTCACAAAGTTCAAAGTCCTGATTTGATCCATCACAATTTTCAATGCAAAATATTAGCAAAAAATTCTCCCTAGCAATGGGAGAATAGTCAGACCACCTAAATTAGGCTGGTACTTTAAAACAGTATTAAGTAGAGTGTTTAGGCAGAAGTGATTTGGGAACATGAACTATATTTTTATTTAGAAAAATTAAAATTAGCCAGAGAATTGTGAAGAAAAATTAGTTTCTCCAATGTAATGAAGAGGACTTAAAGATTTAAGAAATATTCTACTTTTAATTATGGTTAATTATGGTTTAATTGGTTAAGAAAAATATTCTAACTTATAAAGTTAAATTAATTGAACTTAAAATTGGTGCAGATTTTAGTTAGAGAAGAGCGGGTAGATTAAGAGAAAAAGCATTTGATCAAAACTGATCATGCTAGCATAGGCAAATGAGTTACCAGCCATCAGCAGTATTACAGTAATTTGCCATGTGCTCTCTTCCAACTGTATCTAATTAGCATTTTATTTCAATATTCACAGTAAGTTATTATGACATAGCTTAAGTGAAGTGAATACATTTTACACTGCAACAGCAAACTAAAAATACACACAGAGTAGATTATAGCTCAGCTGAGGTCCTGAAGCTCATTACTTTATGGTAACCTAACCATTTTCAACATGCTTAATGTTAACATGAGCCTGGTATGTCTTTCTTCCCCAACATGTCCTCTTTTTCTTCTCCTCCTCCCTCCTTAGACAGAATTTCGGGATTCGGAAGAAGAGAGGAGAGAAATCACAAACTGGCCATATGACCAGGATTTCCAGACACCCAGGATAAGTGGGATCTGGACATGCCTTGTGGAGCTGACCTGTGCAATTGCTAACCATCTGCGTAGTGTGTGCGTGCTAGATCAGATGTGCACATATGTAGCAAGTTCAGTGTATGGCACACAGCCCATATTTCCCTCTGAGATTCCCTGGATGCTTGCCCATCCCTTAATTCTGTATACCTCAAACAACTCCTTCCATTCTCCTTTCTAGTGGCATACTGAAAGTTAAGAAAGTTGTCCTATAAAGTAAAAAGCATGGTAAGAGAATGGCAGCAGTCACACTTTTTAAACTTCATCAAGAACATTGTCAACAATATTACTGCAAATTATTTATTGCAAACAGCAGCAACCTACTACACAAATACAACAGTACAACCATCTGAGAACAAACACCATACACTTCATCACAATGAGCATTTACATAACACGGTGCAGGCACTCAGTATTATGTCACTAATGTGACTCTTTCTGTAGTCCCTTGAGTGCCTCTGGCTTTGCAGAGTATATCCAGCTAAATAGCACTTGTATGGCCCTAGGACATATGCCGGCTGGCCTCCTGCAGCCACTGCTCAATTGAATATAATGGAGTCATGCTAAATGACACAGCCCTCAGCATGGTAGGCGGAGGGGGCAGGCACAAGCACAAAGAATTAATCAAGCAAGCCGACTCTAAATTGTACAAATTCTGTCAAGCAAATATCTATAATATATTCTGTCACTGAGACTGTCAAAATGGGCTAAATCCTCAGCTCAAGTGAAAATAGTACAGATATTTTAAATTACACCAATTATGTCAATAGGCATTAACAGAAGATCTTGCCTTATTTTAGAGGGTTTTTAAAAATTTGATGCCACAAGAGGCTTAGAAGCCACACTTTCTGCTTTGTGCTCTTTCCTCCATTCACCGAACTTCATTTTTATGTACTTTAGAAAGTCTCTGCTTTTCTGCCCAGGAGTATAAGCTGATCCTGTCCTGTTCTTTCCTGGACTGTCAGTGCAGTGTTGACTTTGTCAACAGCTCTGGGAAAAAAAATTTGTTTCTTAACTTGTACCCTAAGGCTGTGCAAATGATCTGTAGCAAGTTAGTTGTCATTTCATCTTCTCCTTCTTATGCTTCTGAAATATTTCCACTATTTGCAATTTTCATCAATTTCTTAATTTATGTATTTTCTGTAATTAACTCAAGTATCCAGCATAGCTATATAATTATATATTAAATAAAACCCACATTCATTTGATCAGGAATTTTCTGTACCAGAAGAATACTTAAGTATTTTCTGCAAAGCTGAAGCAATTCAATTTATTTCACACTGCACTGTTCCCCACTTCAAAGCAATTAAGATAAAAATAATAAATAAAACTTTACACCATTTTTTCAGGTGGTGCAATGGAACCACAAAGGCTTAGTTTCAGTAACTGGATAAACATCTGGAAAAAAAATTAGAAAATTTTAAGATGGCAAATTTTCCAATGAAAGACAAGCGAAATTTTCTAGAGTCCAAGTTTGTACTAGGTATAAATTGAAAGTCAAGAGATCAGGTTATAACCCTGTCTCTGGAACTAACTTTTTATGCCTATGAATAAGGAGTTTATTTCCAAGATCTATTTTGTTATTGACTATCTGTAAAATGGTATATAAAAATTCTTTACTAGTATCAGTCACACAGTTTAATTAACAAGTATTAATAGTGGCAGAGGTGCTAATAAAACTGGCTTCCTTTTTTTGTAACAGCTGTTCTCAATCTACCACTGTATTGGCATTGTAAAAGGAAAATGATGGTATATCCCTTTCTTGAATTTTGAGAGTACACAGAAATGACTTCTGGACTCTGGACTCCCTATATTCTTTGAAATCCTTAAGGAGAAAAGTAATCAGTTATCAGTAATCAGCTCAAAATATACACTGCCTATTTTGTCTGGTAAGATCTGGGCTGCCACCAGGTCAGAAGTTTGTATCAAGCCAAAGATGCAGATGAACAAAAGCAGAAGCAGTTTAACGTCACAAATACCATTTTGAGTTTGCTGTGGAAGTACAGCATAGGATGTTTGTACTACAATGAATAAGGTCAAGCAAACATACCATTATATGCATATCTCGTGTAATGTCCTTATGGTTAAACCCTCTTCCTTTTATTACATAAATATATTGGTTACTATTCACGCACCTGTCTTGCACAAAACAGGCTCAGGAGGCATATTCCCTCTGAGACAGGTGCACAGCATGTGGCTCTCAGCTGGGTTAAAAGAAAAGCATGCATATGCATGCTGCTGAGAATAGGGAGAAAGGAAAATGGATGAAAGTTGATCTGATACAAAAGAGAAGCATGAAATGAAAGGACGTACAACACACGGAAAGGGGACAGATGCATGAGTATACTAAACAGAAAAGAAAGTTCTGTGCATTGAAATGGAGAGAAAGCAAAAATTAATACTCCCCTACTCACATATATAAGGAAGAGTATTTTCTTAGAAAGGAATTACAGTTGTCAATAGTTTATAGGGCATTGTTTTCCTTAAACAAAAGTGGAATATTTCAAAATAAGGTCTCTTTAGTGAATGAACTGAAAAAAAGATAAAAGAGCTGAACTCAGAGGGAACCCAAACAGAAGATGCACTAACAAGTTAGAACCAAAAGCCTCTGATGTTCCTTATCACTTCATCTTTAGTAAAGTCCATCTGCACAGGAGCTCTCATTTCTGTACTAAAGAAGGGTTATACAATGATTAGAAGTGATCATATAAACAGAAATCCCACAATGAATCAGGATGATGATTCAGCATTTTCTCAGCTTGCTTGAAGGAGTGAATGAATTTTCAAAAGCACTGGAGAGATTAAAATACTTCCACATTGTATTCAACTGCTTTTTGTTTTCTAGAAATACTGCTTTTATTTATCCATCTCTCATAGGCAGAGCACAGTATTTTTTCTTATACATAGCAGCATATTTTTCAGTGCCTAGAGCTCTCTGAAGGAAAACTAAAAACCTGTGGCTTAATGTGAAGCTAAAATTGACCTGAAAGTCCTATTGTGTCCCATCTTCATATAATCTGATTACAAACTATGGAGATATTGATAATTTTTCATTTCACTGTCCCATACAAAGTCTGTGTATTGTACACGAGCCTATATAAGCATAAAAATAAAAAAGCAACAAAATATTTGCTAAAGCTACCATAGGAATTTACAGAGTCAATTGAGCTTCTTCATCTATTTTTAAAATGTACATATTCTGAAAACTAAGACTGATATAGCCTCATATTAAAGAATTATTTTCTACCTGCAGTACTTCACAACTCAGTGGCAATTTCATAGGAGTTCCAAGCCAAATACAATTCAAATCAACAATGTAGTGTTAGAAAATGCAACTACAATAAACTTTGAAGCAAATCCCTACCAGTGTGCACTTTAAAGATATTCCTAGAACAGAAAGTATCAGGCATAGACTCCAGTTTCTCTCTTTTAGTTACTTCCAAGTGCAATTTAATGTTAACATTATAGAAATGCATAAGAAGGTTGAAAGCAGTTGAGATGTTCACCTATTTTCAATTGTATGCTATTTTCTTTTTGGGTATAAACTTTAAAATTTTACTGTAGTTTGACTGATAAAAATAAAAAAAAAAAAACTGTTCAAGCGAACATTTCCTAGTTGTCTCAATTTTGGAGAATTAAAAGAATTCTTTTTTAAATAAAAATAATTGGTTTTTTGAAAATCCATTTTACATAAACAATTTTTGTAAAACCCTATAGGAAGAAAATGTACAGCTCTTTCAGTTAAGCTGACATTGTCATTCTGGGGATGGGGTGGCAGGAAGGCTCTTTTATCTAAACATTTAAATATTTTTTTCATGGGTTAAATGGAGCCTGTATTTCTTTTTTACCCTCAGGGTGTGCTGCATATCTTGTCCCTAGGTGACCATGCAGCTGGGAACACAAGAGTCAAGCTTATCGATATTGGAAACACACATCTATGAATTTCAGCAGTGATCTATTTACAGAATGAAAGATATGCATTTTACATTGGCTTCTGTAAAGCCATACTCTAGGCCAACACCACCGCACACTGAAAACACGTAAGTCGATGAAGAACTACTCAGCAGATGCAAGTCACTTCATATTCTAGTACAGGGTCAATCCAAATATGAAAATATTCCACTTTATCCCTTTTCTGCGTTCAGTTTTGTGGTGTGTTTGCAAGTAATGGCCTTGTACATAAAAAAGCATAGACAATAGCAAGGTGATAGGAGCTTTAGTTAGGAAAAGTTACAAAAGTTTATTACATTTGGGGAATTAGTATAAATTGTTTTCAAGTTTTTACCATTCCTACTAAGTACATTCATTAGCTTAAAGGAAAAAAAAGTATCTGAGAGACAAGTGAAATACAACTTATCCAATACAGAATGACCCATGAGGAAAACAGAAGGAATCAGCCTGAAAATCTGCCTGTTTCTAAAGCATGGTCTACATGGCATACCTTACACTGACAAAACACAGGTGAGGAGAGAGGTTTCTACTGGGATGACTGTACCCTCAACCACATAATCATCACGTAAATGGGTATTATTTAGAGCATGCATTGTAATGTCTGACATATGAAACTGATCTGTAAATTCATGCATCTGAACTCTGAAATCATATGGAATAAAATTATCAATAGGAATTTAATCTCTGTTTTTACAGAGGGCAAAGTACTATTGGGTGGGAACTCAGCCACAGGGAAGATGAGAAGTGTATGAAGCAGGATGAAAAGCAACTGTTCTTCTCCTAATAGACCTATTACAGAACTAAGTGTTCAAATTAATTGGTCATGTAGTATGTAGAAAAATAAAATAGACAGGCATCCAGAATCCAAATTGAAAATACATGCATTGTTATTACAGAGAAGCTACTGTGAGATCAATGTTCAATTTTCTTGGGTTCTACTAAGCAGCTATTCATAAACGGTCAAACTCTTCTTTGGCTATACAAGTAATATCTTTACAGTTAGTTCTGAAAACCAACAAATTTATGCTACATAGTCCTCTATGAAAGAAAAAAAAAAGAAACAATAAACCATACAAAACCCAGTTAGACTGAAGATGAAGAAAAAAACACTACCCATCTACTTCCCTTCTTCTTTCAAACCCATTTCTGACCTTACCTTCTTTTCCTCTCCCCTCCCCACACACTGAAGTCCTGATGGCTCTTTCCTCTAGCGCTTCAGAGCACACAGTATTCGCTTCTCAACAGAAACTGCTATTCTAATTTTTCCTCCATTTCCTAGGTGCTGGCATTTTTCTATTTTCCTCTTCCCTTTCCTATTAATGTCTAGGTCTTTCTTTAAGCTCACCAAGATCTCCTACAGACAAAACCTTCAACTACCAAAGGCTTTGCTGCTCTCCTGAAGGAAGGCTGTATCAGTGTTTCATTCACAAGAATCAGCTGACTGTGATGAATTGACTATATACAGAATCCCTTTACCCTTTTAAAACAATATCTCCATTTCTTTTTTAGAAAATCAGAAACTGGATACAAAAGTGCAACATTTTTCATTTACATAGTTTATAATAAAAATGATGAAGACAGCAACAAAGTAGGGTGATTTCACAGGGGGCAGGGAGGAAAGGCAAATGGGAAACACAGTATAAAACAAGAAAGTCCTTTTTTTGTGCAGTTTGTAGCAGAACTTTTTTTTCTCCTTTGCAATCTTTTTTCTAGGCAAGGTCCAGAAATCTATTAGTAAACTCAAAGAGAAAATTTTTTACTCATCTTTTCCTGTTATTTCCATTTTTCCTTCTTTAAGATGACTAAATGCTCATTTGGGTATAGGAGTGGAAGTGAAGGACAAGTGGGAAGTCTATTTCAAAGAGAGGAAATGTCATTTTGGGCAAATACAGACAGTACAGGGTATGATCTGAATGATGAAACCAAAAAATAAAGAACGTTAGTAGAGGAGAGGAGGCACAGTCTTTGGAGAATTGGGAAAACATACACAAAACATGAAGATAATTCTCATCCCAGATCCATTTCCTACAATATAAAAATCTGAAATATCCCATTTTGAAATAATTACACCACAATCCAATTTTCAACTTGGCCACAGTAAATAATGTTCATGAACAAATTAAGGCAGTTTTATGGTTGGAACTGTAACTAACACATGCAGTATCAATGGTCGAAACACACCCTGCCACACCGGCCTGATGATACTTCCTCACTTCCCATCTAAGTCTCTCACATTTTGACTCTACTGTTTCTGTTGCTGCCTCTCCCTCTCACAGTGACTTCCAGTGTTTCTAAGTCCTACTTCCTTCCATACCATATCAGTCACTGGCTTCCATGGAAAAAGGCAAATATTACATCTTGACATCTTTTAGGTAGGTGATATAGTCTTGTTTCAGAAGTAGAATGGAAAAGATTTTTTTAAACTTGCTTTATTTACTTATTTACGTGGGTAAATACCTTAGTAACTAGCACACAAATCTGCAGTCAGTAATAAGTTGGTTGCCGAAACTTGAAGTTGGAAGGACTTTAATGTGGGCTATGAAGTACGATATGCAATATAATATTTATCTAAGCACATCTACAGACAAAGGAAATGACAAAGTAGGGCTGTGAAAGAAGATATTTGCTTTCATTTGGCTGCTAGCAGTATCCTGAATAGAGTATGTGTGTTCCCTTCAAAGAAAGCAACTGAGGAGCTGAGAAAAACGCAGCTGTTTACTTTGCCCAGGAACATGGAACCCTCTGGAGTGAATGAGGGATACCTCCTTCCCCAACAAAACCCGAGAATACTCTGTACAACTAACCCTCTGACACAGCTGGGGCAAAGACCAATACGTCCACAACGGAGAGGAATAAAAGAGCAGGGGTAAGATGCAGAAAAGCAATCAGCCTTCAGAGATGATGAAAAGAAAGATATTTTCCCAGGGATCAGACAGGATCATCTATAATTTTCTGCAACCCAGGGAGCCTCTGAAAGTTGCTGAGATAAGACCAAGACTGAAAGTAAGACCTGTGAAGACACAGTTGGTGACAGGAAGATGTGCTGTGTTCTGTTTTAGCTGGCTGATGCAATTCTCTCTGCTTTACTTACTTTTTTTCTAAAAATAGGTTTTGATCAGAATAAGAAGTAGGTTTTAAAGAACTTTTAAGAATGGGGACAAGAAGAACAATACGAGAGTACTGACTAACATTCCATCAGAATGAGAAAACATCCTGGGTGTTCAGCATTTACATTGCTCAGGAGGTTGTTAGCCATGAGCTATTATTAATGGCATGATATTTCATGATAAGATGTGAAAACTGTGCAGTTTATCCTACTATCTCACATTTTAATTAAGTGGAAAGAATAATGTTATTAAAAACCTTCAAAAAAATCTATTTCATATGTTTTTGCCTTCACAGCCAAGTTTCCCAATTTAGCATGCTCCCAAAGCAACAGTCAGATGAAACTTTGACATGAGGCTGTCACAAGGTTAGATATCTTGTGAGTCAATATGGCTAGAAATCAGACATTTGGATTGTTAGCTTCCACATGCAAAACACTGTGTAAAAACATGCATAAGAACTAGTTAAATTTGATATTTTAAAACTATAAAACATGGATCTAACCACATAGCAGGAGTGCCCACCTTACATGGATGTATCATTAGAAAATGGTGTATGTCGGTGTTGCATAATAGACAGACTTCGTGCTTCAGTATTTCTATTCTTCTACATGCTTCATAATACCGTCTAATAGGTAAAGGATTCAGAGATAATCCCCAAAATAGTTTTACCAGAAAGCACGCACTGCTGTATGGATGGCTGCACTATTTCATCATTTCTAAGGAGGACGGAAAATACATGTGTACTTTACTTTCAAAAAGGATATACAGTAAACCAGCATGACTGACTGGTCATGCTGTATGTTTACATTTAAAATATTCTTTAAAAATATTCTTTATCTTCAGATCATAACTTTCCATTTTTAAAGCCAGTTTTCAGTTAAAAAAAAAACACCAAACAAAAAAACCCCAAACATACCACAAAACCAAACACCTACAGGACGTGGTGGGTCCTGGTGGACACCAAGTTGAACATGAGCCGACAATGTGCCCTTGTAGCAAAGGTGGCTGCACTGGGACGAGTGCTGCCAGCAGGTGGAGGGACATAATCCTACCCATCTGCTCAGCTCTGGTGAGGCCAGCCTTGGAGTGCTGGCTCCAGTTCTGGGCTCCTCAGTGCAAGGGAGACACGGACATACTGGAGAGAGTCCAGCAAAGCACAATGATGAAGGGATGGGAGCATCTCTCCTATGACAAAAGGCTGAGAGAGCTAGGGCTGTTCAGCCTGGAGAAAAGAAGGCTCAGGGGATCTCATCAATATACAAATACCTGAAGGCAGGGTGCAAAGAAGACAGAGCCGGGCTCTTTTCAGTGGTGCCCAGTGACAGGACCAGAGGCAATGGGCACAAACTGAAACACAGGAGCTGCCATCTGAACATCAGGAAACACTTTTTTACTGTGAGAGTGACCAAGCAGTGGCACAGGTTGCCCAGAGAAGTTGTGGAGTCTCTATCCTTGGAGATATTCAAAAGTCATCTGGACGTGGTCCTGGGCAACTGGCTCTAGGTGATCCTGCTTGAGCAGGGGCATTGGACCGGAAGACCTCCAGACGTCCTTTGCTACCTCAACCATTCTGTGATTCTGTGATACATGGAGGATTCCTTCTCTATATAGCGTTAATCACCTGCTGACCGGTACTTAACACTTCTAATTGCAGTTTGGAACTTACTGCTTGGAAACACCCTTTCTGGGGGCAAAATTTTTAAATGAGTAGCTTCAGCACTGAGTAGAGAGATGTTTGCCATTTTAGGCCATGTCTACCACAAAGTAATTTCTCTACAGGGGAACTTTCCTTTACAGCCATTTGAATTGTCTCACAGAATGTCCCTGCTGTGCTCCTTTTTCCTAGTAGGGGTTTGTTCAAATGTTGTCAAACGTAAGATTGCAGAGCTCAGATATTAAGAGACCTTTGCTGACTGCTGGATGTCATTGTAGATCTATGTGTACATAAAACCTGAATTAAAAGATACATTGCCTTTGTTTTATATATGTGTGCAAAGGGGGAACAGGTCAAGGATTTAAAACCTATTTCAAAGAGAGGCACATAAAAGATAAGTGACATAGAGAGAAGGTGAATATGATGTAGCAGACTAATTATGGATCTGCAAGGAAAAGAAATGCAGTTTTGCATTGGTTCAGTCTCAAACTACCCAATGATTTCTTCATTTGTGGAAGAGCAATATGCAGAAAAGGTCAAATTGCAAGATCCTGTTTTCAAAACCGTAAGATACTTGAATAAGGGTACCACATGCAGAAAGAGTGAGATCTTCATTGACATCGCCACTGTAATGGACTGAGTAAGAGTCTAGCAGGTACTTTCCTTTCTGTTGGTCTATGACTCTGTCATGCATGAACACACTTGCTCAGATGCTATATAACAAATCAGCTACTTGATAGTGGTTTTCATTTAAAAAGGAAGCAGGCGTTAAAGCTTGCAAGCCTTACTGATATCACCAGTGATTGTATGCACTTTGATAGCAGTCAAACACAGACATTCTTTACACGCTGGAAAGAAGTGTGCAAGAAAGATTACCCCTTTTCTTCCTTCGAATACCATATTTAAAAACTTTTTTTTTTAATGACAATTCTCACTGTAGAGGATAGTCTTAGTGCCAAACCTAACCCTAAGGTACCTTGGCTTTTTCTCTTACTTGGCAAAAATATTTTGGAAACCCTGTCTGGATTCCTTGAGCCTTTGACCAACTTGAACCTCTCTAGCAGAATACACTCATTTTCGCATACAAGAGAGTAAGCCATCTTGGACTACATGACTGTGTAATAAATGCCTACTAAGCCCTTTAAATATGTTGAATTTTAATAACAAAGAAATACATGTTTTGTTACAGCTATATGTTTCACAAATAAAGCTATATTTTCCACAAACAAATTTATGCTGACTCAAACGTGTCATGTATTTGCAAAATACATTTTGCAAATCCAGGCAAAATTCACATTTTTACAAGAATGTGAACTCCAGATACTTAATCAAATTTGGATGTCTTAATAGGAATTTAGAATTGTTCAACTTTGTAGTGCGATTCAGTTCTCTTCTGATTTGCTGTGAAAAAACACATACTGCAGTCATGCAACAACATGAGGCACCGTTGCAGCAGATTAGATGTCAGGAAAGGGGCTGCAATAAAGTCTCAAGACAGATCCTTTAAGGTGGAGCCTTCCTCATGTTCTAAACGATGTCCTTCAGTCTCACCCAGGCAGCCAGCTTCAGCTGTATGTGATGTTATGTCCTTGAGTGGGAGAGACTGTGGCATAAAATACAGCATTTGGCAGTCTCCCTCTAGACTTACTCATGTGGACTAAAATCAGAGGCATTTACCCTTTTAAATAAAATGCATTGCACAATAAGTCCATATTTGAGATCAGTGGCGTTTTCTTAGTTATATTCTTATTTTTTAAAGGAAATCTAATGTCTTTCTGTGGAAATAGATTTAGCTGTATTTAAATTCTGTACAGAATCTCTTAGTTCACAATATAACCTTTTTTTTTTCCTCAGCTTTTAAAAAATTATTCTAAATCAAGGAGTTAAATTGAAAAAAAAAATTAAAAAAAAATTAACTTAAGGAGAGAACATGTGAGTTCCACTGCAGTAGAAGCCAAGAAGCATTTTAGATGTAAACTTCATTTCAACTGGTATAGTTAGCCTGCGTAGTTATATTAACTAGGACATTGATGTGTTTTGCCTGCCTTAATCACATTGAAAAACTCACAATACCTGATATTTCACTTTAAAAGCCAGATCCTGCAGACAATGAGAAGTCTCATGTGTTTAAAATTAAAGAAATCCATTTAAATACTTTGAAAATAATTCTTTTTTTATGGACCTGTTGAGCATCAGGATCTCTAACACCAGTTCTATATGCAGTTCACTGCATCCAAGAGGGCACTTCAAAGCCTCTTCAAAACTCACACTAAAACTATGCTCCATTCCTTACTTACCCCCCCTCCCCAACTCATAACTCTTAAGGAAAACAACAGCAATGCCATTTCATCTTACTAGAAGGTTAAGTTTTTAGGAACTGGGAGAAAGGAAATAAAAGAAATTTCAGTATAAAAAATACTTAAATCACTGTAGGAATTTTTTATTTTCTTTAAAAGTCTTACGGTTTCTGAGTACTTAAGGAATAATAGCTGTGAAGGTAATTATCACTGCTTCTAGGATACTCACATATGTGTGCTGAAGAAATAAAGAAGTGTGTTTTTTCCAATTATTTAAAAGAATCCCCTGATAAAATTACATTCTCCATGTAAGGAACCATGCTTCTTTTGGGGTTTTGTTATCAGTAGAAATGAGAATCTCTAACATATGTAGTCGTTTCCCATCTAAATACAAGCTCTGTTGAAAGTTAGCAACAGAAAAAAGAACGTGTTCGTGTATGTACCTCTGAGCAATGTTTTACCAAGATTCTGCAGAAAGCAGTACATTCACCAGGACCCCATATGTTGCTTCACCTACACGCACAACAGAAACCTGTCAGCCTGTGGGAGCAGGCCAGGGAGCTGCCAACATTTTTTCCTAGCTGACACTAGCGAACAGCCAACTCTGTGTTCAAATTGACCTGCACATAGGCAGGGTTCCCCTGATGTTTGTACAGAGCCCTGAGACATACCTACCAAGCAGCTTGCAGAAAGTCAGATTTCAGCAGCCAAAGTCATCAGTTGTCCTGAGAAAAAGGTGAGGAAAACAATCCCAGAGCAGCCCACTAGGAACGGAATTAAGGTGGGCAACAAGCACGTATCATTCCTTTCAAGGGCTAACTGCTCTAAAGGAACTGATGGATTACTTTACACCCTCAGACAGGTTTCCTTACTGAACAAATAATGAGGTTTTGAAGTCCTATTCAAACCCAGAGAAAAGGCAAAATTTAGGGAACAAAATATCTAAATCAGTTTGAAAAGCCATACAGAATGTCTCCCTAGGTTGTGCACTACCAAGTGCTTCACATGAAAAAAAAATATGAATGGGAAGAATAGGCAGATGCTTTAGAATGACAGGTGAGCACTTTCCAATTAACTAACTTGACTGATAACTGGAATGCACAGTCTCCTGTTAACTGGTGCCTGACTGCTCTCTTTCCTATATGAGTAGGTTAGGTTTCTTGTGTGATTTTAGCCACCTAGACAGACCAGGCAAAAAAATAATTTATTCCTCTCAAGACAGTGGCATCTAAACACAGTCCTTCAGCTTCTTCGGAGTAAGCTCTTTTTAAGCCCACCCCTGCCATCTCAGTGCAGTCCCTTTTACTAAAGTGGAAAAAAATTAAGGAGGCTGACAGAAATCTCTCAAGATCATCTTTGGGACCCTACAGTCAAGCGAAGTATTTATTATTAACCACACTGCTTCTAGGTAGAGGCTGTTCTCACCACATCTTTGAGTATGCAAGCCTGAAAATGGTGTTTTAGTCTGAGGTACTGCTTTTCCCTCCTCACAGTTCCTGTCAGTTTAAGGGTACACCTTCACGGCCCCCCACAGGCTGCCTCATCTTCCGGATGAACTTTTCGTCTTGGACCGCCTTAATTTTACCTAATTGTTTTACAGGCTTTTTAACCTCAAGGACTCTACAAATCCTCCCATACCTTTACTTCCCCAAAGTAAATATGTTTGAAAATACCTTGAAACGGCTCACTGACTCAGTACTTGGGCTCCTTTCCCCCTCTCCTCAGTGCTCCAGAGCCTGGCTGTGGCCTGCACCCTCCCTTAAAGGGGCGGCCTGCACCGAGAAGCTAACTGCCCAGCTGGGTTTTTCACCACTGCAGCAGGAAAATGGCGATACCGGATTTACTTACAACTCCATCTAGACAGTATACTCCATTCATGTGGCAGGTTTGGGCCCGCAGGGCTTGTCCCCACCTCACAGACTGGTGCTGTTCTCAGCTGACAGGCTGCAGCTAACAACAGTGGGACCGGGCACCTGCTGCACAAGCCTCTCAGCTGGAACAGGCATTAGTGTCAGGGGAAGGTGAAACATGGCGCTGGGGTTTATACAGAAAGGACCTGTGACTGTTCAGAGGGGCAGCTGCGGACAGCCGCCTCCTGTGTGGTAAGGGTGAAGGTGGCTGGCCCTTTAAGAGGCTCAGAACGTTCTGGAAGGTGGCGGCTGTCCTCGGGGCTCCTTCACACTTTAGCACTAAACTTCCCTTCAGCTCAGCTTCACCTTAAGCAGCTGTAGAGCGGAAAGCGAGACCACAGCCGTGAGAAGTAGCTTTCTAACTTGCACCTGAGCTCCAGCGCCTTGTGCCTCCCTGAGGTGGTGGGTGGTGCTGGTGGTGAGGAGAGGGAGGCCAGCGGCATGGCCAGAGCCTGCAGGGGAGCGCATGTCAGGGGCCGGGGCCATGGCCGGGGGACACGGGGACCATAGGCATGGTGTGGGTCCACGGTGAATGGGGGCGGGCAGAAGAGCTGGCTGACAGGCCTTTCCTGTGGGGTAAGAGGATGGCCATTCCTGCTTCAGGCAGGTCCTTGCTGTGACAACTCTTGAAGGCAGGTCTGGTTTGCCAAAGATCATAGAATCATGGAATGGTTTGGGTTGGAAGGGACCTTAAAGATAGTTCCAAATCCCCCTGCCATGGGCAGGGACACCTCCCACTAGACCAGGCTGCTCAAAGCCTCAAGATGTGAAATATGAAGAAAGATTTTAAAAGTGTGACATCCCTGAGGAGTTCCTGGAAATTTGAATGGTAATTCTTTAATGCGTGGAATTGGCAATGTGGCTGGCTGCACGTTTACAGTGAATGCACAGGGCATTCCTGCTTCCAGTTCTCCCACAGTCAGGGCCATATTTCATGGGTCTGCAGTGAAGCTGTGCAGCCTTCTTCAGGTCTCTGATGCCATGTGCCAGTAGCAGCTGGTCGGTACATATTTTAATTTGCTGTGACTGTACCTAGCATATTGGATTATGTATTATATGAGAGGCCACAGTGCCTACAACACTGGAACTAGGCAAGGATGTATTTCCTACTAGGACCCCAATTTAAAGAGGCCGTCATAACATGCACACACTCTTGCTGCAGCCTAATGCTGCGTAACGTATACCTGCCCATGAGCTCCAGTGCATAAGAGCATCCCTTTCATCTGACCATGCATCCTACTGCCTCCTACATTATAGCACAGGGAACCCAAGGTACTTCATGGTACATCATTTGAATGTTGCTTTCACACCCTAGAAAAATCTTTCTTCATTCCATAAAGAGAGCTGAATATTCAGAAGGATCCACTGGCAGTGCTGTATTTCACAGAGTACCTTAGATTTCATTTTCCAGTATAAAGGCCTGATTCAAAGCTTTGTGAAGTTCATGACAATCTTGTTTCTAGCAGGCACAGGATCAATTTAGCTCTTAATTTAGCTCACCGACCATCCTGATGTCAGCTCACAGATTCAATTTAGTTCTGACTTCCACTTTGCCTAGTTAATCCTTTCATTTGTGAACACTTCTAGCAGTCAGGAGTTAGACATTCCTGTTTTAAGATTTACCTCAGAGGATTTATATCTCCTCAGTCATGTGGTACACATTTATCCCAGACTTCAGTGATTTCACCTATTTAACTTCCCCTTTCTTCTTGGATTTAGTTACCATGTTATTTTCAGAAGCAGGAATTTTTAGCTGTGGGGTATTGCACTGAAGTGCAAGTTTTTAATTTGCAATAGTTGGTTATTTATTTTGTCTTGGAAAAAAATCTAACAAAAATGCCCTTCCTGGCCTTTTCCTTGCAGATCCCCATCATAATTTCTCAAAGAGTTATATCAAACTTAGTATCACATAAAACTTTAAAAACACCGAGAGAATTGGACTGTTGTATATTGTAAGGATGGAAAAGGAGGGATACAACAACAATAAGCACCTAAATGATTTTGGATGAATGAACCAAAATCCTAAAAAGGTGCTCAAAGAGTGTAGCTTGGAATGAGAGGCCTTGCATCGTTCTACATCATCTCATACACTGAGGAAAAAAGGGAGGGGAGAGAGCCATGGCTTAGGTCATGTATTTTACATTATTTGGGGGATGTTAACCTCTGGTTTTGACTCCACTTGTCCCTTTGCGTTCTGTATGTGGTAAGGAATATTCGGTGTCAATTTTTCTTTTACCTTTGTGTACAGGAAGGGCCAATGAAAAACTGTTTCTTAGATTATAAGTAAGCAAAGAAATATATATAATTATTTTTATTAGTGTGTTAAACTTTGTATATGTATATATTATTATCTAAGCACACTTAAAAACCCATGAGTTTTTGTTACTTTTATTATACCATGCTAATAGTGATTCAGAGAATACATGGCAGAATGAAGCTCCTATGTCTGCAAGATGCCTAAATAAAGAATACAAACAAGTCGCTCTTAGTCGTGCCATTTTGTCTGTCTTTGAATATTCATATGGTTGGATGTTTAGTGGGCTTTACTTACTCAGAATGCAAGTCAAATACCAAATTCAGGTAACATATAGCCGAAATTAGATAAGTATGCAGCTCTACTCACGTATAACTCTTTGGCTTTATTGATTAACATGTCCTTAGCTCCGGCTATTTTTTTCACTCTGTGGAAAAAGCCTACCAAAATTTTTATTTCAAAGTGTAGAGGTACATTAGACTTGGGCACGGTGGACCACTGTCACAAAATAGCAGTAACAAAAGCAACGAGTGAAAGGAAATAGTCCTTTTTGAAGTTGGTAACTTTTTGAAAATTAGTAATAATCTTTCTAACCTTAATATCTTACTTTTGATACATTAAATGACTTGTCATTTTCTTTTGTTTTTCCTTTAGATTTCCAGCTGCAAAGATTAACAAGTATCAGATAAAGAAACCTTGGCCACTTTTCTGACCCCTTCCATTCAGTGAATCATAGTCAGCTCTTGTAAAATGAACAATATTAATCAATATTAGGAGGGAGATGAAAAGGAAACAGAGGAGTAACTATATCTTGCAGCAAAAACTGAGGGTTATTATTTCTAGGCAGGATGTACAAGACCAAAGCGCTCAAAAAAAGGGAAAGTGACAATTTTAGCTGCATGATGTCTAAAGGCCGTTTGTGTTGTGCTGATAGGTTTTATATACGCCCAAATCAGTATACTCAGTATTTTATGCAGTCTGTTCACTCCGTAACACTTGACTTGCTGCTCTGGTTGTTTTACCATTCATTGGTGTAATTTTTCATCACAAAAGAATGGATGGCGGTCATATCAGCCAAACTTAGATAGTATTTTCATTTTTAAGGGATGAAGCAGTAGCTTATTAATAGGAAGAAAGATGTTCTCTGAGAAGGACTGTTGGACACTTAAATTGACTTCTGAATCTCCCTTTTGGCTCTGGCACTCATCTTTGAATTGCCTTGGTGATGTGAACAGCCATAAAGGCAGCCTGGTTAGAAGGGGAAAAATACTGAACAGAAGAAATTGTCTGCTGAAAAATACTGTCAGGGAAAGGCCTGCCAGGCTGGGACTGCAATCCTGGGAACTAGGCCTGGGAACCAGAGACATCCTTGAGAAGTGCAGCTGGCCTCTTTCAAGTGCAGCCGGCGTACCTAGAAACCAGAGACATCCTGAGATACCATGGACAAGCAGAAACCCAAGGGGCTGTAATGGCAATTTCTAACCTGAGAAATGGAAAACCACCTGCAAAAATAGAATTTCTCTGAAAGAAGAGAATACAGCATCATCTGTTGGCAGTTACAGGTGAAAAATCAAAATTAACAGTGTCTTTAGGTTACTCAAAGTAGGGTGCCCTACACCCTCTCAATGTTTTATAAAGGACTTAATTTTTACCCAAAAATGGGGTCTCTCACTCTTGAGAAATTCCCTATTGAATCCCATGTGAACTTTCTATGAGCTCATGGACTGTCACCGGGGACACCTGGCTGACTCCAGACTCTGTGACACGGATCATTTTTGAAGGGAGATTCTGTCTGTTATAGGTTCGGTCTGTCCTCCCCTCTTTTTGGGTTGGCTAGGGTTCCCCCTCTGGGATCCCTCCCCCCCTTTTTGGGTGATGTGGGCCCTTCTGAAGTCTGTCTAATTAATTTTACATTGATGTTATATATATTAATGTAAGTAATCTATCATATCTTCGTTATATTGTTGATATGTTTGCTTCACTAAGTCATAGTA
Source organism: Rissa tridactyla (assembly GCF_028500815.1). Lineage (NCBI taxonomy): Eukaryota > Metazoa > Chordata > Aves > Charadriiformes > Laridae > Rissa > Rissa tridactyla. The sequence continues at coordinate 106,960,205 of NC_071468.1, forward strand.
ACCTGTAGTAGTATGTAACTATTTGTTTGTTGCTGTTATTGGTTGTACTGCAGTACTGATTGATGCTATCATTGATTGATAACATACTGTTGATTGCTGATAATAATCTGTAATAGCTTAGTGTGTATATGTATATATACACATTCATATTCACATTATTAATTATACATATATTTGCTAGTGGTGATTTTTGTGGTATTTGTGGTAATCTGTAATAAAGTAGAAAAATTTAGAGGATAAAGCCTCCGTGTTCTTGTGTATTACAGAATGCTGTGAACCCATGGTTGCAATCTCTACCACCCGAAGGCCAGGTAACCCTTTAGGTTGTGATGCTCGGGAAAATCACTTCACCTCCTATGCTCCTTTCCTCTTTCTCTGAAATCATTGGGGTTAAAAGTGTGTAGACTTCAAGCTTTCTGTCTTAGTCTTCGTTCCCCTCCAAGTGAACCACTTCAAATCTATTTTTTTTTACTCTTCTTTCTAGATCATTTTCTGAGCAATGGAGATTTTATACATCACGTCACATAGAAATGTTAAAAAAGCCCCATTAATGTGAAACTTCTTCCTTCTTAAATACAGAAATGGCATTTTTTGAAACTTTTTTTTCTGGCTAGAGTTTCACAAAATCGTACGTTTGTCTTGCTGCACTATGGGAAGGGGAGGAAAATTTTTATGATGCTACCTATAGAGAAGAGAAAGAGGAGGACAGAGTCTCAATTCAAGACCTTATATTTTACATAGTTTCCCATGCCTTTGCATAGGAAAAAGGCAATATTTCACATGCAGAGGCTTCAGTTGTTTCTTATGAAACAGAAACATGTATATTAACATTTTTATATCTACTGTAAGTATGTCAATCATGTAGAATGACTTACTACATGTAACATTGCCATTTCCCAAGAGAAATAGAGCAAAAAATACATCTCTATTAAATATTGATAAAAACAAAGGATAATATCTACTGTAAAGAAGAAAATATTCCTAAGGAAGCTAACAGTGGAATATAATCAGACTACACAAAGAAGTTTAAACATACAAGTAACACTTTACATCTTTTGCTTCTCCTGACTTGTTTAAAGCCAAGAAAGAAGAATCTAAGGAGTCAGAATAACAAAAAATATCCCAATCAAAATAATTAATTTATGAAGGATAAATTAAATTTCAGTTCAGTGAGTGCTTGTGTTGTGTTGTACGAACAAATCCACAAATGAAATTCTGTTAAAAGAACTTTTTCTCTTTAGTCTTCAAAAAAATTAAAACTATTTCAATAGAAAAGATTCTTTGTAGAACCTCCATGAGCTCAATAAAATGTGAGTGGTTTTAGCAAGAGTAACAGTTACATTTGAATTCTAATAGCTTTTGTAATTAATGGAGCAGGGTCAAGTTGGAGGCCTATAACCAGTGGTGTCCCCCAGGGGTCAATACTTGGACCAGTATTGTTTAACATATTCATCAATGACCTGGACAAGGGGACAGAGTGTATCCTCAGCAAACTCGCTGATGATACTAAACTGGGTGGTGCTGCCATCCAGTGTGACCTAGACAGGCTGGAGAGCTGGGTACAGAAGAACTTAATGAGGTTCAACAAGGACAGGTGTAGGGTCGTGCACCTGGGGAGGAAGAATGTCAGGCACCAGTATAGGTTAGGGATGGACCTGCTGGAAAGCAGCTCTGAAGAAAAGGATCTGGGGGTCTTGGTAGACAGTAAATTATCCATGAGCAAGCAATGAGCCCTTGTTGCCAAGAAGGCCAACGGAATTCTGGGCTGCATAGGGAAGAGTGTGGCCAGCAGGTCAAGGGAGGTCATTCTCCCCCTCTACTCTGCACTGGTGAGGCCACAACTGGAATACTGTGTCCAGTTTTGGGCTCCCCAGTTCAAGAGAGACAGGGAACTACTGGAGAGAGTCTAGCGTAGGGCAACAAAGATGATTGAGGGATTGGAGCACCTCCCTTATGAAGAAAGGCTGAGAGAGCTGGGCCTCTTTAGCCTGGAGAAGAGAAGGCTGAGGGGAGACCTTATTAATGTTTACAAATATCTAAAGGGTGGCTTTAAGGAGGATGGAGCCAGACTCTTTCCAGTGGTTCCCAGTAACAGGACGAGGGGTAACGGGCACAAGTTGGAACATAGGAAGTTCCGATCAAATATGAGAAAAAACTTCTTTTCGGTGAGGGTGACAGAGCACTGGAACAGGCTGCCCAGGGAGGTTGTGGAGTCCCCTTCTCTGGAGACTTTCAAGACTCGCCTGGATGCAGTCCTGAGGGATGTGCTCTAGGCAGTCCTGCTTTAGCAGGGGAGTTCGACTAGATGATCTCTAGAGGTCACTTCCAACTCTGTAAATTCTGTGTTTTTGTGATTCATGGTCAAAGATTTTTTTCTGCTTTTTCGGTTCTAATGGCATTGACCAGATAACCATGATTTCTTCTGGAAGAAATAGAATTGTGCTAATGATTTATCAGAATAACAGTATTCAAAGGTCATATATTTATCATATGTTAAGAGGAGGTATGGTGGTTTTGTTAATATCTTGCTTCTTCATTAAGTGTTTGAAATAATTCACTTTATTATTCAGAAACCTCTTTACTACACAGATTCAGTTAAGGTATAAATCAGTTTAATAAAATTAACGGAGCTTGTGATGTTTTACCTCCTCATTTGTCTCAAATTTCAGGAACCATGTAGTCCCGAAGACGGTGCACTAGCTGGAGAGGTGTTTCTACTCGCATTCTGTGACAGACTTGCTGCAGTAAATTTCCTTGTTGCTGTTTCCCCTCCTTCTGTTGTCCCATATTTCAAGAACTTCAGGGCAGATGCATTCTATTTCATTTCTATACTCCCTGGCACAATTAGGACTTCACATTATTTTAAATCTGCAGGATAATTTTAAAGTTAAAAACCACAAGTAAATTAGAGGTAACCTATTCTATATTTTAAAATTTATTATAGCATACTAGTGTAAAAGCTGATATATGCATGAGGTGACATACGTTGTATGAACCATTAATTAGATATTCTTCATGGATTCAGTACATACCTATGGAATTTGCAAGTCAGTGTGTTTGTGTGAAAAAAAGTGCAGAATCAGAGAAGCTGTAGAGCAAAGACTGGGATCCACAGAACATGATAAATCTTTAAATGGCCATCATGACAAGCAGAGAGACATTGAAAACAAATGCACTGAATTTATCACAGCAGATTTTAAAAGGTAATAACCAGAGTGAGAAAAGTTTTTTTTTCTTTTGATACCCATAATAGATTTAGCACTTTGTTTTTCATGGTGTTTTATTGTAAAGAATTTCCTTATTTCATTAAGAAATGTAATCTTAAAGGCTAATTTTAGCTAAGGCAGGCTCTTCTCCCGAGGCTCTGTTGATAAATGGTTCTTCTGAAGGACAGTTCAGAGCCTAATTCACGTGCTTTGAATTAGTTTACTGAAGGAGCCTTCCTCTTTCCATTGACTGTCTCCCCTGGGAAAAAGCAAGTTACACAGTGTAAGCGTAGTCTTTGGTGAATAAATGGAAAACCCTGTTAGCATTCAGACTATGATTCAGAACAACTCTTTTTAGGTGACATAATTTATGAAGATTTTTACTGAGTTTTCACGGATTGATAACAGATAGACTAAGATTTACTCTTGGAATCAGCCATCTCCCACCCCCTTCAAGTCCCGTGCACATCTTACAGACAGTAATATTGGGCTTCAGATCTTTGAGCCTTCTGCTTCAGTCTCTCATTTTTTCAGCAGAGTCTGAAGCACATTGGCAGCATTTGATTGCTATCTGCCATGCGATTGCACTGGTCCTGATAGCAACCAGTAAATGCCACTTCCTGATCAAAATCTTTCCACAGACACTCCATTCACAAAAAGCTATCTAGCAGGAGTTTCTTGGAATTACAAACAGATTTATGAGGATCCCATATAAGACAGTAAAAAAATGAAAATCATTCTAATTTTATATGACTATCTCACCTAGGAAAAGCTCCAAAATAAAGTAACAAGGACACGTAGCAATGTCTTGCTGGATAAGACGTTCCCACATGGGAAGGTATGTTTATTAGCTGAGAGTATTTTGTCCAGGAAGCTTTTGAAGATAAAGCAGTAGTGTCCATTGCAATTATGTAATTACTATTATGTTGCCTTGGTTATAAATACTCGGATCTACTAACAACAGCTCAGAACACATGTGGACACTTGGTTGGGGATATTTTTCCAACAGTTGTAAGTCTTTGAGTGACACTACATGCATGAAAATCTATTAATATATGTTGTGGTAAATATACAGGTGGCCCATGTGAGTATAGGGATGACCTCTTAAATATAAACAGCCGACTGGGGAATTTATTAACATGAGTTTTTTCAGTTTCTTTCATTCACTGTACATGAAATGACTCAGCCATGAAATCAGGATTCAAAGAACATTTTCACTCTGGAGAGAACTTTAAGATACCAAGTTAGCTTGCTTCAAACTGCACATGGAACTGGGATATTGATTCCTGCCTTCAGTCAACAGATGATGTCATCATTAAGGTCACACTGTTTCATGTTCAGAAGAGCGTTTGGAAAGTCCTTCACAGGAAACTTGCTATTCTACAGTAGACTCTCTTCTGCTGTGAGCCCTGGCAGAAAAGCCATGATAACTGTTAGAGAGCAGATGTGATGAGTTACAAGCTCTCTTCTTCTAACCCAAATAATCTTAATAATTGACTACCCCAGTTGTCTTCATTTAAATCTGTAACCTTTCTGTTCCATGCTTGCATCATACCCCGTTCAACACGACCCTCACCCATGACTAGAATTCTTTTGCACCATCGCAGTACAAGTGAATTTTAGAGCAACTGAATTTGCAAGTATAATGCAATAAAAATGGACAGATACAGCCAAGCAAATAACAGATTAATATTCTGCACATGATCTCACAATTTGGTGAAAACATTTTGCCTAACTGTACAAGTGCACCACAGAACTTTTACGGTTATATTGCTTAATATGTGTTTCCAGTCTTTTGAGGGCTTCTTAGTAAACCGTCCTTACCTCTGATTGTGACACTAATCTAATAGTATTTAATGTAATAATGTTAATTGATACAGTAACAATTACCTTGATTAAACAACTTATGCTTGCTTGTCTACTTTGCAAGATAAACGTTGTTGGTACAAACCACTGTACATTTCTTTTGGCAGTGCAGTGTGGCTAACCAGCTTCGAGGCAAATCAAACAAGAAGATGGCTAATGTTTTCACCTTCTTGTAATGATATAAAAGCTGGCATTGACCCATAACACAGCATAGGGTATTTATGTCTTCTTCTGTCAGGAACGTGGAACTGAGCAGCAGTTCTGAGGTCAGTGTCTCAGCTCTCCACACAATGGAGAAAACAATATTGCTTGAAAATAGTAGGAAGGTAAAAAAAAAAGCAGGGAAAGGTAAGGAGTAGGGGAGGAATGGCTCTAGTTTTGCTGTATCTTTCAACTCTGAAGTCATGTGCAGCCTGTAATTTAGTCAACCACTAATCAGACAGAAGTACATTGAAGAGCTGAACCTAAGCTGATTGATACACGTGGTATTTCAATTGAGATTGTGCTGTGGATGATGACTTCAACCTTCATGTAACAGTTGAATTTGGTTCTGGCTTTCTCTCTCTCCTCCTTTTATTATCACTACCTAAACTTAGATCCTGGGTTTCACTGTAGGATAAAGGAAGAAACAACAACCCGTTCTAAAAAATCCACATAAAGTTACCCTGTGAGAGAATTGCACTCCAGTAATATGAGTTCATGGATAACAACACAGCTGTCAGGCCATAACTGTACATATGTTTCTCAGCAATGGAAATCCCGAGTTTGCATAATACCTGTTTACAAGTAAATATCATTACATAAGTCTCATTACAAAAAATTGCAAGACTCTGTCTACAGGTTTGGTTTTAGTGAAGTATCCTTTTTATACTTTGTAAGTGGAATTCAAATATAATACTAAGTATTTGGTGAATCAATACCAATGACACAGTAGCTATTTTTCCCTTCAGTTATACCCACCTGTCCAATAGAAAAAAATCTGCATTATTGTATTATGTTCACTCACAGGCATCTCCCATCTTTTTAAACTTTTGTTCCTAAATAAAATTAACATTCATCAGGAAAAACGGTGCAAGTAATTTCACTTGTATTAAGTTGTATTATAGTTTAAAATCCTGTCTTCAGATTTCAGTAGAGAAAACACTGCCTGGGAAAGAGTGTCAAGTATCTGCCAAGAATTAACTTTTACATAACTTTCAGTGGAAGTGGAGCTTGGAAGGATCTATACATTTATATTTGTAAGAGGGAGAATCAGTTAGAATACAACGATACCATTAAAAACCATTCTGAACTGAACTTAGTAAAGCAGCCTAGGTGAGGTGTGGCATTAAGCACCTTCTCAACTATTTTCGTTTTCTTAGGGGGTCTTTTCTTCCTAAAAGAAGAGTTTCTATCTCTGTGAACCATTAACTGCAACATGCACTAGAATGTCTTGCATAACCTCTTATTTTCTTCAAAACTGGTTTACTCTACATCACTGAAATTTAAATTTAGAACCAGCGGACTTTGTATGTATAGCTTACACTAAACGAGTTATATAAAGAAGATATGTCTCAAAAAACAAATCACATAAGTTAAAAAGTATCCTTCTTAGCTTTCTGTCACCTGCTTCTTGAGTCTGTGTTGTTGTACTGTGTGGTTTTTTGTCTGGGATTTCCTCGTGGAGTTCTCTTTTAGCTGCGTACCGCCAGAGCGTTTCATCCCATGTCTTTAATGACTTTTAGCTCACACACTCCAAATATTCCTGATTGGTAAAAAGCATCCATTGGTTCTAGATAAATAGCATATATGTTAGCACAAGTGAAAGTATATGTGAAATATCACTCATTATTAAGTGTTTACTATGTGTCTATGTCTGACTGAGAGGCTATGCGTTGTTGCACTAGTGAGCTTCAGAGGGTTGGCGCTTAAGCTCCGACTGCAGCAAAACTTGTTTAGCTCTTTGGTCTTCATTCAGATCCTGTGTGTTGGATGAGGGCCAATCATCACAAGTGAAAACAACACAAAAATACCTCTTCACACCTACGTCTTGTTAAAGGATATTATAAGCAGACGACACCTCCAGCAGCTCCAGGCCCCAGGGGTTCCTCTGCATGGACACTGGATCCCAACCTAGAGAAGGCAGACCCTTTTGGCTTATTCCTTTCCTTCTTCCTCCCCAATACCCTTCCCTTAACACATTCCTTTAGAAATTCTGTATAGTCCAATAATTCCCTTTCTGGTATCCCAAGTCATGTTCCACTTGTTTCCCCTTTCTTATCACTTGTAAAGTCCAGGTGGACCTGGACTCCAGCTCTGCAAAGCTCTGCATGGAGTTTTTGAACGGGCCGTATATTATTGACTGGAGACTTTTGGTCTTTGGCATTGCCTGCATTATTCCTTCTTCACCAGGTCTGTGTCTTTGTGTGGTTTTGTTTGTCGCTTCCCTCTTTACTTATCCCCTTTTGCATTGAAAAGGTGCTTGGCTGGATTACCTTAGTGAAGCAGACAATCTCACCTTCCACACACCCTTACCTCTCTAATCACTAAATTAAGAATAGAAAAATTGTATGTGAAAGAAATTATGGAAAGCTAGAAGTAACTGGTGAAGTGCCACAGCAGGGAAAGTTTTCAGTGACGCTAATGTATCTGTGTAGTTATGGATCAAGTCTGCCTCATCACAGGCTGAAGTGCTATTGAAAACTTGGTGGATAGTAGTTGGTTATCTCCTATGCGATCAGTGTCAGGGCAGATATTTTTGTGGTTGGTAAGGAATAATCTAATAGGGAGTGCCCTCCACTGTTGCATCACTTAAACTTAAATGAAAATACCCTAGATTTCTCCAGAAAAAGTGGGAAATCTTTCCTAAAAATCTTTTTTGTTTTGTTTTGATTAAAAAAAGCATCTTATAATCACACAAAATGGGAGGAGGAGGTTGGTTGTTTTTTTCACCTGTGCTGGAAAATATAGACTAGGAATGCTCAGTAAGCAAAGCAGGATTTTTTCCAAGTATCTACAATTTGTCTTGTCATAGTTTTACCATTGGATGTTTCTGCTGCTCACTTCAAGATTTTGTACCTCATCATTTACATCATGAGAAAATAATGAAGAAACATCAGCTGGGTTGATCACAAAAGGAGACAGGTAGTCAGATGGTAAGTGGTCTTAAATGAAATGATGCACAGGCCACAAGTCTCCAATGGAAACTTCAGCAGCCTTTTGTATTATCGGGGCCAGCTCCTGCCTCAGCCTCCCAGTTCCCTCGCAGAGAGAATGATTTGTTTAGCACAGGTCTCTGTGAAACCAGGAACTTGCCCTCTGAGGGCCAACAGAGGAGTTGAAATAGAACAAGAATGGGACTTTTGCACACTTCTAGCCTTTGGACAGGTGCTGTGACTGGGAATTGCCAGGGGCACTGCATAACTATGGTTTGAGAACCCAAACGGGCCATAGTTAGTTCCTCCGTATTATTGCATGGGCAGTGAGTAAGCTCCAGCCTATCTCAAACTAGAGTCATGATAATAACTAATAAAATGAGTGGTGCATGATAGCCTTGAAGCCTGCTTTATTTTTCTTAGACCAATTCTGTAAGTCTAAATGCTTACATACACATTCCATGTTCAGGTTCTTTTTTTTTTTTTTTGGGTGTGGAAAAACTACTTCTCTCTCTCCTTCCCTCCCTCCATCTTTTCACCCTCAGGCCTTCAAAGGAAGCTGCAATTCCAGATCTCAATTGCCCATATTGTCTACAGAGCAGGAAAAACATTGATCTCCTCAAAATTCCTTTCTGTTCTAGTCCTCATTCTGAGGTGAAATCGGAAATAACAGGTTTTGCTAGGGCAGTAGACTTTCCTCAAGAGACAGCATGCTGTTCATAGGACTCAAACCTGTTCTCAAGCATAAAAATACTTGTACAGGATATTGGTTTCTAAAGTGTTCTGTGTATAACTTTATCACCAGCCTCACCAGGTAATCCCTTTGTTCATAACTAGTTGGCCACTAAATATGAATCTCCAGGTAAAGGCACAATATTGCATTTTTATGGATGGTTCAGTTATGATCAGTGCATAAATAGAGAACTGTTTGAAGTTGCTCACATATAAAGGACGGCTACAGATTCTGGTAGACACATTCTCCATGCGCTACACCATGTACAGAAATGTGTTCAGCAATCCATAAAAGGCAAGAGTTAATGTAACCACTCAGTCAAGTTAAGAAATATGGAAGCTAAAAAAAGCAACTTGAATCACTGTAACAGCAAGAGGAATCTTGCAGCTCCGTACTACACAATGCAAAAGTAGTCATAAAAGAGCTGCTGCCTTTTTTTTTCAGCCTGCTGCAATACGACAAACAAGCCCCTGAATGTCTGTAAATAGTATTTCTCTTGCACTGACGCTGGCTTTTCCAGTCATAGAAATATTTGCAGTTTTAGAGGTGAGATATTTATAGATGTACAATCAGTAGCAGTCAAATGACGATAGAGAGGACACGGTGACTACAGGTGTAGAGAAAACTATCCATAGCCAAAAATAATCCTCCTGGCATGTGTTTCAGATGTTATACTGAGAAGGAAGCTCTGCTGTGTATGTTGTTACCCTGTTTTGCTGACGTGAACTTTAGCTGCTGATGTAGCCTCTATGTCACCAGATGCATTTGACTCCTGGATAAAGGAGCCACAATGCTATCATCAAACCATTCAAACGATTGACTATTGAACTTTTGAGACAAAAAGATGCTATATCGTACATCTTTCAGTGTTTTCAACGTGGTATGGCCTATTTGGGACAAAAAGCTAATGTATATCTGTCTATGTACAAAAATATCACCTCTGTCATTGGTTTGTTGTGTGGCCTGGAGTAGATCTCATACTTTGGGAGTGAAATCCTGGCCCAGCTACTAAGACTGGGAGCCTTGGTCTTCTCTTTAGTAGGGCTGGGACTTCACCCTGTGTCTCATAGTGTGAAGCTGTACAATGAAGACATGGATATACCGAGTCCCTGCCTCCATCACAAGAGTATTGGAAGTTGAAGTGTGAGTATGTTCACTCCAGAAAAATTAATGAGTTTTGTTAATTAACTTTGCTTTTGTAAATGCACAGAATTCTAAAAAAAAAATAATAAATAATTAAAAAGTCTAAGTATCTTTTTGATCATGAGAATTACCTGAACAAAATGAACCTTTTCCATCTCCACCTCTAGTCACAGGTTTTTTTCAGGAGTTAATCCTTACTGATAAACTAAGTACAATGTAGTCGGATAGATTAATTACCCTCAAAATATATGTACACTTCATTTTTGCATATACTCTATGGAAAAAAATTATTACTTTAATGGGGCCTGAGTCAACATTATTTTGGATACTAACTGAAGTCAGCTTTTTATTCCTTTTAGGGCTAGTTGAATATTTTGTACTGAGTTGTCATCGTTGTTGTCGTTGTCATCATCTTCTTCTTCTTCTTCTCATCATCCTCCTCCTCCTCATCATTGCCATAGTTTCAAATTACTTGATTTTTATGGAAAATGTTGATTGTTCAAAAGCTAAAAATCTCCTTTCAGTGAAAGAAATATTTTTAAAAAATATTTTTTAAAACTTACGTATTTATTTATGGGAAATGGGTGAAGAAAATAAATGTTTCAAGTACTATAGTCTATCTAATGGGGAATGTATAGTCCTTTATGAACTACGTTCCCAAGCCAGAATGCATCTTCAGAAATGCACCGGTAAAAGAAAGAGACTATGGTGAATCATACAAGAGAAGAGACTAGCATGAATGGAAAGAATGGGAGCATAAAGATCTAATGAGGAGTTTGCATCATCCAAATGCAAATGTTTGAGTTTTTATCGCAATCTTAATTAGGGTGGTTTCCTGCCCACCATTTTCCAACCACATTAGCTTATGTGGTTAGTAGTCATGTATACATTTATTCTGTATTGATAGTAGCTTTTTCCTTGGGTCACACTACTGGAATCTTTATTTTTCGTGAGGGATGGTTTTGAATCATACATTTCTTATTTGTTTTACTGTGGTTGATTGGAAGTGTCTGAAAGATTACAATATGCGTTAAATATATTATGGAGTGAACTGTACCTGGGAGAGGGTAAGTATAGTGATTTTCTGTTCTCTTCAGCATGGTGAGTGTCCTATCTACTGTAGCGGAACATTTAAAAGGATATTAAGACAAAAAACTAATGCATGCAAAATAAATATTAAGAAAGATAAATTAGAAAAAGGAAACAGGTGTACTATGAAAGTAAATAAGAAATTTTTAAGTCTAAGATGACCAGGAAGCTAGGATGCTAGAACAGGCAAAGGATGTAACCTTCTGAATATTGTTAACAGGTAAAATTAAGTGCTCTTCTTTGTATTTTCACACTTAAAAAAAATGTTTGCAAATTTAGGAAAAATAGGAAGTAAAATGCATAGGGCATCTCAGCGAAACTCACAGCAGATAAATTGTAGGGTTGCTGAAATAAGGAAATTCAGAGCAGGAAAGAAGGATTCCAGAATGAAGAACAATGATAAAAAGGGCAAAATGATACAAGATCAACGTACAGTTTTGGGAAAATCTCACTTAGAAAAAATACCCAGAGACACTCAGAAATGTTGGGAAGATACAATAAAGTATAAATTTCTAAAAACATATACGAGAAGCTGTAACACATTGTAGAGGAAAGAGAATAAGAAAACTTTTATTTCTTTCTTCCATTTAGATGAGCACAGACACTGTTCAATGATTCACAAACCATCTAGTACTCAAACTGAGATTACAGGAATGTGACCTTATAATGTCAGAAAATGCAAAGGATAGGAAACAAAGAAATAGATTATAACAATAAATATTTGGAAATAATTGGCTCCCTGTGTTAATCCCTGCTGTATCATCTCTAATACTTTTTCTTACCCACATTTCAACAACTTTTACAACCTCCTTCTCAAAAGTTGGTATTTTATGGTTTAAAAGACATGCATTTTCTGACATTCAACCTCTTTTTAACACTTTATTTAATCTCAACTTTTCATTGTACATTTGTAGATTGTATTCAAAATTCCTCCTTCCTCCTTACTGTCTTCTCTTCAAAATTTTAGGATTTTTTTGTTACACCCTTTTGTCAGTGATTGATTGAAACTTTGTTGAAGAAAGTTGGCTGAAGCTTTTCCTGAGGATAAATGTGACAAATAGTTATGATGGTGTTTGTGGTAAGATATTGCAACAAAGTAAACCATTGTCCAAACACGAGTTTGATCAGAAGCAGAACTGTGTCATGCTATATTGATATTCATTGCAAAGGCAGAGTTAGTCCTATTTGGTTTGGTTTCCCAAAGGTATAGAGAACCTGAACAACATGGGAGTGGCACACAGACAAAACCCAGAAGGACCATTTTGATTAGAATGTGGAAAAAAAAAATATGTTTCTCAAACAGAGTTCTCACTCTGGAAAAAGAAATTTCCCCCAGTATCATTCCCATTGCCTTTAGTGTTGTAAGGGAAATAATGTGACTCTGCAGTTTCTCCTTATAAAACTGACCTGTAAAATTAAAATACGGCCTAACTGTTCAGGTTAGAACTAGGAACGTTTCTCTTGGTCATTGCTTTTTCAGGACACAGTAATCCAGTTCTTTTCATATTTATTGCCTTACACTGTAGTTTCTCTGCTGCCTTGACTAGTGTTCTCTAAACATGTTAGAGATTTCTGTCATTTCTTGGTGCCTGTTGCCTCAGAACTCACCTCAGTGGTTCCATGTAACCATTTATAGAAAGAGTACCAGCTTCTGGATATGATGCTGCTTATGTAGTCTGAAAGCCCTGTTATCATCTTGTCAAATTTATCATGTATGATTGTCCTTATATTTCATTCAATATTACTGTTTTCTAGCTACAGTTGGTCAATTTGAGAAAGACACCCACTTGGAAAGTACTAATTGTTTTTCAGTATATATACTTTCCTATTTTCAAAAGTTTGCATTTGTGATATATACTACTACACTTTACTATAGTAAGTGATAATAAGAATATTGACTTTTAGCAAAAGCACAGTAAATATAGCTCTTTCATTTTAAACATGAAATTTCATTTTGTTTTTTGATACCACTTCCATGAAGATCACTTTGTACTCTTCTCATCTACTTGAATTTGATTTGCTGAACTGGGGTCTTTATTTTAAATCTTTTCCTTCCCTGGATCTCACATCTTGCTACTAATTTATCTCCTTTTAGTAATATCTGCAAATTTATATTCTGGTATGAATAGCCCTTTCATAAAATAATCTTCTGGTTATAACTGGACTACTCTCAGGAATTAACCCTGCTGATAATTTTTTGTAGAACTGATTCTCAGATATAAAGGCCAGAGGGGACTATTGGGTCATCTGGTCTGACCTCCTACTTAGCTACCCTACCTGAAGCCCAGGAGCTTGCTCCTAAGTTTGGATGTATTTCTTCTAAAGTCTATATTGATTTGGGGCATGAAGAGATGAGAGTTCAGCATTTGCCGTAGTATATTTGCAAAAGTTAATCACATTCCTTTTGAAATTTCTTTTATTTGGATTTCCTTTGCTCAGCTTTCAGCCATTGGTTCTTGTCATGACTTCCTCAACTTGTTAAAAACACCTTCTGTATACGGGTGGTAAATAATCACCGAAATTAAATCACCTCAGAAAAATATCCTTGGTAGACTAAATCTGTGGAGCTCTTTAAGACTAAATGTAAAGGATCATCCTCAGGTTTCTGAAAATTTTTTGGCTCTGTTTTTCATTCCTTTTCCCACTGTTTTGAACACCTTTTTTTTTTTTTTAAGCAGAAAGAGAGCAGTTCTGAATAAGTATACATTCACTGCTAAACTGCCATTAGCTGCACTAAATCAATGTGTCTTTGTGCTAACATTTGTCATATGTTCCTATGTATTGTTACCTTTCGTTCACAGAAGATCTTTTGGATAGTTACTCTTTCACATGATGGCGTTCCTCTCCAAGATGATTTGAATTCAGATTACAAGAATTAATAAGACAATATCACTAACATTGTCTCATTCCAGCTGAGTTTTCTGCTACCTAGCCATTATCTTTTGCATTACAATATGAGTTCTTAAATTCTGAGTTGGTACAGCACGTTGCAAAAATTAAGTTCATGATGAAGATTCCTCTGTAGTACAGTAATATGTGAAGTATATGTAATAGAACATCTTCAGTGTGCAGGGTATATATGTTACATTGACTGTTACTGATTTGGCAATTCTGTTGAAAAGCTGCAGACAGAGGCCAGATATGCCAGATAAGAGGGAAAGAATCTCAACTGGTGTAAATGGTGGCAGCTTCATTGCCCGTAATAGAGCCATGACAGTTTATTCCAGTGGAGCAACTGACTGTAAGAACTTGCCTCCCTGAATTATTCTGATCTCAAGATCTTGAAGTCTCTGTGAAAGGACAATATTATTATTCCTGAATGATAGTGTCAGGTGGATTCAATTTGCTCCAATCAGGCTAGGAGATGTGTTACAGCCTCTTTGAAATTAAGGTCATAGACAGAAAGATCCTGTTGAAAAGACCTTAGGAACAAGATCGGGGAGGAAATAAATTATATTATTTTTACTTTCTTATCAATGACAGATACTTCCTGCAAATGGGCAAGTGCAGGTTCTTGCTGTATTTAGTTCATTTAGAGTTTTGTGGGAACAAAGATTTTCTGGGATGAATTGTTCTTAATTTTTCATCCTGTAGTTTATGGGGTTTTTTTGGTTTTGTTTTTGTTTTTTAACACATACAGTCATTATTTTACTGGGAAACTAGTCTTGCAATATGACAGTTGAATGACTTTTTATTTCACTGAAGAGCAATACCATGTTTGCTTCTCTAATTCCTCTGATATTTCCACTGTTTTCTATGACTTGATGAATTATTTAGCTAGGTCCCTTCTTACCGAAAAAAACGTATCGCATTGTTTCTTGATGTTTTGTTATTGGTTAATCCAAATAGTCTTTTTTATGTTTTTATCAACAGCTGTAGTTGCAAAAAATCTTCTTTGCTTTTGAGGGTACTTCCCTCTAGTATTGCTCTTTACAATGGTTTCCCACGGGTTGTGTCTTGCAGGAGCCCCAACATGTGAGTTGGACAGTATATTACAAAGAATAACAGTGTTGGAGAATGCTGAGGTGGAGAAGATCAAGGTAGAGTAACGTGATTTTTTTGCTGTGACACCTTAACATGTATTATGTGTTTAGAAAGCTTAAATTAGCAAAGAGTTTTATGGAGGCAAAATGGAATCTTATCTGAATCATACAAAACATCTACACATAATACTTCTCATCTCTGTGTTGCTCACTAAAATCAAGCAATTTACAATTATATCTTAATATAGTTGAATATTCCACCTTACCTATAAGGGTACTTGTGGTGGCTTGAGTAGCTGGCTGCCAGACACCCATCCAGCTGCTCTCTCACTCCCCCTTCTCAACAGGACAGGGGGAGAAAATAAGACGGAAGGGCTCATGGGTTGAGATAAAGACAGGGATTTCACACTTAGCAATTACCTTCATGGGCAAATCAGACTCGACTTTGGGAAAATGAATTTAATTTTTTGCCAATTAAAATAGATGTGGATGAGGAGAAAAAAACCCAAACTAAACCAACACCTTCTTCCCACCTCCCCTTCTTTCTTTCTCAACGCTCAACTTCACTCCTTCATTGCCAACTCCTCTACTTCCCCTCACCCTGCCCTGCCTGGCACAGGGGCGTGGGGAATGGGAGTTGTGGTCAGTCCAGAACAGCTCCTCTCTGCCACTGCTTCCTCCTCCAGCATGGGTCTTTATCATGGGGTACAGTCCAGCAGGACAGACTGGTCCAGCATGGGACCTCTATAGGCTGCAAGTCCTGACAGAAAACCTTCTCCTGTGTGGGCTTCTCTCCACAAGCCACGGTTCCTGCCAGGAACCTGGTCCTGCACAGAGTCCTGCTCCTGCACAGGCTCTCCCTGGGCTGCAGCTTCCTTTAGGGCACATCCACCTGCTCCGGTGTGGGGTCCTTCACGGGCTGAAGTGTGGATATCTGCTCCACCGTGTCCTCCATGGGCAGTGGGGGGACAACCACCTTCACCATGGTCTTCTCCAGGGGTGGCAGGGGACTCTGCTCCAGCACCTGGAGCACCTCCTCTCCTCCTTCTTCACTGACCTTGGTGTCTGCAGGGCTGTTCCTCTCACATTTTCTTACTTAGATATTTTCCCAAGAGGTGCTGCCATTTTATCTGCTGTGTCCCGCGGGGGGTCAGTCGGAGCTGGTTGGAACCGGCTGGAACCGGCTGTGTCCAGCACGGGGCAGCCCCGGCCCCACCTCACAGAGGCCTCCCCGCAGCCCCCGCTGCTGCTGCCTTGCCATGTAAACTCAATAGAGTACCTCTCTTTTCTATAGTATTTTTCTCTATTTTAATAAAAGTTAGAGATTCAAAATATTTTTAATTTTTATTACATTAGTTTATCAAGATTACTTAGTTAATGTTTTGGGGATTTTTTTGCTTTTCTTCTTCTGTAGCTTTTTTAGCCTCACGTTCTTATGCCGAGGAATGTGTTCTGGGAAAGCTTTAAGAGTTTTTGTGGACAAATCACACCCACTTTGTACATCAAGCAAAGCACACCATGAAACTATTCCATCACTTCAGGTATCTCAGCAGCCTCTCCAGGTCACTCCCTGCTTTGCCTACATCTTATGGTCTCACCAGCTTAATCAGTAACAGGGATCATGCCCATCACAAAAACAATTTCATGAAACAAGAACCTTTCAAGAAAAGACAGTGTCTTCTTTCCTGGTGTTGGTTTTGTGTAACTATCACAAGGGTAGTTGGGATACCACACAGCATGCACAGATCTTTTGAATGCCTTCACATAGAAGATAAAAGAAGAATTAATTGCTGTCTAAAGTAGTTTTGTCTCTGATTCACTATAGACCTAGCTCTTAAAGTCCTACCTGTAATGACATACAGTGGCAAGATATCATGTTCAACCTTGAACAACCTTCAGAGCTGCTCCTGAACTTCATGCTACTCCTTTGAGCACACGGATTTCCCTCTGAACATGCGGGAGGCCAGACTGGGTTTCCGGTGCTTCAGTTTGCTAGAATATTACGTCATGTTAGAACAGGTCTGTGAGTCCTCATTTCAGCTAGTACAGTGTTAATCATAACTGAGTAATCCGTACAGATGGAGGGGATACACCTCTAGCATGAGACAGCCAATTGAGATTAAATGCTATGGAAACTGTGGAGTTAATCGCAATCAGCTCTCATCTTGATAGTAAACTCAACTTGTTCCTGTTGATACTGATTTCAAAAGTCTGATAATTAACATGGCTCCCTTTTTTCTTGTAACCTACTTTTCCAGTGAAAATATTTCCAAAGAGAAGCGAAAGACTGCGACAAAGGGTTCTTAGGGAATTGGCCACTGGATTAAAATTCACCTTTATGTAAATAAGCCAGATCCTGGGAGAACTACATTTTGTATCTAAGGGTATTTCTTTTTTTTTTACCAGTGCTTTATTGGAAGTCTAGTTTATTTAGATGGCAAAGAGCTTTCTGTTTTGACTGACTTAGCTGAGACTACTTATATCCGTGACAGGTATGCTGCTGTGAGACAGAAGAGAAACTGTCAACCAAATGTGTAGTCAGGATGGAAGAGTACCTGTATTCTGTTTTGTTTGCTATGATGGGCTTAAAGGGGCAAAATCTTTCACATTCAAGCCCTGCCTCCTCTGTACATCTGGCATGGATGCCATTTCACTGAACAGCTACCAGAAAACATGCTTTTTCTGGCAACGTTTGTTGCACCATAGGCAGAATGCTCTTCTGAGAGCAAGACAAATGACTGTGTGGACATGTGCTGTTAGGAAAATGGCTTTCAAACAAAGTCAAGAAGATGTATCAATTTTGGGAACATTTAACCGCTTCTATTTGAAGTCAGAGTTGTGAACAAATCCTACTGGAATGTTGAACAAATACTATGTGTTTACACAATATTACACCTGACCCAACCAACTATTTCAGTCTGGCATCCATGTTTGCCCCCAGTCCACATGAGCACAGCTGTAGTCCCACCATAGGAACTGCGGCCTCCACTGTTCCTAGAAGCCACATAAATCTGAATCCTGCCTTTGCTTAGAGAAGGCTGTCCCTAGTGTAAGGGAGATAAATCTACCCTGAAAATGTACGTATGTCTGGAACAGGATACGAAAGTGTATCTGAGGTTTGTTTTCTATGTAGCTCAAACCCTTCACAAGCACTACTCATACACCATTTGGCCTGCAAGATTCAGGCGGGTTTATTTTTTATTGTTTGCTTGGGTTTTATAAAAAATCTTTGGTAATAAAAAGTGAAGTAGTGATACAAAAATTAAAAAAAAAACAAAACAACAAAACAAACAGTGTGAGAAGTTTCAGTAAATTCATATAAAAAAAATCAAAGTTGAAAAATATCCATAATGCATGTATATAATAACATCCATAATACTTCCCACTGTGTTTATTCAGTTGGCTCCTTTTTATAATTATTTGGCTGTTTCTAGCAGGGACCCATGAGAAGGAGGAACAAAGCTCCCCTTAGGTCATTATTTTTCAGATTAGTAAAGTCCCAGCATTCCTTGGTGTCACTGCCAGCATTTTTATTAAGTCAACCTGTTACTTTCACCATTAAAACACATCTGAGTAGGTACAGGTAATAGAGACTGACTTGGCAGGGATGACTTAAATGGATGGACAGAATTCAAAGGAAGCTTGAATAACTGCTACACAGACAGCATTTACACATACATGCTTTAGAAGTCTGAGTGAAATCCTACATCCAGGTGAATAATAAATAAAAGCATTTGTTCTTTTGGTGGTTGCTGGTGGCTCTGTTTTATTATTTTCATGCTGGATGGCTAAAAAGTACAAAGCGTGGCAGCAGGACATCATTATGATAGGCGAACATCAGAAAATTTACAGCTTTAGCTAGGTATCCATAAGTTTCTTCCTTGCCCAATTAAAGGTTCCCCCTTTGGTATCTGCTAAAGTTTGGATGAAAGTTTCGTGTGAACAGGCTCTCGCAGGATTTCTATACAGTATTTTCTGCTCTCACTCGGGCTGAATAGGCACAGAGAACAGTAAAATATAATAAAAACAAGAGTGAGAGTAGAAATAGCTATATAAAAGCTATATAAATGCAATAATTGAAACAGAAATTAACCAATAATAAAAATAATAAACAGCATCAAAATGCCTTCCTTCTGTCCTTTGTCCTCCACAAATCCTTGGAGCTCCTTTTGTCTTAATTCCTTGTCTCACTCTTCTTTTGCTTTCCAGTGCTCAGTAATGTATGTTCCCTTTGACCTTTATTTGTAAAGCTAGGCCAATATTTTTAATCAGGTGTTTACAGTCAAGTGCCTAAATCTATATTAAGTATCTAAATAAGGCTTGCATTTTAAACGAGCCAAGCATTAAGTCAATAGCGGTTGTGGCCTCTTACTACTACCGAAAAATAGCCCAGCTCTTTAGGTGCCCAGTGCTCTACCCACAAGCTGGAAAATGCTCACAGCCATTTGGGGATAATTCTTACCTTCACTGTGCAATATGCTCTTTATGTTAAATAGAATTCTGCTATCATGCTGTACCTTTGGCATAGGAAGACCGGAGCATTCATGGCTGACCCAAATGTTAGAAGATAACTGCACATTTCACAGAGATCTGCAGATTTTGTGGTTAGTCTCGCTGTCACAAAACTACTTGAAATCTTATAATTCTGCCGTGTTTGTTGCATGAGAAAAAAACCTGGCTATACAAAAAGAAGAAAAGCATTATGTTATTTTCCTTTGTTAGGGAAATAGCGTATTAGTGGGTAGGTGCTCTGCTTCTGCCGAAAATGTTCGTTCGTCTCTCAGATATGATCCTCATACTACCTGTCTCCCAGCTGTCAGTTCCCGATTCAGGCAGGGGCTTGCAGGGATCCGTGCGTTGGCTGGAGGGGATGTCTGGAGGAGCTGGGAAGTAACCAGATGACTGACAGCGATTCAGGCTAGACGCGGCGTGGAGGGGGTAGGTACAGAAAAGCGAGCTAATCCTATAGAGGGAGTTGAAGGCTTTTTTTGAGGGAGGATGAGGGAGGTAGAAAGCATCTGAGGGATTTGCTGTAGAGTGAATTTAAGGTTACTGCTGCACCTCTCTGCAGCTGAAGGAGCCTGGGAGCTTGTCAGCACAGCAGACTATCAGTTACGCCAGCACAATGAAGCTGATACAGTTATGCTAGTGTAACAACCCATGTGAATGCTGTTATTCCAGAATTAATACTTCTCTTTTTTTCCAGTTTATCTTAAATATTGTGTAAAGCTGAACTGGGTTTTAAAATAAAGAAAAAAAAAAGAAAAAAAG
Organism: Rissa tridactyla; assembly: GCF_028500815.1. Lineage (NCBI taxonomy): Eukaryota > Metazoa > Chordata > Aves > Charadriiformes > Laridae > Rissa > Rissa tridactyla. Next base: position 106,980,630 of record NC_071468.1, read on the forward strand.
GGGAAAAAAAAAGAAGAAGCATTTGTGCCAGTACAATAAACCACACAGGAATTTAATTTTATGAAACTAAAGCTGTTTAATTCAGCCCTTGCAGTGTCCTGCTGTATGTCCAGCACGTGCACAGCTCTGAGTCTACTGCTTTCCTTGCAATAAGGTTAATATTAGCTCGAAATGGAGACCTGCTGGAGATAAACAGCAGTAAAACCAATTGCAGATGAGCTTAGCTAAAAGCAAGAGCTACAGTCTCTCGGTTTATACCAAAAGACAGCTTGAAAGGCTAATATATCATGCAAATGGTGGACCAGAATCATTTAGGCATAGATGGTCTGTGCGCTGTACAGAAGGAGTGAATCTTTCTGTATTCAGCTGTGCGTTTGTGTGTGCGCGTCTCGCTCCCCCTCCACCCGCTCCTCTCCCTCTGTCTCTCTCAGACAGGCAAACAGACCCGCTTCTTCCTTTGTGTTGCCAGTCAGGTCCTCCCTCTGCAGTCTTACACGGGAAGAAGATTTATAATAGCTGCATGCAATGCCAGTGTCTCAAAGAGACAGTATCACGCCATGTGGAGGATTTTCATATGGGTTTTAACTTTGCTCCACTGAATTGGAAAGGTACATTTTTTTATAATCTTAATTATTTTAAACACTTAATTCCTATGACTTTTATCTCCTGCTAAATTCTGACCTCCAAATACTAGCATCTTTAAATCACAATCTGTTGTCACAGTACTGTAATGGCTGTGATGTCTTAATTGAAAACATGGGGAAGTAAAGAATTCGAAAGTATAATTAGGGCACATTTCAATGTGAAGCTGTGAGTGCTGTTCTGTAAGACGGGCATCTGATATTTCTGACATACTGTATCAGAAATACAAGATTCAAACTAGAAAATGAAAATACAGCACACATGCAATGCAACTGTACCATATGTTAAGAAATGTGCACCTCGTAAACAGCGGGCTAATTAGCTAGAGAAAACAGAGATGACTGAATGATGACGCTAGAAATAAAAAGGATAATGAAATCTCGAGGCAGACTTGTGTAGGAGATCCACCTGGCAGCAACTTGTCAGGTTTATCAAATTAAATGGAATCAAAGGAAAAATTATAGGTGGGAAATAACGAACTTAACAGCACTACTTCCCTTTGTTTTAAGCTTTCAGTTGCCTGTTTCTTACCTCCCTGACTAGTGTCATGTATTATAATTAATAATGGGTGAAGCATCATAGTCAGAGAAACTCAAAAGCTTAGAAACTTTCCTTTAGGTCTGTGGAAAATCTCTATCAAAATTTGGCAAAGGACAGTTTCTTGGGATATCTCTCTTCCCATTCAATAGCAGGAATACAAAATTAAAATAGACTTTCTTTTGGCATTTCACCTCTTAGCCCCCCGTTTCCAAAAATTAATGTACAAAGTTGAATTATTTGATTTCAAAAAATCCCTAAAAGGGCTAACCAATGGCAATGTCTGGGTTCTATATTAATGAGTTTCTCTCTGCAGAAGAACCTATGATATGAAAATATAAAGCCTTGACAAAAAAATTGGGCATAGAAGCAGCTGAACTACGAAGTAAAACATTACACAGCAGGCCAGGGCAGGGAAGAGCCTCTATCTAATTCTTCTGACTCAAATATATGCACTAAATGACAATCAGTTTTGTTTCCTTCTTCTACCCTGTTTTCCCTCATCCCTTAAAGAGCATATCTAAACATGTTGCTTGGGATTTGCCTTAGAACTTTTCTTCCCATGGGTCAATGAACTCCAGAAGAGTCTTCGCTCTATTAAACTCCCTGCTGGTTTTCAGCAGCAGGAGGTCCAAGACATGCTTACTCTTCTATTTAGAGAAACATAACCAAGAAGACGTACTTCCACTATTCACTCAAGCCTGAAAGACTTCCTCTGGTTTTCTTCAAATGTTAGTATGTCCACCCAGAACCACCCTCCTTGCATCATTCTTGAGCTCTACTCATATTCAGTATTTTCAGCACAATGCTTGCTTTTGCTCCTCCTGATTACCAGAGCCTTTGTCCTCCAGCTTCTACAGCTGATCCATTGGTAGTTTTGGTTGATGGAGTCTGCGAATGGGCTGACATAAAAGATTCCTGTCCCGGTGGCATTTTAAGTTGATATGCTAACTGACAGCTATTTAATCTGTAACACTAACTACATCAGTTCTAATGTGCTAGGAATGCTATGTTTACCCAGATTGAGACATTAGCAAAAGTCCCATGGCATTGGGGAACTCAGTCTGTTCCCTTGCTACTATACAGTTGTTGTTTAAAGAAACTTACAGCTAATCAACATAAAGGCTTCCACAGAATGAGCTTAAAGCCTAATGGCCTACGGAAATTGTTTATAGCTCTGTGGTCTACTTTTAGTGTAGGACATAGCTTTCTGCACTGCTAATGAAATTTGTAGTACCTGAACTATTTACATGGGGTCCTTTCTACAAAGTACTCTTATCCAACAGATACATTTATGCACACCATTTACATGTGAAATGAAACCTCAGTGTTCTTAAGTAAATACGTACGTCATAGAATCATAGAATCATAGAATTGCTGAGGTTGGAAGGGACCTTTAAGATCATCGAGTCCAACCTTTAACCTACCCTGACAAGAGCCACTTCTAAACCATGTCCCTAAGTGCCCCATCTACCCTTTTTTTAAACACCTCCAGGGGTGGTGAATCCACCACCTCCCTGGGCAGTCTATTCCAATGTTTAATAACCCTTTCAGTGAAAAAATGTTTCCTAATATCCAATCTAAACCTCCCCTGACGTAACTTGAACCCGTTTCCTCTTGTCCTATCACTTGTCACCAGGGAGAAGAGGTCAGCCCCCATCTCTCTACAACCTCCTTTCAGGTCGCTGTAGAGGGTGATAAGGTCTCCCCTCAGCCTCCTCTTCTCCAGGCTAAACAACCCCAGCTCCCTCAGTCATTCCTCATAAGGTTTGTCCTCCAGACCCCTCACCAGCTTTGTAGCCCTTCTCTGGACACCCTCCAACACCTCAATGTCCCTCTTGTAGCGAGGGGCCCAAAACTGAACGCAGTACTCGAGGTGGGGCCTCACCAGTGCCGAGCACAGGGGGATGATCACTTCCCTAGTCTGGCTCACCACACTATTCCTAATACAAGCCAGGATGCTGTTGGCCTTCTTGGCCACCTGGGCACACTGCTGGCTCATATTCAGCTGGCTGTCAACCAACACCCCCAGGTCCTTTTCTGTCAGGCTGCTTTCGAGCCGCTCTGCCCCAATCCTGTAGCGCTGCATGGGGTTGTTGTGACCCAAGTGCAGGACCCGACACGTGGCCTTGTTCAACCTCATACCATTGCCCTCGGCCCATTGGTCCAGCCTGTCCAGATCCCTCTGCAGAGCCAACCTACCCTCAAGCAGATCAACACGCCCGCCCAGTTTAGTGTCATCTACGAACTTACTGCGGGTGCATTCGATCCCCTCATCCAGATCATTGATAAAGATATTAAAGAGAACCGGCCCCAGCACCAAGCCCCGGGGGACACCACTTGTGACCGGACACCAACTGGATTTAACTCCATTTACCACCACTCGCTGGGCACGGCCATCCAGCCAGTTTTCCACCCAGCAAAGAGTACACCTGTCCAGACCATGAGCAGCCAGTTTCTCCAGGAGAATGCTGTGGGAAACAGTGTCAAAAGCTTTACAAAAATCCAAGTAGATAACATCCACAGCTTTTCCCTCATCCACTAAGTGGGTCACCTTATCATAGAAGGATATTAGGTTTGATAGGCATGACCTGCCCTTCACAAACCCATGCTGACTGGGCCTGATCACCCTGTTCTCCTGCATGTGCCGCGTAATGGCACTGAGGAGGATCTGTTCCATGACCTTCCCAGGCACCGAGGTCAGACTGACTGGCCTGTAGTTCCCTGGATCCTCCTTCCGGCCCTGTCATCACGGTTAGATGCCATTTTTGATCTATCTGTAGAGTTATTTTCCCTTATCTCTGGTCCACTGAGGTTTACAGTGCCTAAAAGTGTCACAACTTTTGAGATCTTCTTGCGACAAGATTCAGACAGCATCTAATAAAAATCTGTGCAGAAAAGGTGACTGTACACAACAGCTTACTTGAGAAGGGCCAAACATAGCAAATGATGGAATGGAGCAGAGGCCATACAAAAGGCTTCAGCGTGCACATAGATGTACAAATACAGAGACGCTATGTCTGTGTGTGCATTTGCATTAAGCCTATACAGCTAATAATGCTAAGTAAAGAGAGCTTGAATTCCAGCACTGGACCACTGGTTTTCCACACTGCTTGACTGATAATAGACTTCATGCTACTCAGTTTGGCTGGTGCTAATTAGCACCCTGCAAGACAATGTCCAAGCATGGGGATAGCATTTGTCAGGAGTCATTCCCAATACCCAGCATCACCCTTGATGGTTTCTCCAAAACCATCTCTGAAGGTTTTATGCCCTGACACACTCCTCCATACCCCCATGCCACACACCAGAGCATGCTGCACATTGTCTCAGTTTCATACTAGAAAAGCCCCTGTGCTAAAAAGCTGCAATATGACCCTCATGTTATTTTAGACACTGTCCCCTTGAGGGGACACTCAAGGCCAAGTGTTATGTAGTGTGCCTGCATCCACTTTGTCCCACTTAGCCTCAGGGCCAGAAAACAGCCTTTAGCCCTGTTTTATTTAGTGACATATATAGTCAAGAAAACCTGAGTTGAAGTTAGGGAACACTAAATGAGTGCAGCGTTGAGCCAGGAGAAAGAAGGAAAACTAAGACAAATGGCATATGTCTCATGTATTTGTCAGCAAGGTTAAAAAAAAGGTACAGACCATATGAGAGACAAATGTTTGCTTCCCTTTGTGCCTTAGAGCGCCAAAATATCTCAGTGGGATCAACTGAGTTTTTCTACAGACTTGTCACACCACAACAAAATGCTTAATCTCCAGAGAAATTGCAAGCAGGCAGCTAATGCTCAGTTGACTAGGTGAATATTCATGTTGATGAACAGAAGGGTAGACACAGAGACAGAACAAAGACCTTCCTCTGCAGTTTATGTTGTTGAATGAAACTATACGAGTTCCCACTTTCCATGTCAGAGATAAAGCTTGTTTTCAAAAAGCAGAAAGAAAAACAAACAAAACATCCCACAACCTTAAAACTCATCTGGCAGGAAGCTGGGATTCAGTCCTTATATTTAAATTGGTCCGGCTATAAGAACACCACTGATGCCAACAACCCACATTATATGAGATATGGAAATTCTTAGCCAGGTTTAATCTTGACCAGAGTATGTGAGCCACATTTTGCACCAAACCCAGGAACACTGGGAATGTATGTACTTCTTGAAAGTCTACGAAAGAATAAAATCTCTGCTGACTGAGGATACATGTGACAAGCAATGCTACAGTGGTTGCAAATATGGGTTGTAAAAGAAATGGAGTTGTCTAATAGGAAGCTAGCAGTCCATCAAGCTAAACTATCAAGACTGGAAGCCCTGCAAGGATTTAGCTAATTCCAATTAGCAAACATTGTGCTGGTAATGACTGATGTAGACATAGCGTTAAAAAATGTGTTAGATCATGGCCAAAAGACAATATATGTCATAGGTATTAATATGTTCTTGAGGACAAATAGTATTAAATAGCATTGTAGAAAACACTATAGTAACATATCAATTTAGAATATAATCCAGATTGTTCATAAATAAAGCTGCAACCAGTGTTCATGGAACTGCTAAAAGTAGCATGGTGAGTTGTTCATATAGTTAAGACAAGTATGACATTTTTACTGGAGTTCCATCAACTCTCTAACCCTCAACTGCAGAGGTTAAAAAGTGCTTCCTATAGGAACACACACAGATAATAGTCAAAGACTCCATCATCAAGGCTAGAAGGTTTAAACTTCCATTCTTACAATCTAGATGGTTCTGGTGTGCCAAAAATAGTTGGAAACATCAGGACATTATATATTTTTAGAAAACATTAGTGCCAATGAAACACTGTTTTACTTGAAAATGAGTATATTTCCACTTGTTTCAGAAAAAACCCCACCTTTTCTTTTTTTAATAGAGTCATAGGATCATTTGAGCTGCTCCTTCACATAGACAACAATGCTCCTTGCCTTCTCTGCCTGTCGTTATTGAAGATCTTGTGTCAATCCATCCTACCACTCCAGTCACCTGAGCTATCCCATCATGCCTCATTGCACTGATCACAGGTCCTACCACATTATTTCCTTAAGACTAGAGCTAAAGTCTCACTTTATAAATGGTATCATAGAATGGTTTGAGTTGAAAGGGACCTTTAAAGGTCATCTAGTCCAGCCTCCCTGCAATGAGCAGGGACATCTTCAACTAGATCAGGTTGATCAGAGACCCATCCAACCTGACCTTGAAGGTTTCCAGGGATGGGACACCTACCACCTCTCTGGACAACCTGTGCCAGGGTTTCACCACCCTCACTGTAAAACATTTCTTCCTTTTATCTAGTCTAAATCTTCCGTCTTTTAGCTTAAAGCAATTACTCCTTTTCCTACTGCAACAGGCTCTGTTAAAAAGTTTGTCCCCATCTTTCCTGCAGGCCCCCTTTAAGTACTGAAAGGCCACAATAAGGTCTCCCTGGAGCCTTCTTTTCTCCTGGCTGAACAACCCCAACTCTCTCAGCCTGTCCTCACAGGAGAGGTGTTCCAGCCCTCTGATCGTGTTTGTGGCCCTCTTCTGGACCTGTTCCAACAGGTCCATGGCCTTCTTATGTTGGGGGCCCCAGAGCTGGATTCAGTACTCCAGGTGGGAGTAGAGTAGAGGGGCAGGATCCCCTCCCTCAGTCTGCTGGCCACGCTTCTTTTGATGCAGTCTGGGATACAGTTGGCCTTCTGGGCTGTGAACACACATTGTCAGCTCATGTTCAGCTTTGCATCCACCAGTACCTCCAAGTCCTTCCTGGCAGGGCTGCTTTCAATCCCTTCATTACCCAGCCTGTATTGATACCAGGGGTTGCCCCTACCCAGATGCAGGACTCTGCACTTGTGGGTTCTCATGAGGTTCTCGCAGGTGCACTTCTTGAGCTTTTCCAGGTCTCTCTGAATGGTGATGTAATGCAGGAATCAGAACAAACCACTATTAGATGGAAGCCTAAAGCTACATGATTCCATAAGTTAAAGTACTACTGCGGTTATTAGTTAGTCTGCAAATATTGCAGACAAAATATCCCTACTAGTAAACCTGCAGTGGTATATAAAACAAGTAAACCAGAAAGGCAGCAATCAGCAGAGACTTCTTCAAGATTTAATTCAAAAAGTAAAACCTCTGCTCTGAATGGTTCATGAAAAATAAACTGTTTTAAAAATTTCTAAGCAATTTTTAAAAGTAGATTTGCTAGTAAAATTCTGCTAAAATAAAGTCTATAGCCACAAAAATATTAAACTTAAGGTAAGATCCTACTACCATTGGATTGTTTGAAGTATTTATATGACAACTGGCATACTGTTTAAGTATTTTGTAATAAGTAATTGGAGGCTACAGGAACAGGCTCTGCACAAGGTGCCTAGACCACCAAATCCACTTGGTCTTGCAAGAGCAAGCAATGAGATCCTTTCAAGACTGTCCAAAGGCAGGTTAGTCAGTACTGTTACCATTGGGGAAAAAAAAGTTGTAGAAAACTTTCTATCTAAGGGAAAAATTGTGTCCTAAATACTTTACCCACAGCAATTTTGGCAAGCATTAAAACATGATAAAGAAGGACAAAAACCAAAGAGCATTCTCTAAAATACACCAAGTAGGTGTTATAGTGACTTCATTGTAAAACACTTTAAAAAAAGGCAGTGAGAAGCTCTTTCTACTTTATTATGAAAATGAATACATAAGCTTAGTGTACCAGCTTGCAAGAAGGTCATACAGCCAGTAAGAAGGGGATTACAGGCCTAAACCTTAGACTAACTATCATAAGCTCCTGACTTAGCCAGAGGAGACTCAGATATTTAACAGATTTGCAGTAAAATTAATTGAGAAAGTAGTGTAGAGGCTATTGGTGTAAGGTAGGATGTAAAATGGGAAAATGAGTATGTACTCTTGTTTCATTTTCATTTAGGTCCTGTGAGTAGATTAGTGTAGTTTATGTGCAGCTATATATTCAGCTATGGTGACAAATATTGCCTGCCAGAGGAGTTAACACAGCCTCTTTCCTGAGTGGTAGGGATTATAAATAAAGAAACATTGGCTACAAGGATTCAGATACACTAATATTGCAGGAAGAAGGGAACTACAAAGAAATGTTCATGATCCTGGATCTTCCAAGGACAGACTGGCTATCTAATCAATGGAACCGCTAATCAGTAAGGGTAACCACTTAACCAAGACTCTTGTTTTCTAGATCACACTGTTGTTCTGTTGTATACATTCTCTGCCTTTACAGATGGTCAGTTATATTGTCTCCCTAGAAGCCAAAATGTTCTCAGTACATAATTGAATGTGAGGTATAATAGACTTCGAATACCTGAAAAGACAACACAAAGAGGAAAGGAGCAATTTGTTCCCTGTATCATCAATAGATTAGGCTGAGAAGTAGTGGACTTAAATTATGGCAAAGTTAGGCATTAGGAACCAAATTCCAGTGCTAGGATAGAGATACCCTGGAAGATAACGGCATGGACCTCACTGGAGGTTTTTTAGAGCAAACATCTGTCAGGGATGATACAAGCATAGTTGAGTTTGGATTAGAGCTGGGAGATGGAAGAAATCGCCTCTTGAGGTCCCTTCCAGGCCTGTGATTCCATTATTCAAAGTCTGATTCAAAGAATAACAGTCTTTAATGTGTTTCAAATGGAATTATATCTCATTCAGATGTTTGTGAAATATCCAAATAAAACATGAGACTCAATAAAATCTGAAAACGGGAATGACTGCACTAAATTAATCTCTCAAGTAATTCTTTGACCTCTTATATTTCTCCTTTTGTCTTATTCCTATCATCGTGCTTGAGAAAACTGCAACCTAATAACAAATATATGGATAGCTGGCAATGACTCAAACTCATCCAGCTGTGTTCATACTTCAGCTGCCTTTTCTTAAGCAGTTTCATCTATTTTTTACCAGTTGTTAAGCTGATTGACTAGTCTTTAGACACCAGTGAGCGACAAGTTTAAAGTCAGTAAACCATACAGAAAGCCTGGATACAACTGAAACGTATTACCTATTTATGATAGCACTGTTTTTTTGTACAAATTTGCCCTCATTTCTGAATAGTGCATGTACTTGACACCCACCATACTACATTTGAAAGCCGGAATTTGAATGGTTTGTGACAAGTAATGAAATATTAGGAAACCGGACATTTCCTAAATAAAGATTCAGTACTACTTTCTTCCTGGCCCCGAGTAAGACATAATCCCTCTCCTCATGTTCCCATTTCTCAGTCAGTAAAATGCTTCATAGTTTTCCTCAAGATTCGGCTGTAGCAGTCATGACTGACTTCTCAGCTGAAGTCAGCAGCAGGGAGGCAAACCCCTTCTTCACCATTAGATAACTCTGTGATCAATAGGAATTGTCTGCCCTCTTAACAATAGGGAGGCTTTTCTAAGAAAAAAATTAACCATCCATATCAAATTGAAAGGAAATGCATAAGCTCTTTCCAGGTCAGTTAAGCACAGTGGGTTCTTCACCTTCTACCAGAACATAAAGAAGCTCCTCTCTGTCTATCCTTGCTGTCCTGTAGGTAACCTCCTGTTGTTCTAATGCAGATTTATTTAATTTTAACTTTTAATACATTTCCCTGAAACAGATTGCCACCAAAGAGGAGTAATAAGACAACCCTTTTAAAAGTCTAAATAGAAAAGAATTTTCAACTTGTTAATCATGACAAATAATCACCTAGATTAAAGGCATTATGAAATAAATCCTCTCATACTGAAATCAGATGTTTAGTAAAACACTTCATGCTATAGAACTTCCAGGACTCACATATTACTGATCCTGTTTTTATGAACAGCGAAATAAGTCAGACAGGCCTCCATTAACAGCATTGAACTTGCACATCTCTTACAGTCAGTGAATTTACACCAGAAGAAAATCAGGAAATTCCCAATAAGGGCCAACACAATTAGTTATACAAAGAACAGTGATAAAGATGCCAGCCTGTGAATGTCTAAGTATGAACTTAGCGGTAGGAATGTGAGCACTCCAGCTAACTTCAGTTAAACTATTCAGAGACATCAAGATTCAGAATATTGTATTAGCTCAAATCTAAATCAGAAAAGTAGGCTGAGACAAAGTGAAATATCAGATTCAAAGAAAATATTTTAAAGAAAAAGATTAGATGAGACCAGCCAGAAAAATCCCATATTTTCCAGTTCTACTATCTGTTATAGGAAAAATGTATTACTGAAATACTGTGGAGAAAATAGCAATTTGGAGAATAAGAAAAAATGGGATGTCCCCAAAAGAGAGAGGAACAGCATTTTAGAAGGGAGAAGAGATCTAAAATATTTTATAATTAAAGAACCTTCACTGGAAAACATAAAATACATTTTTCCTAGAAGCCATGCACCATTCAGTGCATAAGGACTTCTGGGTTCTGTTTAGCATTCTGCAAATAAGTCTTTTCAGTTAATCAACTAGGATTGGACTCAGACCAAAAAACCTTTTTTTTTTTTAAAAAAAAAAAAGTTTGGCCAGTAGTCTAGTCTAGAGTAGATTCCCTCTTTAATCAGTAGACATAAATCAACACTTCCAGAGCCTAGTACATCCCCCTTTCTCAAAATCTTTTCTTAGACACCTCCAAAGATCAATTTGTCCCATCTTAGGTCTTTCCATTGCCTGCTGGAAAGCAATGGAAAGTCTAGAATATTAGCTTAATCAAGATACCTACACTACTACTAAATGACAGCTTTATCTAAAAGTGTTTCTATAGACACAGCCTTGTGAGGCTTCACATCTATAGCATGTAATTGATTTCCAGGTAATTAATAAATATGCTAAACCTCTGAGGTAAAAGAAAAGTTCGACTTCCATCAGTAACAGTCTTCTGGACTTAAATTTATGACTGTCTCATTGCAGTGAGGTTTATTCACTGTGCTGGTACACCTTTGCAAAGGCAAAGTGCAAACTAATAAGCATGCTCCAGTAATTGAACATGAAGGAAATTATGAACTTAAATTAGTTCTACAGTACTTCAATGGATTAAAGGTATTAGAAAACAGGAAAATATAATCTCTTCCAAGTAACACCATGGTACTGATTCCTGTATGAAACCCTTCCTTGCTGAAGGACTTGCCACACCATGTGCACAGCAATATTTTCATTTGCTTTTGGGAACATCTGAAAAGACAAAACAGTGTGATTTTAAGTTTCCCTGTATTAAAAGTCCATAAAAATTTGTTCTTTTCTTGAAGTCTGTAAGAAACCACACACAAAGCCGTATGTTCCTTTCTTTTGCGCTGCTTTTGTGCTTTTTATTTTGCAGTGTTCAAAGTCACCACTGGAATCCAGTGACAGACCTTGATTAACTGTGGTTTATTTTTTTCTGCGGAAAAATTAAACTAAGGAAGTGTTCTCAAATAAGATAATAAAATATTATCATTCCATCACTCTCATTTTATTAAATATGCTCATCTTATTTGCAAAGTTAGTTGATCCAGTTTGGCATCTTTGTGATGAGACAGAATGCATAAGGAAAAACTGGTTTTGAAATGTATGTTTACATATTCTATCAGGTAATCTTACTGACAGACGTTTGTTACTGATCATTCTGTTGTGGTACGGTATAATTGGTACTCCTTTTCTCTTTGTTACTGTAAGTTAAATGGAAAATAGATAACGGTAGAAAAGCATGTAACTTTTTTTTTACTGCCATTCATCTCTAAGTCAGCTCCAAACGCAGGAATTCTGCCCAATATCTGTGAAGCCCTTCGTGACTCTACTTTTTGTTTCCTAGCACAAGAACAGAAATAATCAATGAATTCAAAAGGTGGCAAATTCACAAACTTATAAAACAAAATATTCTCTCACTCTGTTTGTAACAGGGCTTTGTTTTTCATCAATGTTGAAGGTTGTAGTTGAGCAAGTATTAGAGGATAGTTAGGTGTTTATGTGCCCATCAGAAAAAAAGTATATCAGAATATTTACTAACAGCAACAGGATTTTTGGAAATGAGATCAAAATTCACATTTTAGGCCTTAAGCAAATCACAGACTTAAGGAATAAGAATGACCCATTTAATGAAGCATTTTCCCCATGGTTTGTTTCCCACATCTTCCTGTGGGAAGCTTGTTGCTAGCCCTCAGACTCTGAATGGTGGACCTAGATAACCTGATCTAGCAAGATGATTCCTGTGTTCTTGTGTAAAACTCAGAGAGGATGTCATTAATGGTCTCTGCCATTATTTACTCTTGTGCACATTACTTTCTTCCCTAGGAAGATGGCAGGTGTGCTGGGACGAGGGGAGAGCATTGAAAGCCGGGAGCTGAAGTGGTCATCTTTTATAGTCTATAGGATGGGATGCAAGGGAGAAAAACAATTTAAGGGATACCTTACAGACCCAATAGCCATGCCCTTTTTTCACTTACAATAGATAAGAAACCTCCTTGGTATCTGTGGTGGGTTGACCTTGGCTAGCTGCCAGGTGCCCACCATGTTGCTGTATTACTCCCCCTCCTCAACTGGACAGGGGAGAATAAAATATGACAAAAGTCTTGTGGGTCGAGGTGAGGACAGGGAGATCACTCAGCAATTACTGTCACGGGCAAAACAGACTAGATTATCCCTATTCATATATTTATCTATGCAAATTAACAAATAAATTTAGTCATTAGATAGCTAAGGAAATCATTGCATGCTTCTAGCTTCATAAGAAGTTATGAATAAAGACAAGACAAAATCTCTGAATTTGCTTAAATTGCAGTAAAAAGGAGCCTATAAGAAAGGAATACCACAACCCCTGATCCCCCAATGACAGAGAGGCCAATTGGACAACAGAACTGCTAATTGATAGGGCAATCACTTGAATAATTATGACACCAGTTGCCAAGATCTCATGCATATTTTGTTAAATAAACTTCTGCCTCAGCAGATGAACTCTAACGTGATCCCTCTTAAAACTGGAGGGATCACACCAAAATTTCTCATAAGATGATACAGAAAGAAAAAGAGAAATTCAAGTTTATTTATGGAAATTATCGGGAGCCACAGTAATGATATAAAAGAAAACACAGTATTACCTTCCTACTGCCCTTAATTTCTTTCTGCAATCAGATCTTCTGTTCCCTATTTGGTTTCTGGCTGGTTTTTGGGCATTTCTTGTACTCTGTTGAAAGTCATATTGCCAACTCTTGTTTTCCAAATTCTTCCATTTCAAGAAGACCTATAATCTGTTGTGCATGAATCTGTTTACCCATAGTTTGAAGACCAGTCTAGTTTCTTTTCTTGACTAGTTGCACAATTCCCCAAAGAAGTTAAACATCTGATCTGAATCATGCATTTCTTTGGGACTTTTCTTGGTCCTTGGGGCTGTTGAAGGGAATTGTTTTCATAAGAAGTGCTTAGAGCTGTCACTGCAGTTATAGAGCTTGTGTTCCTCAAAAGGATTCTCACGAAAGTGTCAAAGTACCACTTCCCTAGCTAGAACTACTAGGCCTTAATGGACCTGAAAGGCTTCACCTAGGGTCTTCAAGCCAAAGACACAACAGTTAAAATCACAGATAGAGTCTATATATAATTTAAATATATTTTATAGATGCAGCAATGAGTTTATATGCTTTGAAAAGCAATAAATCGCGGTTTTTTATGTATATATATAATTTAATGTATGTATAATTTCTATATAATATAGAATACATTCAGTGTTATATAAAAATGAAAATATATGTATATACATGTGTTTAATATATGTATATAGTCTGTGCTTTTCCCTTAGTTGTATGTAGATTATGATCTAAATGGTAATTTTATATATATATATATATGCAGTGTGTATATAATTTAATAGATTATACATACTATTATATATTATATATAAATACAGAATGTTTCTATATGTTAAGAATGTTAAGAATTTTATATTTTTTTATATATTACATATAATATAACCAGGATAAGAGTTTGATGGGCCAACTGGGAAGCTAATCTGTAGGCACATGGCTGGAATGCCTTCTGCAGCATTTATGTAAGTATTCTCCAAATAATAAACCAAATTTAGTTGTGTAGGCATTAAATTCCTTCAGAATGCAGTCAACAGGCAGTACATACTTGGTTAGACAATAAGAGCCCTGTGACAATAAGACCTTCCACCTGGTTATTCAAGCTACAATCTGACTTTACCAGTTTTCCCAAACTCTCTATTAATTGTTCTTCTTTGATTTTTGTAAGCTTACACAATGCAGATGTTCTCTTTTTCACTCTCCATGTCTTTTTATTTGTAAAATTGTCTCTAATTCCTTTTATTCCTTTAATTTCTGTCTTTTAAAATCAGATGTTTTCCTTTGGTATCAGTGCAAAAAAAAAGTCTAAACTGGATCTTCAGTTGCGTCTTTCATCACTGGCCTTTCTTGCTTTTCCTTTATTAATTTCATCCAAAATGCTGGTCTAGTAATCATCTACATTATGGACAGCCTCTATTATGATCTATTCATTAACCTCTCATTATCTTCATTATCCTCATTCCTGACTTCCAAACTCTGCATAACTCCACTCTCATTATTGGCAATTTTCTCTGCAGTTTCTCAACTCTGTCCTTGTCTCTTCTAAGTCATGTGCCCTTCAGCTTCTTCTTTCATTCCTGTTTTTAGGCCTCAAATTTTGGAGAATCTTTGGATGTCTGAGTCAAGGGTGAACATACAAGCCAAGAGTGAAAGTCCTTGCGATCAAAGAAAGTTGATGTCAGTCATGGAAACCTTTCAAAATCTTAGAGTGAATTTTCAAAGGTTGTCTCTGTGCTCCCTTTTTTCTTTTCTGCCCAGCTAAAATACTTAGCACTTTTGGTTCCTAAAGTTCTCAAGGTGTTATAAAAGGCGAGCAGGCATTGTTAGCCTAATTTTTACAGTGCTAAGATAAGGTAAGGTAAAGCAAGTTCCCATATCTTACTAAAGGTCAAATGACAAATTAAAAGCAGAAATTAGATTAGAATAGAGAGTAATATCACAAACCCAGATTGTCTACCTGGGTAGACAATTCCAGATTAATATTTCCTATCAGCTGCTCATATCAAACTAAATACATTCTTTTCTACTCTAACATAGCAAGCTATGAAAGTATTGCTCATACGCTATTGAGATACAGTGATGTTATACTCAGAGAAGCAGGGAGTATTCTTGTGTTCAAGGCTAAAAATATTTTCCTTTCAAGATGCTGCCATGGAACACAATCAGGAACAAAACTTACTATTGAGCTCAGTAATAGAAAAGAGAGTACTTTCTTACACTCAAAAGGACTTTTTTGCCTTCACTGCAACTGTAGCTGAGATAGGTGAACCAATAACTGGCCTTCAGATATATTAAATTATGTTTCATTGATGGCAAGATCCTGTTTCCAGCTAATACTCCATTTAGTAGATGGCTTAAAGTGCACCTTAATCTGCATCGTGCCCCAAGTTTGACATTATTTGTGTAGGGCATCACAGGTTGATAGTATTTTTTTTCTGCTGACAGGCACAGTTCTCTTCTCCATTAAAGCTTATGGATATTTATAACTCAAAGTGTTCTTGTAGTAGCTGGTAATATAGAACACTTCTCTGCAGTCTACTATTTGACAGCTTCTACTTACTGAGATCTTACTGATGAGAACATCCATAGCTCTTAAAGTTACTAGATAATTGTGCCAAGGTGATCCTGATCGCTTAACTGAAAGAAGCAAAGACACAAAAAACTAGTTTCTTACCCAAATTCTTGTGTCATATTCTTACTAGCACTAATGGACACCACCTTACTTAGATAAATAGCAAGCCAGCTCTGACTTCTGCATCACTTTTTCTGATTTCTTTGAAATAAATGTAGACTTCCACTATCCTAGTCAACAGCACTGCCTGCATAGATACAAATCAAAGTACATTTTATTCATGCTCAAGAACATGGAAACAGTATAAAAGCCCAGTGCATTAAGAAGCAGGAAATTAGAATCAGAATGAGGGAATCACTGGAAGGACCTTTGCGTTATTTGATCCAACCTCCAATCCAAGCAGGATTATTGCCGATACTAAATCAGATTGGGTTTAGCATGTCCTGAAAACCTCCGTGAGTGGAGACTCCACAACTCCTCTGTGTAGTCTTAGTGCTGAACTACCATTTTCCAGCATTCTAGCGCTGAAAAAGGTATTCATAATGCACTGCCTGAACCTCCCAAGCTGCATCGTGTGGCTGTTTCCTGTCAGCAAGTTCAGGTACCTCAGCTTCTCCTCACAAACTGTACGTTGTAGGCTGCTGGTCATCTTGATTGCCCTCTGCCAGATCCTCTCCAGTTTCTCGACTACACCCTTTAATAGGGGACCCAAAAGCTGGATACAATAGTTCAGGTGTGCCCTCATACAGTAGAAGTGAATAATCATAGAATTGTAGAGTCATAGAATAGTTTGGGTTGGAAGGGTCATCTAGTCCAACCTCCCCTGCAATGAGCAGGGACATCTTCAACTAGATCAGGTTGATCAGAGCCCCATTCAACCTGACCTTGAATGTTTCCAGGCATGTAGCACCTCTCTGGGCAACCTGTGCCAGGGTTTCACTCATTATAAAAAATGTCTTCCTTATATCTAGTCTAAATCTACTCTCTTTTAGTTTAAAACCATTGCCCCTTGTCCTATCGCAACAGCCCCTGCTAAAAAGTTTGACCCTATCTCTCCTGCAGGCCCCCTTTAAGTACTGGAAGGCTGGTATAAGGTCTTTCTGGAGCCTTCTCTTCTCCAAGCTGAACAACCCCAACTCTCTCAGCCTGTCCTCATAGCGTAGGTGCTCCAGCCCACTGATCATCTTCATGGCCCTCCTCTGGACTTTGTCCAACAGGTCCATGTCTGTCCTGTGCTGAGGGCTCCAGAGCTGAACACAGTACTCCAGGTGGGATCCCACCAGAGCAGAGTAGATGGGTAGAATCCCCTCCCTTGACCTGCTGGCCACGCTTCTTTTGATGCAGCCCAGGATACGGTTGGTTTTCTGGGCTGTGAATGCATATTGTTGGCTCATGCCCAGCTTTTCATCCACCAGTACCCCAAGTCCTTCTCATCAGGGATACTCTCAATCCTTTCATCCCCCAGCCTGTATTGATACTGGGCATTGCCCCGACCCAGGCACAGCACCCTGCACTTGGCCTTGAACCTCATGAGGTTCACATGGCCCCACTTCTCGAGATTGTTCAGGTCCCTCTGGATGGCATCCCATCCCTTAGGTGTGTCAATCACATCACTCAGCTTGGTATCATCTGCAAAGTTGCTGAGGGTGCACTTCATCCCACTGTCTATGTCACTGATGAAGATGTTGAACAATACTGGTCCCAATATGGACCCCTGAAGGATACCACTTGTCACAGATTTCCATCAGGACATTGAGCTGTTGACCACTACTCTCTGTATGTGACCATCCAACCAATTCCTCATCCACCGAACAGTACACCCATTAAATCCATATCTCTCCAATTTAGAGAGGAGGATGTTGTGGGGGGATTGTCTCAAAGCCTTAAAGAATTCCAGATAGACAATATCCGTAGCTCTTCCCTTGTCCACTGATGGAGTCACTCACAGCTTGTCATGGGCAAGCCTGATATTACCCCTTCCCCCCTCAAGCCTAATTTAAAGCTCTGTCAATGAACCCCATTAGCAAAACCCTCTTGCCCCTAATAAGTTCATTTGGACTATTACTGAAAATTCTCCTAACTTAGCACAGTATGTAGTTTGCCTCATACATGGTGAGAAGACACTAGGACCTCAGATTCAGCTTGGTGTCTGCTATACCCCTATGGTCACTCAGTAAGTCAGCTCACAGCTGTATTGACTTATTCCATGCCAGAAACAGAACTTTGAACTTCTCATGGGTAAGCTGCACAGGCTTTCTTTTGGCCCAGTCCTCTAGTGTCTTAAGGTCTGTCTGAATTGAAGCTCTAATGTTTATTGTCAACTGCTTACTTTGATTTAATATCTTCCATAGATTTACTGAGAACTTTTGTCTTATCATTGAGGTTGTTGGCAAAGATGCCAAACAATCATGGGATCATTATCACCTTCCACTGGACATCACATCACTGATTACTACCCTCTGAGCACAGAAGTCCAGCCAATATTACGCCTACCTAGAAGAGCATTCATACAACCCATCTTTCTTCAGTTTAGAGGGTAGATGCTCCGAGAGACTGCCAAAGCCTCACTAAAGTTAAGGTATATTACATCCACTACTGTCACTTCATCCACGTTGCTAGTCACTTCATCACTGAAGGCAATTGGGTTAATAAGCATGACCAGTCCTTGGTAAACCTTTGCTACTTACTTGTCCTTCAATGTTTAGAAAAATCCTCTTAGAATCTGTTTCCAGGAACTGGGATGAATCTGACTTGCCTGTAACTCCTGGATAGTTCTTCCTGCCATTTACAATACTGGGCATAGTATTTTCCTTTTTTCATTTGCAAGGGACTTTTCCAGATTGCCCCAATTTTTTGGCCACAAATAAGTAGCAGCTTCACAATCACCTCAGCTGTGTGCTCCAACACTTTCAGATGAATCTTATCCAGGCCTCAGGGATTTGAATACATCAGGATCCTCCAAGTAGCCCCTAACCTGCGACAGTTCCACTCTTGACTGCTCCTCTCCTCCCTACACTTGACTGGCTTGTGCAGCAATGTGGCCTCAGGCTTTTCCGATAGGGACCAAGGTAAGGAGGCGGGGAAGGCATCAAGTACTTCAGCTTTATTCATGTCATCCATCACTGGACTGTCTCCTCCCTTTCATCAGTGGTCCCACATTTTCTCTGAACTTTTTGCTCTGAACCTTTTGCTGTAAGCAAACTGACAGAATCTCTTCTTCTTACTCCTCATGTCACTGGATAATTTTAAATCCAGACGGGCTTTGGCTTTCCATTTTCATTCTGAGTAATGTTTCTCTCTTGCTGCAATCCTTGTTTGCAATTTCTGGTATGCTTTCTAGTTTAGCTAATATCAATTTGATATTCATTAAAAATCAATTATTTCATGTGTTATTGTATTGCTATTTGCATTGCATTAGTTCTGTGTAGCCCATGTTTGGTCATAGTTTGTGTTCTGGTGTCACATATAGTAAAGTAATAGTGGATTAACATAAACATGTGTGTATTTATAAAGACAAACAGGTAGGTGAAAATTCACTTGTTAAAGCTGACCAAGTTAAGGGTCTACACCAAACCTGCGGGCTGCCAGGAAACCAAACTTTTCCAGGCAGCAACAATGCTTACATTCCTTCTCATTCAGAAGAAACTTATTTTTAATACTTTAGGTAGTTATATTCAAATCAAAACATATGAGTTGTGTCCTGGTACTGTGACACCCCTAAACTCCCTATCCATAGGACCCTGCTGTTTGAAGTTGCATGGTAGTCCGACTGCCATCACTGATTTTTCACATCCACCTTAGAGATATATGAACCATTATTCTAGATCTTTTCTCTTGATCCTGGTTTCCTGCATACCTTTCTCTATCTGAGCAACTTGTATAGAGGCTTTCAAGGTTTTTCCCGATCCCTTACTTAAAGATAGCATCCGAAAGAGTCACTTACCCTAAAGATCCCTTCACCCTGTAAATGTTAAAACCGCAGTTCACTCTATCTGCAACATAGTTTTTAGATTTTCTTATTAGATCAGATCAGTTGGATTTTTTTCAGTGAAACATTGGTTTAAACGTTTCATTTTCTTACCTTTTAGAAAAATGTATTTTCTATTTTAAAGCAACATATCATGTAAATCTACCACTATTTTAGAGTTTGAAGTTTGAAGATTGAAACAGAAAGAAAAATGCTTCAGTTGCTATGAGCTTTTTTTTTTTTTTAATTTATTTAGCTCTTAAATATAATATTTATGACGACTACAAGCAGGTTTTTTGTCCCTTCCCTCTAGTTAAGGAACAAACTTGAGGAAGAATGAGAAAGTATTTTCCACCCACAACTTAAATTAGCTCTGCCACATAAAGTTCATGTATTTCTTATGTTTATATTGAATTTATCAATAATTAGTATAAGAATAGAAAAATTCCATATTAAATTTTACTTTCCCTTATGTATTTAAATAGAACGGCCTAGGAAAGAGTGTTTTCAGTCTTCAGTTTACTTCCAGGTCCCTCAGACATTGGGCGTTTTTCTCCATCTCCAGCAAAGTATGCCATAGCTCCTTTCTGCTTCCCCAGGGAAGAGGTAAGCCAGCATTTATGAACTCTCTTATGACATCTGGAGGAATCAAATTCTTGGAAAGTTACAAGAAGGTCATGCTGTCTGCTGAAATGCCAGAGGACCACTACCTAAAAGATGGCAAACTTAACACCCTAGTATGCAAGAACACAGTCTTGGTTTATATTTATGTGTTTTTCTCCAACATTATAAATACTGTTTTAAAGCTCTTTTTGTTTCACTGGCATAATTAAATATTATTTGCCTGCAAGCTGCAAGGTTTTGTAATATTTTTTTAACGCCTTTTGCACATGCAGCTGTGAGATATTTGACGAGTTATTAAAAAAACCTTAAATCTTGTATCCTTATGGTAAAAAGAAAGAGGGATAGACAAAAAAATCCAACCCTTTCATGCTGACTTGATATTACAGAAATTAAATTTTTTTATTTTTTTTTTTAAATTTTACTTCTATGCTCCTGTGATAGGGGCCAGAGTTGATGAATGGACGTTAATTACCAGCGTACATCTCAGCAAAACTAAGTGAAAATCAATGTTAATGTGTCTTCACCTAAACTTTTAATATTGTTCCTCTGGAGGATCAAATTCAAATTGCTCCAGCCAGCAACCTCTGCACAAACAGGTTAATTTATGATTCAGATGTATAACTCCACACAAAGGACTAATAAGCAGTTAAGCAGCAGAATAGCTGTAAATTTTTACTTGGGAGGAAGATACTCATTTCAGCCTTTTTTTTCTAAAAAAAAAAAAAGGAAAAGTTTGAATAATTTTCTCATGTCACTGTTTGTCAGTGGAAAATATAGGATCACTGTGGACTACACCAGTAGATGAGAATTCCAAACACAAATCACCCAAGCTCCAACTCCTGTGCTTTCTTTTACTTTAATTTTGAAGGTTTTGGAAAAGAGTCAAGTTGTAAGAGTTAACGAATTTGTTCAGCAGAACTCAGTGAGAATGGTGGTGAACACTAATGAAACATTATAGATGAAAAATAAGAGCACACTAACCCTGATTTTTCTTGTATCACAAGCAGTTTACAGAAAGCACTGTTTCTTACTGTGTCCATGGAGGCCCAAGCTTTTAAAAATGGATGCAGCTAAATATCTAAACTCTGAATTCAAATAAGATTACATTAAAAGCTTAACAACCCCGGTATTAAGGACTTGGCAAGGTGGAAGGAAAAGCAATACAAAAAAGGTTGTGCTTTAGAGAAGAGAACTCTGAGATGTCAACCAGAAGCAGTCAAATGCTGAGATCAGGAGGAAAATGCAATGTGGGAGCCTTTTGAGGATAGTAGATTTATTACTATTACAATGTTCATATATTGCCAAAGGTACAGAGAAAATGAGGTCACAAGAGACAAGAGGCACAAAGCTGCAACTCCTTTCATATAAAAATGATTCTCTAAGGCTTTCTTAAACAAGAGTGGAAGGTGATGTACTTATTCATTGAGCATTGCTTTAGGATACCAAGCAGGAAACGACAAGCAGCACATAACCGAGGAAGACACGAAATCTTTCATAGGACACACTGATGCTGTTCCTGTGCATTTCACGGTGTGATGGCACACTCCAGTAATGCAGCCTAAGCTCAGTTAAACAGCTTAGGACTCTACATCTTCAAAAGGAGATTCCTAGGGAAGGATATGGTGAAGATCTGTGAGTTCCTGTTCACCTTCTCCATGCAACCCATGAAAAAATTATTGGCTAGTACTCATAACAAGGACTAGGAGCAGACAATAAAAATGCCAGACAAAACTTGTTGAATAAGCAGAAGAGACTACCATTTCACTGAGGGCATGTATATGATCTGGAACTTATGGTTACAACTTATCGGCTACTGTGTGCCAAAAATATCAAAGAGAAATCAGACGCATTTGGATGAAGGCTGCTTAAAAGGTTGTTAAATGGAGAAGTGTGTATACAGTTTTTAGCATCCCTAAGTGACTCATTCTTGGAAAGTGGGAAAATGTTAGTGAAAATATACCTGCTCTCTTACGGTGCATCCCTAAGCTTCCATTAGCCGTCGCTGTCAGAAACTGGTCAAGATGGACATTTGCTCCCACCCAGTACAGCTACTTTATGTTAACTAGCCTTTTATTTTGTGGTTTTTTATCCTGCCTTTTGTGTCCTGTTTAAGGGAGAATTTCTCAAGGGAAGGATGGAAATAGGTGTCCAGATCTCAGTGACTGACAGTCATATTGTCTTTTGCACCTTCTTTCTATTAGGTTTTATTGATGAACAATTATTATTAGATCAAAGTTGTTATGGTTGCTGCTTCTGTAAGTTAAAATTATCATTCATTGTTTTAAACCCTTTTTTTTTTTTTTTAGGCTTTCTTGTAAGTAAATATAATCGCAGAGATAGCAAAATTAGAACTACATTTTTGTCTAATTGCAATATAGCCATTCAGTTTGGCATTATTTACTGTCCATTTATTGACCCTTTCATTTTTGAAGATGAGTATCTGTAATTTGCTGGAAGAGTGAATAATAACAAAGTCCACAATGGCCAACAATTACTGTAAAAAGCCCCAATATACTCATATTGAGCTGCTTGAAATGTTTCTGTACATTGTTTTTAGTTGAAAGAACTTGAAAAAAAATGTTGCAAAAATATGTTTGGATAAACACATTGAAGAGTTAAATCTCATCTTCTTTAAAATACTTCCAGCCTGGGAGAAGGAGGAAGAGATGTCATTGGCAAGTGCAACAATTTTACAACTGCTTTTCAAAGAAATAATTTTTGAAATAATTCTATTTCAAATTTATTTTATCACGCCAAATTTTAATTGAAAACATGTTTTTTTCAGATTTCAGTGAGGCTTAGTCTCCCAAGTTATCCATGCCTTTGTAGTTCTCAAGAATTCTTATTCAGCTACAGTCCACATTACAGGGGGAGGTTCAGCAGTTAATTTTGAATGCTGATGCTAAAAAAACCTTTTTAGCACATGCTTAATCTATTTAATTTTAAGCGTTTGCACCTCATAAAACTTGGTCTGGCAAATTAAGACTTCTGATCTTTTAAGGGGAAACCACAGACATGTTTAAAAAGGAAGACTTGGAAGGAAAAAAGGAGGCATAGTTATCTTCTCTGTTACGCAATACAGCCTCTCTATGATTTTTAAAAACATCTGTGTCCCAATTTATCCCTAAATAATGCTTATTCAGTGTTTAGTAGACTTCAAAACACTTTGCAAAAGGGACCAAAATCATTATCAAAGAAAAATCAAGGAAGTGATTTGTCGAAACTCAGTGGTTTTGCACAGAATAGAGCACATATGTCCTAAATTTAGTCCACCAGTCAAGCTGCTAAATGACACCAACTTTCTGAATTATCTTGTAATTGTAAATAAATTCTTAATTCTGGCTCAGTAATATTGCAGTGCTGTCAAACCCAGACTGTAGGGCTCTCTTGTTTTGTGAGGGCAGTGGTTAGCAGTCCATGATTCCTTATTAAGCAGTAATATTTGTGACGATTTTGTTTAAAAGTGTAAAATACAGGTGTCAGTGGTGCCTGATAATCCTGAAGGTTAATGGTGGTTTATAGGCCCAGAGTGTTGAGAAACTCAGTGTATGTTAGTTTTTACTCATATGCCTATGACTGTACATATATATCCCTCTGTAAATGCGTTTATGTACATGTACATATGTAAACAGTCATATAACACATAGTCATATAAAAACAATGAGTGATGTCTGTGAAGAAATTGGAAAGCCTCAACTGGAAAGCTCAGTACAAGTGAAAAGTATTATTATAAAGTTTGAAAAGATGATAGAGGTTTTTTTTTTTTTTAATATGAAACTGTCAGTTTTATGCTAAAATCTAGTTTCAGGTTTCTATAACAAATCTATCATTGACAGTTTTACTTTTTTGTGATAACTCTGAGAATTTCTGACATTTTTGCGACTAATTTTTTCAATTTCTTTTGAGATTGTTGAGACACTAATAACTGTGGTCTGCTTTTAGGATTACTTAGAGACATCTTCTGTTCGTCTTTAGAATAAAAAAAGCCAAAGGATAGTCACTCTTCTAGCAGGAATTCAAATCCCAGTTTCCCTAGTCTGAAGACACTATTGTCTTTTGAGATCACTTTTAAAACAATGGCACCCTGAGGCAATGGGCCAGAAGCAATAGTGTCTGCAATTAGTGTCACATTCAATCCAGACCAGGAGCATAATGTGTTTTGTTTTTACAGAAACCTTATTGGCTGTGTATCTCAATTTTATGATGATGTTTTAAGAATTCCCAAGCCATATACCCTGAAAAGGTCTGTATGCTCATTAAAGAACTGGTCTAGGGTATCTTAAGGAATTTGAACAGAAATTGAACGTACATTTAAAGACATCTGCCAGAGAAATTTAGCCTTTTTTAAAAAAAGTAAATTTGGTGGTGAAATAAAAGGGTGATATTTCAGTGGAATAAAGCAGTGGCTCAAGGGACATTTGTATATTAAGATGGCAGTACAAAGGACAGATTAAGTTCTATTATTGATAAATTATTGGAACTGCAGTGAAAGCTAAAGATTTCCATCAGGATCGCATTCTGTGAACACCTGTGAAGAAACTGTTTTTCCCCACATAGAGTTTAGCATAACGTCCTGGATAAAGCCATACTATGCAGTAGATATCAAGTGCAGAAACAGCAAATTATAGACTTCTAGGATGAAATGCTGGCCCTAAATAAAAGAGGGTAGAAATTCAGTGGAGACTACATTAACCCACATGCTTCAAGTACAGAAGAGGCTTTTGCAACAGTTTAGGCTGACCCTACTTGTAGTGAAAGTGCAGTTCCTGTAACAAGCCCAAAACACCTACACCTGCTTAAATGGTAGGCTTCGCAGTCTGCTGACATTTTAGTTAAACAAATTTTGTTAAACAGTGGCTACTTGCCTCTATTGTTAATGATTAGCACTAGTGATGGCATTTGCCTTAATGGACTTTCAACACCTTTACTGTAGAGCCTCATCTGATTTACCTATAACTTCTGAACCTGGCTGTGGGTCTGCCTCCGCTTCTTGTGAATGTCCTGGCCACCCATACTCTCTGCCTCTCGCTACCCTCCCAAAGCTTGGGTACTCTCAGGTGAGGAGCAAACTCTCCCTCCTTCCTCTACCTGACTCAAGGTGCAACACCCAAAGTCATGCTTGGTATGCAAAGCTAAACAGAGTGGGGTGCTTAAGTGCGTGCTGTTCTGCATATGCCAAAGTGGGTGTTTGGGTTTGAGCCTTACGCTGTTTTCAGTTCACACAGTCGAGCTTTCTTGCCCTTACAATTGTAGCTTTTGGTTGTGGATTTCAGAACCAAGGGCCAACAGATAAATAATGCCTTTTGGTATGACACTTCTGGGAAGGACATTAACAGCACAGGAATTTAGTACTGAGAACCAAAAATTAGCAGCAGAGAGACAACGCACAATAAACCATTTTCCAGATGTATCTGACTCCTTAAATGATCCTATACTCTCACAAAGTCAGACAAGTTAGGTCAAACACTTTCAATGACAGATTAATTAACCTGTTTCATTATTTTGAAAGGAAATAGGTTAATAAGCACTCAACAACATGGCTTGTGCTCGGTTGAAACACATTAACTGGAAATCTCAAGGAACAGCCATATTCAACATAGCTGCAAACTCCAAAATATGCCCCTTGGTAGAATCAAGATTTTGGAACAGGTTAACTGGTAATTCTGCCCCTCAGACCTTTATTTTCTTGAGGGCCATACTCGTATGGCATCCTTTACAGTCAAGTACAGCTTGACCGGTATGAGGCTATTTCTTGAACCATAGACAAAGCAGACTTCCAGAACTGATTTGGAACAACAGGGACAACTACACAACAGTGTCTCAATCAATTTACAATCTGCAAATCAGACATAACTCTTTCCTGAGCCAGTATGAATGCTTTTCAGGTCATCCTTTAAAACTCTGAAATACATTTAAATACCGCCTGTTTGATAAAGACACTTCTCATATTGCCTTGCAAAAGGTTATTTAAAAAAGCAATCATGTCATTTCTACACCTTATGGAAGTTAAGAAAAACTTCGTTGTAGTTCCGTTTTGTTAAATAAAAATACCTGAGTAGAGCAACCACCATCACAAAGGACTATCAGCAACGAAGTGCTGAACTTCCACAAAAAAATACCAGATACTTTGCTCTCTTTTCTTCTCATAAGCTCCTCATAAAGAGTGCCTAAACTATAAAGTAGACTACAAAATCCCATAAGAGATAGCAAAATGATGACAATTATAAAGGAAAACCTAGGTTCCTATATATAAAGCAATGCCCGTGGACTTTATGTTTTAATACTCTGAATCAAGGTCTTTTTTTACTTTTTCAATTAAAATGGATTTAGTGTGTGCTGCGAGACGAGAGATGTCAACACTTGAAAACTGGTGCTAAAATGAACATTTTCCTCAGTTAGTACCAATAAGGCGGTAGGACCATCAATAAAAGAAAAAAGAAAGTTCAGAAATGAGATGTGAGGTTTATTAACACCATAGATGTGAATTTTTCAAATTGGTAGGAACAGATTACCTTTTGGAAGGTGACCGGAAGGAAAAAGAAGAGGGAGGACGCACTGGATAAGAAAAACAAACCTGTTGGAACCAAGACAAATTATATAGAAAACGGAAGTATTAGTAGCATCACTACTTTTGCAGAACTGCGACGGGAGAACTTCATTTGACATCTGCAAAAAATATTAATTTAAATAGAGGAAATTCCAAATAAAATGTTTTAAGTTATTTAAAGGAAAAAAAGAGAGGCAAATGCCAAAGATCTCCTTAGTGATTCTACTTTTTTTGTTTTACATATTTAGAAACATTTTCTACTAAGGGTTTGTTGGGGTTTTTTTTCTTTTTTGTTGATGCTGTCTTCTTTCTAGGTGCTTAGACTACATTTTAATGTTCTCTAAAACCAGGAGTGAAAATGAAATAGGAGTGCTCCTGTCTGACAAGCACTGTATGAATTCATTCTTTGGGTATTTTTGAGGATGCTTGTAGGTAGCCCCAAGAATCTGTGCAAGAACTAGTTATTAATGCACTGTGAAATGAGCTGCATTTGTATGTTATTTATTGTTTTCCGATGCTCAGAAAATGTGCTCATTTTGAGGAACCCACTGATTGTGCCCACCTGGCCCTGACTCTTGATAAAGTTGATGATAAAGTAAGCCTGGTTTCAGCTTTGTCTCCTGTACTTTAGCACAGATGTCCCTGGATTGATACTGCTTCAGAAACAGGTCATCTGTATCTTTCTCAAAGACTTTAAAAATTATGTCAGCAGAGCTTCTAAAGGTAAGTCACGGTTGAAATAAGAAATTAGATTATTTAAGAGTTTTCAGTGATTCATAATCTTGTTTTTATTCCTATGGAAGGGTGTTGTTGCTTGTAGTTTCCCACTGGAGACAAGAAAAGAATGAAAAGGAAAGGACTTACTTCAACGATAATACAAGCAACTTTGAGTTTAGGTTTTCTTCTTTTTGACAAGATGCAAGAGGAGCAAAAAAGCAGTGTTTCATAGCCTTAAGGGAGAGCAAACCAGATGTCAGCTTGAAGGAAACATTGGTTAAATTATCTCATATAAAGCTTTTGTTAGACCTCAACGGCAACGAAGCCCTGACATGCTTTTGCATACACAGATTCTATTACAAATCATCTCTGTACATTTATTTAGGAACAAAGTGGTTCTATTTCATGGGTCATATCCATGGTCCTACCTCAACTGCTAAATGAAAAAGACCCTCACCCTCTCAGCTACCATCAAATAGCACCATCCTCAGCCAATTTCTTTTCTTTTCTTTTATCCCTTTGCTGTTGTCCTCACTTAGCCATACTGTTTTTCTGCTTTAGCACTTTTTTGTACACTGTGAACAGTCTACATTTTTGTGCTTGCAGCCACTTTTTATTCCAGTTTTTTGTTCCCCATAGGCAAATCTCACCAGTCTATGAGAAAAACCCCAAGGTGATACAAACTAGATACCTTTTAAAAATAAATAAAATAAATCCACAACATCTGCATCCTTAGTTTCTCAAACACAAGCTAATCCATATGAAGTACCCTACAGAGGTGATGATTGCTTTCAAAGTGAAAAGCAACTCTTCTGTTGTTTCCATGCTGTTGGGATTTGCTCTTGTGCATGTTCAGCTTTGCCTCAAGCATGCTTCTTCTTATTCCTACTTACAGGTATTTGCCCACCCTAGATGGACCAAAAAAAACCCCATGGAATGATGCAGGCCAGAAAAGAGAGGTTTGTCATTCTGTTTGTTTTCAGTTGGACCAAGCGTTGTGCTGTGGCCTGAGGAGCCACAGGTTAAGATTTCATCCAGGCCAAGTGCCTGCTCTGACTTCAGTGAGACTTCTCACAGGCAGTTACCCTGTGGACATCTTTTGGTCGTATCTTTCAAGTGATGTGCACTGCATCCTGTACCTGAATCTGCCTGAGAATGTGAGACCTTCGGACCCATCAGCCATGCATCTCTACATACATTTTGTCAGTCTGACAAAAAAAGGCACTTTGCAGACCATGCTGAGACATATCTTAAAGACAACGGGTTGCATTTCAGAAATCTCCCATTTGTGCTCTTTGCAGAATAAATTCACTAAAGCAATGCATGATCCATGATGAATGAACAAAGGAATCGTTCAGTAGGTGCTACTTGCATTTCAGTAACTAAATAGGCCATTTTCCTGCTAGGCTTTCTCGAAGACTGGATATTTTCTCCTCATGCTGTAACAATTGCGGGTTAAGTACGCTCCCCGGCAGCATGAATGCTGCTTATTGATATTTCTGACACTTCTCTTTTGTGTTTGGCCATTTGAACACCTCACTGTGTAGAGGTGGGCATAGTTTCTTTCTGAGTGTCCTAAAAGTTTATGCACAGGCCACCCTCTAAACTACCGACTTCAGGATCCTAATGAAGCTTA
Source organism: Rissa tridactyla (assembly GCF_028500815.1). NCBI lineage: Eukaryota > Metazoa > Chordata > Aves > Charadriiformes > Laridae > Rissa > Rissa tridactyla. The sequence continues at coordinate 107,009,878 of NC_071468.1, forward strand.
TTGGCAGGGTGGATAGGGTGGTAACATTTCGAATAATCTATCTGAATTAGTCTCACGGTGTCCAGAAATAAAACTACCTGTTTTTTTTCTCAGGATTGCACAATGAGATAAGTCTGCAACTGAGTGAGAAAAGAGCTATCTCACAAAGAAGGGCAGCACATTAATCATGTTGACAGTGAAAGCTGTCCTTCACAGACAACAGTTCTATGCTTACTGCCATTACAAGCCGTACTTGTCATTTCAGGTATAGATCGCATCCTTGTCTAAGGAGGTGGCTGTTCATGGACTAGTATCCTGAGCCAGAATGCAACCCATAGACTTCTGAGAGATGATCATCCAGGCCCAAAAAGCATCCTTCAGAAGTGAAACAGGTTGTCATCCAGGGACTTTCCGATACTGCTTTGTGAGGTGGCACGTAATCATGGAATCGGTCCTTCCACAATTGTTCCAAAGATATGACATTCACTTTTCTGAATCATCAGTGAAACAATTTATTCCACCTTTATTTTACAGATTCCTCTATTGTCCTGAACCATGAGCTCATACCTAAAGTCTGTAATTACCCAGGCTCATAAGGGCAGAGGCACGCTGCCATTTGACAAGCACTGGCATTGGTACTTCAGTCAAAATGTATTGCCTGTCTCAGTTTCAGATTTTGCAGACCTGTTACTCTTTCAGGTCACAAAGGGGCACTTCTGTGGCAAAAAAAAAAGGCAGCTCAGTGAACGGGGCTGCAGAGAAACCAGTCATTTTTTGGCTTTGCCTTAATGTGATGGGATGATATTTAGAATGACTTACTGAAGTGTGATAAAAGATTCCAGAGGCATCAACAAGACATGTTTCTCCTCACACCCAGGTGATCTCATGCAGCCTCCTTCATGCAGTCAAATCCCATTTCCTCAGCAATCTGAAAGGCAGACTGAGATTTGCCTGTCCATGAGGGAAATAAAGATATAGACTCTTACATACAAGGGTCTCAAAAAATAAAGGAATCTCAGTTTTTTATCTGACACTCTCTTGGAGCAGGTTATGTTAGATACGTGCATCCAAGAAGCCCTTCAATTCTAGCAGCACCTTACAGATATGAAAAGCAACAGCCTGTGGATTTTGTGCAGCTGACTGTCCATGGGCTTCATCTCATCTCCAGCCATCTTCATATAACTCAGCAATGCGCATGTCCTCACCCCACACAGGAGATGAGTTGTTACAGCTCACAGGCGCATGTCTGTGACTCTCTAACTTGAGCAATTTACTCTACAGGCCATCAGCTCGGTTGGCCAAGCAGATGGCTCTTACAGTTTATTCACTGAGATGTAGAGCTGTTCCCCACAGCATGCAGGAGATATGCCGCTTTCTGCTCAAGCCTCCTAAATCTTGGTAAGCGGAATATGTTCCATTTGTTCAAGGAGAGAGAAAGCTCTTCCTCTGGCTATTAATGGATCCTTCATCCTGTTGACTCTATACAATTCAAGCGTCCTTGTAGATCCTGCAGCAGACTGATTTGTCTCAGAAGTATCTCTCTACTGTTTTCACAAAAAAAAATCCCCCCCCAAATCCAGTCAAATATTAAAAAAAAAAATTCATCAGCAATTATTTGAATTTGGTACAATTGCAAGCAACTGACATGCCACTCCCCACCCCTTTTTAAACTATTGAAGGGCTTCAATAATAAGAGTTATTCTTAGTTGCCTGGATAATAAAAACAGATTTTCTCTCTGCACCAAGTATAATATGTTGTGGATCTTCCTGCTTTTTCATATTAAAATATACTTCACTCATTTTTTTAATCTGCTTTTTTTCCCCAAAATCTTTTAAACCATTTCTTTGGAGATCTCCTAAATTGCAATTTCACTGGAAGGTATACAAATTTTTTTTTTTTTATCTTACCTAGTGCTAATCTTGACCTTAACTTAGTTCACGTGCATTTTGAACTTCAGTAGTCAACGGAAGGTGGATTGTGTGAAGAGGCGTACCTCTGACACTTGGTGAATACTTTGCACCTGGCTTCCTGCTGTAATGCATGCACACAACAGGTTGGGCGAACTCAGAAGGACTTGACTGTGTTTAAACCCATGGTTAGGCTGCTAAAGAAACATGACTTGAGGCTTGGATGGACTAGATGATCTCCAGAGGTCCCTTCCAACCCTACCATTCTTTGATTCTGTGATTCTTCCAAGGACTAATTTGTAGGCACTTGCATTAGCATTAGCGTAGGTCATAATGTGTAGTTTATTTCTCAGAAAATGTCGGTGTACATAAGTAATATTTAGAAAACATACAGCATGAGGCCACCCAAAGACCCGGGGAAAGAAATTCAGCCATTTGCAATTTGACTATGGTTCGAACTAGACAAAAAGAAGTCAACACTTCCCATCAACCAATTAACTTCAATTCACAAAATCACAATTAAAATATTCGTGTAAATTGTATTAATCACAGAATATTTTTTCCAGGCAGTTTATACACAAACACCTAAATAACATTGTTTTTTTCAGAGAACTCAAAACAAGTAGGATCAGACCCACTATAAGCTGAATACTTTTGTGTTTTTACTATATGTATCATAGACATTTATCTAGATTACATTTCTGAACAATCTGCAAAAGCAGGTCAGAGCAACTAATAAAATGACCATGTAGAACCAAAATAAAAAATACTTCTGTTGTTCAAACTACACATAGGTTAAAAATGAAGGTACACCTCTTTTATGCATACTTCCAATCATACATAGGCAAAAATCCTGATGATTTCAGGAAACTAAAAGCATACCATCAGCTTGATTATTTTTTTTTCAGCTCAAAGAATAGTTCTGAAGCTAATTTTTGTCTCCATCTCTTTATTTATTAAAACATTATGGATACAGATTAATTTTACTTGCTCCGTGTTCAGTATTGTTTCATTTCCTAACAAACAAAAAACTGCAAGAGTTTTGTTAAGTGAATGGAGGCATAACAGTTTAGCCATAGATTTGTAAAAACAAAGAAGCCAAATACTACTTCATACAATTAATTTCCAACTACTGTTTCTGAAAGTCTCTGCAGTGCCCTTTCAGCAACTGCACGTTCAAGAAGCTATTTCTCTTCCTTGAGCAATCAGAGAATACCACTGCCACAAAGTTTTGCTCAGTGAGGGCAAGGCTGCTTTCTGCAGTGGTGTCAACAAATAAGTGCTGTTCTTCAAATGCTGACCTTTAAAAAGAGCATTATTAAAACTAATACATTATCTTACAGAGACTGTAGAGCAAGCAGGAATAAGGCTTCTCTTTTCTAGAAGAGATACCATTGCACTTCACCTAAAGCTTCCAAACTTTGTGAAAGTGCTAATTTTTCATATTTAAAAACGGTTCTGCGCTAGCCTTGTTTGCCATGCCTGGGTAGGCGGATCTGCACTAAGGAGCAGGTTTTATCCCATTCCCAGATGAGCTGAGTAGCACAGCTGGTTGAAGACAGTTAATTGCTCTTCATGATGATTAGAATGTTGTTAAGGTTCTCTCAGAGGGAGAAAAAAGAACATGCATGTGGTTTGAAAGGTCACGGTGGAAACAAGATATAGCAGGCACAAGATAGTGTTATATTGACAAGTGTTTATCATAGGAAAACACACTCAGCGTTAAAACCTGCTAGGTCTTCCAGTTGATTACAATGTAATACAGTTTCATAAAATAACACTATGATTACGTGTCCTTTTGTAAAATCACATTTTTTTTTCTCTTCTGCACCATTTTTGTAGTTTAAAAGCAATGCAAATACACTAGAAAGGTCTTAAAAACCCAACTAGTCTGCCACTCTCATGAATTTGCTTCTGAAAATGAATGTATTATATTTCCTACACTTTTGACTATACATAGAAGCCACATGCATGTTATATTTTATTTCCATTTTATTGTACGCAGTCATTAGAAAGTCTCACACTACTGATGTAGCCATGGATTATGCTTTATAAAAAGGATATATGCTGCTTCAAGTAACCTTGAGAGCTGGGCAGCATTCTATGCCTTCTTCGATACCCAGGTACAGTGGTCCGTCCAATATAAGAGCTGGAAAATAGCACTCATGTAACGTGATGTACACATGCAGATCAATGGAGTTCATCTCCAGAATAGATGCAGTGCAAACAATTGAGGGAATTGAGAAGGAAGATATTGATATGATTATCCTGTAAAGGGGTAACTTCTGTAAATAGGCAGAGGCTCTTAATCCCATTTGACCATCCTACACATTAAGAATGGCTGGTCAGTCTATTCTTGCCAGATGTTTATGGTGGGTCACATCTGCTTTTTCCCAGGATACCATAGAATCCAGCAAAATAACACACACTGTTTTGTTCTCTCACTCTGGCCAATAATTTCCAGTGAACATGAGAAGAAAATTCAAGGTCACCCTTTCAAGAATGCTTGCTCAGTCATGCTTATTTAATTGCTCTTGATTCTCTTTGTCTCCAGATACGAGCATTTACTGAACAGCTTTATCTACGTTGTCCTGAAGCTTCGCTTATTCTAGTCAGGTTTCCTTACTCAGCACTAACATTTCAAAGTTCTGCCGTTCCTATATTCCTGGAAGAGAAATACTTTCAGAAATACTTTTGAAGAATCCATAGACTATAGTATAAGCCTAAAAGAGACACCTTTGTATACTCTTTCCAGTCTTCTCAGGCTTTACTCTCTCATGACTGGCACTCCAACAAAAACACCTGTTTTCTGTGACTATGTCTGGTGGTAACACCTCTGAAAAATCGGGCCATTTATTCTTAGCGATGTCACTCAAAAGATGAAAATTAGAAAGTGCTGGTGCATGACCTTTAAGTTACCTTGATGGGAGAGGTGATATCTGAAAAATACAGAAATGTAATCTTCCTGGGTCTTGTTTGAGACTTTCCTACCTTTTTCATTTTTGGTTTGTGTTCTGTTTGTTTGGTTTTTCTTAAATTAAATTTTTTGAACAACTAATACTTTTTCAAGGCAATGGTTGTATTTAAGGGATAGCATTTTCAAAGAATTCCCCTTCATTGCTGCCAGTTATTCCAAATGTACATTCCATTTGGATTTAGTGAAATTTTACTTCAAAAGAAAAGCCTCTGATTTCCTTTGCCATATAAGTATTTAAAGACTGGCAAGTGTTAGGATGAAAAATTCGGATGTTCTGCTGTGGAAGATAACCCACAGCAAAATTACTGATGCTATATCAAATAAAAAAGTCCTAATGATAGTAATTCAAAGTGGGATGGAGTTCAAAATAGGGTCATTTGCATTGAAAAAATCCCAAAACAATGTTGTATAGCCTAGCTCATATAAATTATTAATTATGTTGGTTTAGCTGTTACACTGAAAAATTGAGGTTGAGAGAAGAACAACTGGCTCCACTTAAACTGATTTAAAAACATGGAAACAGTTTTTTGTCATCAAAACAAAAAGAAATAATTTTCTGTAAGAAAAAAAATGCTCCACAGGCTCAAAGCCATTTTATTTTGGGACCTTGTAACAAAAAAAAAAAAAAGGCAAAAAAAAAGCAAGTGAAAATTCAGATAGGATTTTGGAGGTTTTGATGGATAACCTGCAGGTCCATACATACACTGACCTTCTTGTCTTGGTTGGTGCATCTAGCTCAGATTAGGGAGGTACCATGTGGAGCTTTTTCAGCTGATGTTTCAGAAAATCAAAATTGAATCTAGTCTGGGACAGGTTTGTCTTCCACACCTTTTCTCCCCAGTACTAAACTGAATTCATACCACTCGGCCTTCAAGTCACAAGTCCCTTTCCTTCTAGCTGTATGTTGAAGAAATTATGCTGTACGATCTAAAAACACTGAGTTCAACAGGTCAAATTCATCCCTAGGGTGACTTTGACTTCAGTGAGGATGCCGCAGGGAGGCATTTGGCTCCGTGTGCCTCCCATGTTTACTAATCACGGGAGCAGTAGCAGTCCTCTCCATTTGAGAAGTGCTGTGCGGAACTTTCATTACAAAATAGCAAAGCGCAGCTAACTCAACTTTGAATTTAGTTATGGCTTCATTAAAATTTTGCAAAGTTTCTGACTGAGCATGAATTTTTATAGTTGATGCTTTATGGATTCAGCTGAGTTTCAGTGTGCATTTTAATCCTAGACTCACAGTGAAATACAAAGAAATGCAAATAGCAAACAAACTTCGATATAAATGCCAACAAGACAAATGCTTGAGATTTTTTTCATTCTAATGTTGCTAACACTGACCTCATCCCACATAACAGTGATTTTTAACCAGATTCTGCTTCCCTTCCTCACCGGATGGAGAAGGGAAGGTTGGTTATCTAAACGAGGATGGCTAGGTCAGGAATATAGGTTCTTATATAATTAAAAAGTAAAACATTTTGGTGAATACTAAGTGCACTTAAGCTAAGAATTAACTCCTGTTGTGATGCCCAGAATCATGAGTGCTAGTAACTGGGTTTGCAGTGCACTGGAGCTGCAGTCTACAGCACATCATGCAGTCCTGGTCTCCAGTATACCCTGGTCACGTCCAGGCTTGGAGATAGACCTGGATACACAGAGTCTGCCCGTACACCTGTGTTCCCTTGGGATGCATGGGGAGCCACAAAGGCAGGAGCACTGATCCCATAGCAGGACTCCTCACCTCAAGAAGATTAGGACCTGAGATCAGGTCTACAATGTACACTGCAGAGCAGTGCCTTGCAATCAAAAAGAAATTACTTCGGCCTCCAGGAGGCGTAGGGCATCAAGGCACCTAATGTTACGCTGTGTGGATGCTCCATAGCATGTATAGTACTACTCAGAGAGCACGAGGCTGAGAGGAAACGGCACTTTGACACATCAGCAAACCCTGGCACACTCTGTACATCACACAACAAGGACTCTGCCTGGCCTCTGAAAGGTTTTTGTATTCTCAGAGAGGCAATTTGACTCCACTAAAGTGTTTTCATCCATTGACTGGTTTTTAGTAAACCAACATAGAACCTACTTTATAAATGCATCCTACATGTATATATGTATGTATTTACACACACATATATGTGTGTGTGTGTGCATATATGGTAATGGTGTCTCAAGAAACTCCTTTTCAGATAAAATATACAAAAAATTATTTTACATTTTTATCAGATCTCTTTAGTACTTCTGAGGCTCTGTGTGAAGACATTTTAACTTTACCTGAGGTACCCTGGCTGTCTAAAGAATTTTAATAATGTGCAAGAACAAGTCTTGCTGCTAACACAGGAATACATGCACAAATTTTCTAACCCGCTATTCCTGGTTTAAACAAACAAGTAACCTCAACACAGTATCAAGGACATTGCACAGAAATGAAAGATACATATTGCTTGAAATAATTGTAACAGTCTGGAACCGTCCTGTATCTTTAGGATGGTTCCTCATTTCAGTGTCAGCTTACTGCTCTCCGGGGATCCTGCATCCGACCTTTCCTTTTGTGCTGGGGACCATGTATGTATGCGGTTCCTCTGGGAAGGAATCAATAGGAGGTTGCAGACGATGTTTGCTACAGGGGAGAGCGTCCTGCGGGACTTCTACAGTGCAGCACTTTTCTGTTTTAAAGGAATAGGCATGGAAAGGGTTTCAGTTGGTTTAGTGCACGTTCAGTTGTTTTTGTATCTATCTGCTGCGGTCTTATTCTCTGGAGGCAAAAGCAAAGCTAAATTCAAGCCAAACATTGTGCCTCCTGCACTCTATTCTCCATCCTAAAGCCAAAACAGAAGCCTTAGAAGATCTGTATCAGTAAACCTTACATGCTGTGCATGCCCTTGGCAGGGATATGTAACTCTGGAGGGGACTGACTCAACCAAAACAGAAATGGCTTAAATGTTTGCCTTAAAGAAGGCAGGGTATTTACGAACACTTTAATTGTTGCCTAGCAAAAGGCTGTACTACTTGGGAAAAGGTGTGTAATCAGTAGCGCAGTGCCTGCATCGTATTTCACTCTCAGGAAGCCGACACTGACACACCGTCAGCGTAAAAATCCAGCAGATATTTGCCAGGGAACACTCATCCAAAATTGGAAATGGTAGTAAACAGCCAGGAGTTTCATTTCTCGCTTTGTGTGTTATGAGGAGGACAGCAGGCATTAGGAGTTGCTGTGTAGTTCAAGAGCTGTAATATCACCATGGGCACAGAGAAGTGCCAGAGCCTCCGCGGGGCCCAGGGGATGTCCCTGGCCACTGATTGTGTGTGGAAGACACTCAGATGCTATCACAACTGCACACAGCCTAAACTTTTCAGCTAGATAACTCGTACATTTGCTAGAGATTTCAAGCAAGCTGTTGCTGCTTCTTATGTATCCAGCATGAGGGTATATTTGAAACAGGAATGCATTTCATTTCTAGTGCGGGTATGAATCCAGCAAAGCCATCGTGATGACAGCAAGGTGTCAGGATGTTCTTTTGTAATAATCAAGAGTCATACCTAGTCCTCTTTGTATATAAAATAACTGAGCTGCGCTGACTGTGCTAACAGAATAGTGTCTTAGACAGTAGCACAGTTACTACTGATGGCACAATCACTAAGAATTTTTTATATAGGTTGACTTTGTTTTATAATTTAAGAAAACAAACATAAGAAATATCCAGTTATAAAACCACTGGGGTTTTATACAGCATTATGGTAAATGCTGTACAAATGCTTTCAGTAAAGCCACCTGCTAAAATCACATTTGATTCCTAACCTGTCTTTTCAAAGCAGCCTCCAGCTGCCCCAGCTTTGCCACCTCTCTGCTGGGACAGTCGCACAGGAACCGTCCCTCTCCCCTGCTGGCACCAGGTCCTGCCTCAGACCCCACCTCATACCTCCCCCTTGGGGGCTCTCAATCCCAAAGCTAGCAAAGTTCAGCCATGCATCTTAGGTACCAGATAGGCATTTAGTATGCATTAATTACCACGTGTAGTAGATCTGACTATGTGTAGTAGAACAATGTGCCCTTGTGGCCAAGAAGGCCAATGGCATCCTGGGGTGCATCAAGAAGAGTGTGGCCAGCAGGTCGAGGGAGGTCATCCTCCCCCTCTACTCTGCCTTGGTGAGGTCGCCCCTGGACTACTGTGTCCAGTTCTGGGCTCCCCAGTTCAAGAGGGACAGGGAACTGCTGGAGAGGGTGCAGCAAAGGGCTACCAAGACGATTAGGGGACTGGAACACCTCTCTTATGAGGAAAGGCTGAGGGATTTGGGTCTCTTCAGTCTGGAAAAAAGACAACTGAGGGGGGACCTTATCAACATTTATAAATACTTAAAGGGTGGGTGTCAGGAGGATGGGGCCAGGCTCTTTTCAGTGGTGCCCGGGAACAGGACAAGAGGTAATGGGCACAAACTTGAGCATAGGAAGTTCCACCTAAACATGAGGAGGAACTTCTTTCCTTTGAGGGTGGCAGAGCACTGGCACAGGCTGCCCAGAGAGGTGGTGGAGTCTCCATCTCTGGAGACATTCAGAACCTGCCTGGACGCGTTCCTGTGCAACCTGCTCTAGGTGACCCTGCTCTGGCAGGGGGGTTGGACTAGAAGATCTCCAGAGGTCCCTTCCAACCCCTACCATTCTGCGATTCTATGATTCTGTGACTCTAATCCTGCTTACACCAGCAATTATGACATTGCAGAGTTATTTTGGACTTGCAAATGCAAATTATGTCAAGTGAGTTGATATAGTTCTGAGTTTACTGCATTTTCTTCACTGAAAAGTTTCAGCTGAGGCTGGTCTTGCCTTTCACACTGATGCCTGCTACAATAGTGCAACATCATAATGTAGATGTCCCACCCTGTGGTTTCTGTAGCCTGAGCCCACTGGGGTCCTCAAATTCCTACTTCATGCCAGAGAATTGAGAGGCTGCGAGGGCTCAGAGACAGTCCTATGCTTCTGTCTCAGAAAAATGACATTTCTTAGGGAGTCAAGATTAATGTTTGGGCCACAGTTCTTGTACCAAGTTTACTAGTATAAATACATATTAGTGCAAATGAAAATCTTGGATTTGCTCCCAGCTAGACTGTAAGAATAATGACCTCATAAATGTTTATTTGCATCCAAACAAAGCCACCATTCAAAGCTGATATTTTAAACCAATTTCCAGAACCTCTGGTTTATAGCTAATTTTCAACTCTTTCAATAATTGTTCTCCTTTTAAGTAGAACACTTTGATTAAAGTTTTACTTGACTCAGTAAAAATCTGATGTGTATGGTATAATCAATGGTACAATTGTCAGAGCATATCTCCAACATGGCCAACAACAAACATGATATGAATCAGTGACAAAGAACAGTATATATAGTACACAGGGAACTCCAGAAACACTAAATCCTTCAAGCACATACTCAGGAGCCAAAACCACAGCACATTACTAACTACGGTACTAGAAGTTCCCGGTACAAATTCAACTCAACTGTGTATTTGAAGTGTAACATAGCAGATTTTTGGTTCAAATGCTTAACATATATCAAGTCAGAGAAAAGGAGGTAATTAAGAGTGGTTTTAACCAGATATTTCTTATTTGTTTTGCAGTAGATGTAACTGGTAATTTCAGTGAAAATGAACTAGTTGCAGAATAAAAAATGTTTGAATAGCTGTGCCATCCATGACAAAGAAGAGATGGTTCTACTTCAGCCGGAATTTTGAGCAGACATCGATCTACAAAGCAAAACCAAAATTGTTTATTTTCAGCGCATCTTTGTACAGCTTCAGAACATGCAACTTAGAACAGAAATAGTGCAAAACCTTCAAAATGCATGTCTCGGGGAGATGAGAGAGTAGAGGGAGAGACACATCAGCAAACACTGCAACAAGCAGGACATGACACTAACCCTCCCCTAGATTCCAACAGTCACAGGTCTTCCTAAAGTAGAACTTCATCCTAAATTATTTAAACCCAGTTGCCAATAAAGCTTTTCTAGATTTATATGAATGGGCAAAACCAGTCCACGTTTGCTTATGCCCAATTCAAGTGAGAAATGGAGGAATGAACCATATGTCTGAACACATAAGAAATTGCACAAAGATGCTCAGTAGCACAAGTGTCATAGTTGTCTCCAGCATCCTTCAGAGCAGCTACATTTTACTGCACCTTACCTTGCAACTGAATGATGTAGGTCAGGTTCTCTAGTGTTCAAAGAAATTAACGGAAAATGACTGACTGGTGTTTTATCACACTTTATTTCCTCTTTATTTAGAAGGACTGTCATTACAGAAATGAAAATAGCAATATAAACCTTCAATAAAAGTAAACATAAAAATAAAAATGAAAAACATTAGTGGAAGAAAAGGAAAGCTTTGTTAACTGTGATGTGAACTTTCTCTAAGTGAATTCCTTTCCTGCCCGAACTTTGTGAAAACAACTAGTAACCTCATGGTCATACAAGAGTCGTATATATTTATCATGTACTAGAAAATTAGGTGGTAAAATAGATCTATTTGTTTCAATCAAACACTATAAATTGTATGAGGCTCCAGTAGTACACAGTTGTATGTATAGAATCATAGAATCATAGAATGTGTTGGGTTGGAAGGGACTCTTAAAGGTCATCTAGTCCAACCCCCTGCAGTAAGCAGGGACATCTTTAACTAGATCCGATTATACATCTGACACAGGCAGATCAGCATTACTTTTTGTCAAATAACTGTCCATCGTCAGAGATTACAGAATCTCTCATAGCAAGAAAATGTAATAGTCCTCTATGGCTGTGTAATTACTTAGTCAAATTTGAGAACTGTACAGAAGATAAAGTAACAACAGCAGAGGTCTAGATGATTTTCAGAATTTCTTTATTTATAAAGTACAAGGGCTTTTATACCACCTTTAAGCAAAAGAAAGCAGGGATTTTCTACTCTTTTATTTGTATAGGCGTCTTTTAAACAAAAATACAAGCGTTGAGTCTAGTTAGTAGCAATTTACAGTTTCCCACAGGAACTGTCAGATGAAGCATTGTGTCCAAAAGAAGCATTTACTGTAAGGAATATGGTCAGTAGGGGGGTGTGTGCTATAAAACCATACAGTCAGACAGGGTCAAAGCATCTACTCACTAGCAAGGGGTGGGAGCAACCGCCCCCCACACTGTTTTCCACCCTAAGTTGCAAACTGGTGAACCTAATGAAGTGAACTCAGCAATTCTTATCCTCTAGCACGTGCAGTAGGGTATGACCAAGCTTTAAACAGATTACTTCATTTCCTGGAGTCCACGGGACTGTTTCACGTGCTTTGCCTGTGGGTTGCCAATGAAGCAGAATAGAAGAGCCCAGAGCCCAGAGCTATGATATCATTGGTATTAGCGAGACCTTGTGGAATGAATCCTATGATTGGAGTGCTGGGATGGAGGACTACAGGCTGCTCAGGAGGGTCAGGCAGGGAAGACGAGGTGGAGGCGTTACACTACGTGTAAGGGAGAGGCTTGATTGTACAGCCCTTACCATTAGTGACAGTGTGGTTGAGAGCCTCAGGGTAAGGATTAGAGGGATGGAAAACAAAGGAGATGTTGCAGTGGTTGCCTACTACCAATTGCCCAGGCAGGATGTAAGTACTGATGAGTTATTCTATAGGTGAAATTTCTGGATCCCTTGTCCTTATGGGAGATGTCAACTTCGCAGGCATCAACTGGGAATATCATCCTGCTGTGACAAGCATGTCTTGGAAATCCTTGAGGTTTGTAGGAGGTAACTTCTTGTCACAAATACTCAATGAGCCAACTAGGAAAGATGCCCTCCTAAACTTGTTCTTTGTGAATAGAGAAGGATTCGTGGGAGATGTGATGGTAGGTGGCGGTCTTGGCCACAGTGATCATGAAATGGTGGAGTTTAAAAATGTCGGTGTATTGAGGAAGAAGGACAGCAGAGTTGCTACCCTGGACTTAAGGAGAGCAAACTTGGAGGTATTCAGGGAGCTATTTAGCAGAGTACCCTGGGAATCTGCTTTTGAGGGCTTAGGAGTCCACCAGTGCTGGTCAATCTTTAAGAACCACCTTTTAAAAGCACAGGAGCAGGCAATTCCACTGTGTCCTAAGTCAAGCAAGTGGGGCAGAAGACCAGCTTGGTTGAACAGGGAAGTCCTCATGGAGCTCAAGAGGAAAAAGAAATTGTACGATCTCTGGAAGCAAGGTCAAGCTTTGCAGGAAAATTGCAGAGCTGTGGTGAGTATATGCAGAGAGGAGACACGAAAGGCCAAAGCTCAATTAGAGTGGAAACTGGCCAGGATTGTGTCAGATAACAAGAAGGGCTTTTTAAAGTACATTAATAGCAAGAGGAGGTCTAAAGAACACACTGGACTGATACTTGTTGAAGATGGTCATCTGACTAACAGGGATGAAGAAAAAGCAGAGACATTCCATGCTTTTTTTGCCTCAGTCTTTAATAATACTGATAGACCTTGGGCTGCACAGTCCCCTGAGTTGGAGGACCACAAGTAGGGGAGCAGTGACTTTCCGTTTGTGGACACTGAAATTGTAAGGGACCAGCTGTATCGGCTGAATGTTCACAAGTCCATGGGACCTGATAGGATTCATTCCAGAGTAGTGAAGGAGCTAGCAGGTGGTGTGGCAGGATCCCTCTCTATAATCTATCAAAGTAGTTAGCAGGGCTCATTGAAAGAGCTTTAAACTAGATTTGAAGGGGGAAAGGGATAAAACCAGGCTCGCTAGAGGTAAGCCAGGGGGTGGCATGCCAATATTTGAGGGACAGTGTGCTATCAAGGTCCTTTGGTCTGCCATCCCAGTGGAGGCAGAGGATGGAGAACCATGCAACTACAAAGACGCAAGGGCTATTGACGTTTTAGAAACCATGGAAGCGCCTGAGAATAGTCACACAGGAATTAGGTCTTCTCCCCCCAGGAAAGTGGTGGGATCAATAGCCAGACTGAAGTGCATCTACACCAATGCACGCAGCGTGGGCAACAAACAGGAGGAGTTGGAAGCAGTTGTGCAGATGGAGAATTGTGATATACTTGCAGTCACAGAAAGATAGTGAGATGACTCACACAACTGGAGTGCTGCAATGGATGGCTATAAACTCTTCAGAAGGGATAGACAAGGAAGGAGAGGGGGTGGGATAGCCCTGTATGTTAGGAAGTGTTTTGGCTGTCTAGAGCTTGATGATGGTGATGAAAAGCTTGAGTGTTTATGGGTAAGAATCAGGGGAAAGGCCAACAAGGCAGATATGATGGTGAGAGTCTATTACAGACCACCCAACCAGGATGAAGAGGCAGAGGAAATATTCTATAAGCAGCTGGGAGAAGTCTCACAATCAATAGGGCTTGTGGCCTTGTTCTCATGGGGACTTCAACTTACCAGATGTCTTCTGGAAATACAATACAGTGGAGAGGTGACAGTCAAAGAGGTTCCTGGACCGTGTGGACGATAACTTCCTGACACAGTTGGTGAGGGAACTAGGGAAGGCACTCAGCTGTACCTGTTGTTTGCAAACAGACAAGGACTTGGGGGTGATGTGATGGCTGGAGAGAATCTTGGGCATAGTGATCATGAAACAATAGATTTTTTGATTCGCAGAGAATTAAAGAGGTGGGTTAGCAGAACTGCCACCTTAGGTTTCTGGAGGGAAGACTTTGACCTGTTTAGGAGCCTGATCGACAGAATTCCTTGGGAGGCAGTCCTGAAGAGCAAAGGACTCTGGGAAGGCTGGACATTCTTCAAGAAGAAAATCTTAAAGATGCTGGAGCAGGAAGTCCCCATGTGCCAAAAGATAAGCCATGGGGAAGAAGATCCGCCTGGCTGAACACAGAGTTTTGACTGGAACTTAGGAAAAAAAGAGAGCTTATGATCTTTGTAAGAAGGGTCGGGCAACTCAGGAGGACTACAAGGATGTCATGAGGTTATGCAGGGAGAAAATTAGAAGACCCAAAGCCTAGAACTTAATCTGGCTACTGCTGTAAAAGACAATAAAAAAATGTTTCTATAAATACATTAGCAACAAAAGGAGCGCTAAGGACAATCTCCATCCTTTATTGGATGTGGGGGGAAACATAGTGACAAAGGATAAGGAAAAGCTGAGGTACTTAATGTCTTCTTTGCCTCAGCCTTTAATAGTATGACCAGTTGCTCTTGGGGTACCCAGACCCCTGAGCTGGAAGACAGGAACGAGGAGAAGAATGAAACCCCCATAATCCAAGGGGAAATTGTTAGTGACCTGCTACACTACTTAGACATACACAAGTCTATGGGGCCAGGTGGGATCTACCCAAAGGTACTGAGGGAGCTGGCAGATGTGCTTCCCCAGCCACTTTCCATCGTATGCCATCAGTCCTGGCTAACCAGGGAGGCCCCGGTTGACTGGAGGCTAGCAAAAGTGACACAAGGCCTCACCTTGAGTACTGTGTGTGGTTCTGGGCCCCACAATTTAAGAAGGATGTGAAGGTCTTTGAATGCATCCAGAGGAGGGCAACAAAGCTCGTGAAAGGGCTGGAAGGAATGTCCTATGAGGAGCAGCCAAGGACTTCGATCTTGTCTAGTTTGGAGAAAAGGAGGCTGAGGGGCAACCTCATTGCTCTCTCCAGCTTCCTGAGGAAGGGAAGGGGAGAGGGAGGTGCTGATCTCTTCCCCCTGGTATCCAGTGACAGGACCAAAGCTGGACCTAGAGAGGCTTAACCACGCTTTAACTTGCTCAGCCCTGAATTAGCCAGGCAGTTGGATGAGATCATTGTCGGTCCCTTCCAACTGAAGGGACTTCCTACTTCCAAGACTTCCTACTCTTGCTGACAGACTTACTGCCAAGCCTTAAAGCCGCTTTCCATTTTCTGATCCAAGTTTCTGAGCTCCTGCGACTGCTTGCTTTTCTGCAGTGACATAGCCACAGTGAGAGGCACGGAGGAAAGCCCTCATCTCCTCTGCCTGTGCTGCAGGCTGTTGTGGTTAGGGCAGGGAAATGGGTTTCAGCTATTTCAGCTCGATGGCATTGGGCTCCAAAGGAGTTTTCCACCTCCTGGGCAGATGTTCCAGCCACTGAACTGTAATATGAGAAACAGGGATTGTGTTCTTCACTTGTCTAAAAATAAAGCTTACTGAGGGCACTCTGAATTGTTCCTCAAAGGCAAAGCTCCTGCAAAAATAGCACAGTGTAACTGATTTGATGTACACGAGGCCATGTGCCTACCTATGGGCAGCCTAATCTGAACACCACAGCAGTGTCCAAAAGGTGTTGCAGTGCCTGTCTTGAAGCACTGTAAATCCTTTACTGGATATAGGGATCTGTCTACAGTAACACATGACACAGCTAGACAGAATGATGAGGCCTGGGGAGCAGCATTAACTTGGCAGTAATGAAGTAGCAGAAACAGTTAATCAAGGCAGCACATTCCCCATTCCCAACCCCCAGCCCCATGGCATTTTGTGTTTTATATTCAGTGCATTAGACCATGAAGTAGAACAACAAAAATCACCTCATGCCAGTTGTGTACAACACCTTCTTAGACAAATAAAACTCCATTATTGTTAATGTAGGCTTTTGCATTAATGAATGGGCTTGCAGGATATCTGTTAGTGCTACAGACTATAATATTTTGATGAAAATTTACTTGCTGCTTCTACAACTATACTATATATTCTGCTAACGCACATTTCAACATGGAGCCATTAAAAAATATATATGTCCCACACAGAGAGTGGGTCAGTAAACAAGTTTCAAAAGCTTGTTTCTTCTTCTTAAGGCCAGGTCAGTGAGTGACCTTCTCACACTTCAGTTCCATGGAGACCACATGCTGCAGCTCCTGCTTTAGATCAAACCTGAGGAAGGGGTGAGTGAGGCTTGCCTGCTCTGTGAATAGAAAGTACTCCTATTCACTGTAATTATTCTTGGTCAAAAAACATCTCTTGCACTTTTCCATTTTTGGCTTGTCTTTCCTTACTTCATAAAGGGTTTGTTTTCCCTTTGCAGTAGCCTGTATCGCTCAAAAAAGTGTATTTGCTACAGGGCATTAGGAAATATATTCCCAGATTGCTAAGAATTCATTTTTGTTTGCTTGGAATAAAAGCACAGGAACAAATACAGCTAGATTAAAATGAAAAGCATTGCTACAAAGCAGAGAGCACGTATAGTGGTTTTTCTTAAGTAGAAGATATACCTTTAGCAGAAGGCCTGATGGGATTGCTTTAGGCAATAGCCTCAACCAGCTTCACTCCTTGGAACTTTAATCTTAATAGCGCTGCAGTCCTCATAAGTAATACTTAGGTAGTGAAGCTTGGCTTTCAGTGCCGCTAATTTTTGGTAGAAAGGAACAAGATTTTAAATCATACCTGGTAAAATCACAGTATGATGGGTTTTCTTCAGAAATCGTCCTTTTAAAGAAAATACAAAAACCTAGAAAATCTATTGGATGTCTATTGTCTCAGATAACATAAATTGGTTTGTTCTAGTCACTTGATTTTTCACAAAGCTGGGAGTCCTCTGATATCATTCAGTTCCAGAGGAAAGAAGATAAATAGCTGCTGCTGCTTCTGTGCAGCCGGCCTGGGAGCCGCGGTAGCCTGGAGGACAAGGGCTGGGTCTACAAACTGTGGGAAATATTCAAGTTGATGAAACGATTCCGTTTCCAGGCAAGGGGTTTCAGGGATTTGATTTTAAAAAAATGAATGGCACAGACTAAGAGAAACTTCAACATGCATGCATCTTTGGCCTAATGACATGTCGGGTGGGAGAGACTTGTCATCTCCTTCACTCTCTAGTTCTTAGGTAGGGTCATGTGAGCCTCCCTGCTGCAATCCTTGTGGTATAACCACGTCCATGTGCACAGGGCCTTTTTGTCTGCCTGTAAGATGGCAAAAGTTTAAAATTTAACCGAAAAGTCACTACTCCAGAAAATAGCTTCCATTCTCAGAGGCTGCATCGTACCCTTTATTTTCTTTACTACAGGCATATAACAACATGAAGCTTGGCAGATAGTCTCATGCCAAAAGTATGACCATTTGTGATATTTTGGTACATCTGTAGAGATAAAACTTTCATCTTCATTATTGTTTGGTTCCCTTACCTTAACCTCAAACTTTATTAAATATATGAACAAAGGTTTAGGAAAATATTGGAGGTAAAATCACAGAGCTGAAACCAGCATAATGAGGTGGCAGTAACATGCATCTTTTAGTCATCTAAGGAAAACAGAAGCGTAAATTTTGACCCAATATTGTCCAAGTTGAAATGTCTACAAACAGTGTTAAGTTAGTAAAATATTTTCTTTACCAAAATACAGTCTTGAGTGGTAACTGTAAAATTAATTGCAAACATCTCATCTGTTGCAAGTGCTACAATTACTCTGTTCACTAAGTTTTTTTATAGCACCCCTGTCCCATTACTGTTCTATTTAACTTTTATAAACTTGATTTGGAAAATAAAAAAGGAAATTTACTGCAGAAAATATTAAGATAGCTAATTTAAGAAACAGAACAGCTTTTCATTAGCACTCATATGATTGGTATTCATGACTTACTAGTAATTATATCAGAGATAATATAGTGCAGTTAGAAAATGTTCTAATTGGCTTTAACAAAAAAGAATAGACAAAGCATGATGAAAAGAACTGAAAAGAATGCTATTGGTATTGCTAGCTAAAACGAACAAGAGCCATCTGAGCTATCTGCTCCGTTATCTTTAGCATCTCCAATCTTAAGAACTCAGATCAATTAAAAGTGCCCCAAGTTTAAGACTCTGTTACTCACAGCTAACAATACTAATGCACCTTTTTTAGAGGGGAAACCTGAAGATCAGAGGGATTAAGTACTTGTCCAAGCTTATACCGAGTTTACTGGTAGGAGCAATTTTCAGTTCTCTGCATCTGCCAGTTCATCTTTTCTAGATCAGAAACACATTTTGGGTAAAATGAAAACAAAATGTTTCCAAAACAAGTGTTTACTTCCATGGATTCAGTGCTCTCCTTCCGTGCTTGAGAACTATTTACTGTGGACAGATGAGAAAGACTACACATTTTAAGCAGGACGGGGTGGACACTGCATGTCAGTTCTCTGCCTTACCCTAGGGAACATTAAACCCATTAAATGCACCCATGTTTCACCTGAAAGCTCTCAAGAAGCCCATGTCTTTGTTATAAACAAACACTAAACTTCTCCAGTTTGAGCAGATTAGTGCCAGGCTCCTGAGAATGCCATGCTAAGAGGTAGACAAGACCTGACTTGTCTGAGTTCCTGTCCTATATCCCAGCAAGATCACAAGAAAGAGTTGCAATCACTTTAAGTCTTGTGGTTGGCACCTTGTGCTTGGAGCACTCATCTAGGTGTCAAGTGCATTGAGACCCTGAGCAGGCCAGAGGTTTGTGATGGATCTGCTTAGTTTGCTTCTTATAGCAAACTCCCCAAAAGAATTTCAGGAAAGCAATTTTTTCTTAGAGAAAAAGCTAGGATCATTAGATTTAATGACTGAAAGCTCCAAATGGCAAGGTATAAATGGAACAAAGCAGAAAGGTTTCTGTACAATTCTTCCCCTGGCCCACAGTGTCATTGCTTCTGGTTATCTCCGCAAAGCCAAGTGTCACTTGCCCCTACGCAACCTGTCCCCTCCCTGCAGCTCCTGGATCCTGCTGTGGCTCTCTGCTGGAAAGCCCCACCGCCTCTGCCACCCTCTCCCTCTGCAAGCAGGCTCATTTCCCTCCCATTCCTCCCTGACCTCCAGGAAAACCATCCGACTGCTTCTTCTGAGAGGGCTACAACATGAATTTAAGCAGATGAGACAGCTGTGGTCACACCTGGCCTCACCACTTGTTTCACTTAATTTAAATTCACCTTTCCAAACACACAGGAGGAAACCATGAGGCTGTAGAGAAGGCTTGGGGGAAGAGGCGTGTTTGAAGCCCTCCCACTGAAGCTGTGTGGATGTGTGAAAGAGAAAAAACAGGGAAAGGGGGCACAGAAGAAGAAAAACACCTTTGTATTTATTAGCCCACAATAAAATAGGTGGAAGTTCCCCATTCTGATCCCTGTGGTAGTGTGGTTTCTGCTTTGATTCAGCGTTGACATGGCAGATGGCGCTTGCTGCACCGCGTGCTCTTGGCTTGCAGGTTGTCTTCCCTTATGAGGGGTGACCATGTCAGGTGAAGATTTCTGAGAAGCTTGGGAGCTCACTCCTGCCCTTGGAGCAATCCTCCTGCATTACAGCCGCTCCAGCAGAGACGATGCTAGCAGGAGCAGGCAGGCAGGTCATGGGAAGAAAAACTTCCTGGGAAAGCAAAGAGGCTGTTGGGAAGGTTGATGCACCTCTGAATGCTGCTGTATTTCATTCACAGGCATTCAGCTAGCTTTGAGTTAAGAGTTACCAAAATTCAAAAAAATGCCTTCTGGTCTGTAAAGCATTCTGAGGCATCTTCAGTACCTGAAGGGGGCCTATAAGAAAGCTGGGGAGGGGCTGTTTGCAAGGGCACGTAGCTATAGGATGAGGGGCAATGGTTTGAAACTAGAGCAGGGCAGGTTTAGGTTAGACATTAGGATGAAGTTCTTTACAATGAGGGTGGTGAAACACTGGAACATGTTGCCCAGAGAGATGGTGGAGGCCCCATCCCTGAAGACATTCAAGGCCAGGCTTGATGAGGCTCTGAGCAAGCTAATGTAGTTGAAGATGTCCCTGCTTACTGCAGGGGGGTTGGACTAGATGACCTCTAAAGGTCGCTTCCAACCCAACACATTCTATGATTCTATGATCTTATGTTTTTGCCTAAAGACTTTCTTATCTGTGAAAATGCCTTCTGCACCCATGAGCAAGGAAAGTGCTTGAAACCTTGTTGGATAAGTTTCTTCCAGGCAGCTTTGGCTGTCATGCTGGTAAGTCAGTTTAAGAGTCTCGACATTAAAACTTTAGGCTCAGGGCCTGTCTCTGCAGCATCTTCTGTTATTATTCCTCTATTAATTATAGTTTTTCTCTGTCTTGGAGATGTTTCAACCAGGTTGACTATTAAACATGTTTCAGAAGCATCTTATAAAATTGTCAGTATTTCACATTTGGGACTTGCAGTTACGTTGACAATTATTTGTAGCAAGAAAAGGGGCCAAGAGGTGAGATGGTCTTACAGGAAAGCTGGGAGAGTGGGGAGATCCTTCTTTCAGGTACAACCTTGCACTTCATTAATGTTAGTTCTCCAAACCAACTGAATGTGAAGACCTTGCCTGCAAACTTCTTGGCCTCTAATTAATTCCTGTCCTAATAAATGTTACTAGGGATTTACTTCAGATATGAATTTAGAGGAAAGTGACGCTATTTGGTTTTGCACTTCATCACGTACTTTAATAACAACGCAGTCCTCCAAACTCCCCAAGCCTGACTTCCAAGCCTTTATGCTGGTCACCTTGTTCTCCTCTCACTGTCATGGGAGAGATAGAATAAACAGTAACTAGTAGTGGAGCTGGGTACTGGGCTTTACTTAAAAACCAGAAAGATTAGATCTTTTAGCCTGCTTGATCATTTCACACTCCCTCGCTCCACCACCCCAGAGCTTTGCTCTCCAACCTTCTCCTTCCACCCCAGCAGGGAGGTCGCTGCTGGTCTGGGAAAGTTGGACGGAAAGTTCTGTTGATTTCTGCTTTACTGCTTCTCCCAGTAACCCTTCTGGATCACCACTGGTGAAGATCCCTGGGCATCCCCTGTTGTTCATCTCTGTGCATCTCTCTGAGCAACAACACCCTTCCCCCAGTCAGGATGCTCACGGCCTTGTCTCCCAGTCCTTTTCTCTCCAAGACCACCTATTCTTTTGGAGAAACCTTTTTCCCTCCTTTTCCTTACAGGCCACCCAAATCCAGGGTTTTCCCAATCTAGTTTATATGCAGAAGCATGACCAGCATCCTAATTGTTGGTTTTGTCATGTGTCTCTTTAGTAATCAGAGGATTCAGGATATTTCACTGCTATTTAGTCCAAGTGGTATGAAAATTTACAACCAGCTTGTATGGGTTGCAGCTAGCAGGCAGCAGGCTTCAGCTTGAAACTTCAAAAGTGCAATTTTGGACATTTGCCGAAGCGCATACACACGTACACCCAATTATCTGCCACCTATTACCCTTCACAATTTAAGACATTTTTCACCTATGACATCCATGTATATTTACCCTTTTTTTCAGAGAGCGGGTTCTCCAGCATGAATTGGGTTTGTGCAGTTAGTTCTGCCATGTCACAAGACAGCGAAAGGGCTCCTGCTCCCTAACCTGGACCCTCTCCCACACTTCTGCTAGGCTCCTATTTCTTTAAAAACATTTTAAAAGCATTATGCTTGCTGCATTCCATTTCCTCTCTTCTTCCCATTTAATTTGCTAGTTCAAAATAGATTGCTATAAAATTATACTACTTGTATGTTTTGTAATGATCTCTTCTCAGGTAATGAAAAGTAGGGGTAAGCTCTGTCAAGTGAGTCATAAGATAACGCCAGGCAATTCTCTGCCTGAACACAATTGCTCAATCCAAGTGCAGATACAGATCAAACTACTACACAGATTTCTTTCCCAAATAGCTCTGAAAAGAGACATTTAGATTTCATTTCTGACCCTCCCAGCTTCTTACCTCTATTAGAAAAAAGGCTGTTAATCAGATGCGTCTTCAGTAGAACTGGAGGGGTGCTTAGGCGATTTATTGTGTCCTTTAGGGGAAAGGATGTACTTTAGATACTGACAATTTTTAAAAAGGGTCATTTAAGATTTGCAATAAATGTAAGTATTATTTAGAGTGGTAATAATTCTCCTGAATTTCATCTGAATGCAATCACCAATTTATTGAGTGCTGAATGTCTAGGCTGTTACCTGATAAACAGGTAATTACATGCCTAACTGCGTGGTCACAAAAAACTAAAAAACGCGTAAAGGGATTTTTTTGTTATCTAAAGTACCTGTAAGAATAGATAGTTCTTCCACTTTCTTTTAAGTTCCTGGATAATATTGCTTCACCTTTGCTTGCTCTCTTTAGTTTTGGATGTCAAGATTGGTTGTTTGAATCCTATCACTACAGAAGTCAGTGAAAGTTGTTAACTAGGGAAGCTGCATAGCCTGAAACATTCCTTGTAGTATACCTAACCACAAAACAATGGGACGTAAATTTGCATGTATTTTCATATATTTGAATAAATGCATGGACAAACTTTATAAAAGCAGTTTTTAGTTTAAATTACATTGCAACAGAACTACAGTTTAGCATTATTCCTTTCTTATTTAAAGTATTCTTCATTAACCGTAGCCCAGAATAGTTTTAAAATATTAAGAAATCACTCTTAAAAGGAAGGAATGTTTCTCCATATTTTTCACTCATATCTCACAGTGGGTTCTTAATATTTTCTTATCTAAGAATGAATTTTGCTTTTGTGATTTACCGCATGTTTGTGACTTCAATGTAAATTTTCCACCTGACAGTTGAATGCAAATATGGAATTTTCCCCCAATATTCTTGTTCCATAGTGTGGTAAAATTAACATGTAGATAGGACTGTGCAATATTTTTTTGATTGGTTTTAAACATTTCACCTTCAGCCTCATGGCTCTGGATTTTGGATTCATTCAGCCCTAGAACACTCCAAATGATATTTTAGGGGACAGTTTGGTACTTGGCATCTTTGAACATTTGGATTGATCAAAGCACTTGTCTAAAATCAAACAGTAATTAGCCAATGTAGATTTTCTAAGACAAACCTGATAGGCTCAAATATTCCTGTAATGCTCCTTTCTTATCCCAGAATATTAAATTACAAAATAAAAAAAAAATATTCAAGGAAGTTTCACTTTTTTAAAATTATCAACTTTACACCTGTATCTCAGTGTTTGTTTTTCAGACATCAAAGACACTGGTACTGGAAGGTTTCTCTTTGCTCTGTAGCTGTAACATGGGATGTCCTTTATGCACCTTATTCCTGTGCAGAAATTCGTGGATCTTCCTTTGAGCAAACCCTATGCCTTTTGGAAAATCTAAAAGTGCATTGGGTAGCACAGAGTTGATTATTGTATCATGCCAAAATGTCAGACTCTCCATTTTGTAATTTCTGCAGGAAAATAAATGAAAAATCTATGTATACATATTAAACTTTTCCATTTATTAAGCAGTGAGTTCAGTGGCTCTGAAATGTAGAAGACTTGCACAACTGTCCTTGTACCTGGTGTTGAAGACAAGATTCTGCAGAGCAACGATGTCAGAGTAGTCATAGATTGCTTCAGTCAAGTAATGCACAGACTGTTTCAATAGGCTCGAACACATCTGCATCTACAATAAAACCTCAGGAGACTGAAACAATCTTCACTGAAGCCAATGGTACTTTTTCCATTGATTCGTTTTGTTTAACTGTTGCATTAGAACCGTATTTGGGCCACAGTAGCACTTAATAAATGTTCAGATCCTGTAAAATATATTGACTTTATCTATGCAGGGAGTCCTGGAGTCCAAAGACGCCTTCTATCTGTGTTAAATGCCAGCAAGACTGTCCTTGGGGTTGGCCTAAGACCAAGACAAAGGTTGTTTCTGTGTAGAAGCTTAAGATGATCCCTTAGGGCACTTTCTAAGAGGATACTTCTGCAGTGTGGATGAGCCCAGACTGCTATAGAGAAGAACTTTAGGTACCAGACTTCTGCTGTGGCTGCCATAATGGAGAAAAATATATGAAATGCAGCTCCATCAATTCCAGCACTTTATACACCTTTGTCTGATTTTGTTCTCAGTGTGGTGTTCACAATGAATGAAGGGGGTTTTTAAAGATGATTCTTCTGCATCCTGAAACCATGTATATAAGGTGTACTATAAACATAATCATTAATATAGTTTTGCGCATGGAGAGCATCTTCCTTAATGTTTTAGTCGTAAGGGAGTTAAGAGGCTTCTAACTGTGAAAAGCAGTACCTGAGTGCCTGCCAAAGTGAAATGGTTGAGGTCCAGCATCCCAACCATTAATTCCAGGAAGCATGGCCCAGTGGACAACCAAAAGTATTTTCAAGAAAAACACACGGAACTGCTCCAAGTTTGTATGCAGCACGATACGAACACACAACGCTGAATACTTCAGCACTGGGAGAGTATCCATACTTTAACAAAGCCTGGAATTAAAGCAAGTAGTAAGAAAATCCTTGCCTGTGATTGCCAATCGAACACCTCCCAGGTTTGGAACATCAGACAAAAGCAAATAGCATGAACTCTGCTGCTTCTCAGTATTTAAACAGATTTTTATACAACCTTTGTTGCTACCTTGAAGAAAAAGCGGCTATTAAGCCACTTCTATGTCTCTTCTTCAATGACTTCAAAAGAGAACATGCTGCCCAGGGAAGTGGTTGAGTCACCATCCCTGGAGGTATTTAAATGACATGTAGACGTGGTGCTGAGGGACGTGGTTTAGTGGTAACTTGGCAGTGCTAGGTTAACGGTTGGACTTGACGATCTTAAAGGTCTCTTCCAATCAAAACAATTCTATGATTCTATGAGCCACATTTTCATTTATTATGAGACTAAATCTTTCCTCATTGTGAAGGGATTGTAAAATGGGTGGGCATCAGTGTACTCCAAAAGAACATTGGTGTATGCAAGAATTGGATCCTTAATGTTGAAATTTCTTATAAGTGTGAAAGCTACAAACAGACAAAATCTTCAGTCACGTGATATACATGACATGTATACTAAAATATTTTCTAAAGGCAATTTCCCTTCTGGTGTCTTCTTTTACAGATTGTGTTATTAAAAAGGGAAATAGAAAATACATACCTAGAATTATATCTTTCACAGATGAAGATACAAAGTTAATTGTGCAGTGTAAGGCATGCAGAAGTAGAAAGATAGACACCATGATTTTAACAGCAAAGAGCATCTGCACGCCAGAGGGGTGCAAGGATTCCTGCTTAGTTCAGAACGCCTGGGCAGGACAAGCAGACCGTCGTATCACCTGGGACCCTACTGTAAGCATCAGTACTTGCTAACTTAAAGCTAGGGGAAAGATCTGCAATTCCTTTATTCCATAAAGGAATAAAACATTACAGCTTAATATGCATCTTCACCGAAAAATAGGTGCAAAACCTTGCGCTAAGGTGGCGTGGAGACAGACTGTAGCGCAAAATCTTCTCCCACATAAACTCATACCTCAGCTTTTTGTGCATGACTGGCAGTCACAAGGAGGTATCACCCAGCAAAGGTTGTGCAAAGACTGTTCCACCTGCTTCTTAAAAGCACGAAGGGCCTGACAACTGATGTGATAAATTTTCGGTGTACTTATTTTGTTTCTGCTCTTTGCTATGAGAAACTAACTCCATATTTATATGAATAAATGTAAATAGAATAAAATGATAAATGATTAATTTTTGTACTTGCTGTCCACTAATTCATTCTCCTGAATTTAAATACCTCGTCTTCTCCGATTGCCATGTCATGTCAATAGGGAATTTCAGGATATACTGTAATTCCAACATGTTTATTTTATTACTGAATTTAAACATTACTTTTTCTTGTCCTTCTAGAGCTGCTTATGCAGCTACATGTATATGAACACATGCACTTGCTCTCAGTCATGTCTATTACTTTAAAACATCCAAGATAGAACATTTGAAGCTGGTCTTTCTTGTTTCCTCTCTTATCCTCACAGCTATTATTACATCCTTGTTGTGGCTGCATTGTGACTCCCAAAGCTCTGCCCATGTATCATATTTTGATGGTTACTCCTCTTGGCTCACTGGATCATGAATGTCAAGCCTGCGATGCCTTCATCCAGAGAGCTCCAAAAGTTTGGGGTGGATATAGGAGGATGTTCATCATCCTTTCTGCAAACACAGTTGGGCATTTAAAGAGTGAATGAAGCCAGAAGCAAGACAAGGTTTCCATCTCTAGCAACTCAATCAAAAAACCTGACATACCTGCAGAAAGCAGAATGGAAAGGGTCCAAGGTGTCTGAATCAGTCCCCTGGTTTATTGAAATTTCTACTGTAAATACTATTTATCAATTCCATCATTCCAGAAAAAAAACCCTGCCACGACATGTTAAAAACTGCTCAGAAGCTGCTTCATGAGCTTTTAAGCCATCCCTGTCACAGGGGCAGCAACCTCCGAGAAGGAGGCCAGCAGACAGACAGGAGCAGAAATCTTGTCAGCTGTCTGACTCTAATCCACGGCTGCTTTAGAGTCAAAACCCTAACACGTAATTTTCATTGCAAACAAACATTCAGTATACAGTCAGCTCTCCATTATCCCCCTGGCAGATTATCCAGTTTGCTGATAAATGGTGCCACAATTGCAGAGACATCCATGCTGGCTCTGTGCAGCCTAGCCCAGGTCTGGCAGAGCTTATTAGCTTAAGCTCTGCATAAATAGTTTTGTATGGCTTCCAGAGCCAGCGCTCGGGTGCCTCCGCATCGTGTTGCTGGAACCAGCATGCCGGGGAGTGCAATGCGGATACATCCAAGCAGCTCCACGGGAAGCCAGATCATGTCCAGCCAGGCTTCGGAGTTGCCAGCCCTGCATTAACACCAGCTCACACAGGGGTTAAAAAGACAGATAGTTTTCTGTAACTCACCCTTTTCCTGCTCGTTCCCATTAATTCATTAGCATAGTTATTGTGAGTTCAGCCTTGGGCCACAAGAAAGCTCCCAGAAGACTTTAGCGTTAGCCAGGGAATGCACTAAGCAACATCTAATTAACCCCAACCAAAAGCAGGTCCTGGGGACCGTGGCGAGGAGGGAGAGCCAGGGCCATGTTGCCAAGTAACTGTGGGAAGAGAGTCCTGGAGCCGGTTCAGCGCCTCACTCCCCTGCATACCTGTTTTTCAAGCAGAGCCCCAGAACTCCCTCTTTAGGAAATTCTGAATACAAACAAATTTAGTCTTCACGGTGTCCTTATCAACTAGAGTAGCTGATCGGATTTAAGCAGACCCTGGTTTCTGGCATTTGCAGGGAGATATACACTGGAATATGACTTAAGTTAATAAATTATAAAATGCTTTGGGATAATTCAGGATGGGAAATATTACAGGAACACAGCCCACTGTTATTTTCAATCCCCGTACCCTTTCAGGTTTTGTTCTCTTTGCTGAGATATACCCAAAAAGGCATGCTAATTATTGCATAGATGTGGGATTTTTTCCCCCACCAAATTATATTGATATTATCAGCTCAATTTATTTACGCATCCAAATGGCTGCCAGATGCAGAGAGGTTTGTGTTTCTATTACTCACCTATGCCAGAGTCAGGCTGGTGACTAAGGGGTGAAAGGTCCCACGTCAGATTACTGATCCCTTGAGCCATCCAGTCCTTCAGTCCAAGCACTTTCTAATGCATATTTTGCACCATGCAATCAACTCACTTTTCAAGGTGACACAGTCACAGTTTTAAAAAAGAAAAGGAAAAAAAAGTCAATGCTTAGTAACCCAAAATGGTAACCCTTTTGTCTAATACAGCAAGTTTTTTTCTGGGGTCACATCTCTCCCTCATTTCTAAAATGCAGCTGAGCATCCCAGGTAAATGAAAATGAGGACTAATATATGTGGGCTTTGTTCAATTTCTATGTGTGTTTGTATACATATATATGTATTTTTGTATGCACACATGCATATGCACACACACTTTTGCGATGCAAATATTAGAATTTTCAGGGAATTTTTTTGTTAAATGATTTATTTAACTGTGTAGGAAAAAATTATTCTGCCAAAACTGAGAAAACAAAAAGAAAGTTATTTGTTCCAGGGTGGTCCCACCAAATCAAAACGCTTTGGTTTACTGAGCAGAAATGTTTCATCTGAATCATACTGATGTCAAGTTGCATCTGCTCAGCACCTCGTGGGAGTCCCTCTGGAACTGTGATGCAGATGCTACATAACTCCCTGATTTCTCACGGACTTCCTGGGCTGGTGATATATTCACTGATGCTCTGTATCTTCCCCTATGACCAGGACATGTAGGATACTCTGACTCACGTGGTTTGCAAGGCTGATGGTAAACATACTACAGCCCATTCCTGTACCTTTCTGTAAGGCGGGGTAAAATAACACAGGCAAAGTACAATGCCCATGAAGCTTTTATTTGGAAACTGAAGAGTTATTATGCACCAGCTGAACGTCAAATGTTTCAACTTGATTCAGCGCACTGAGATAAAATATTTCAACCTGGAACTGCAGAAATAATTAATTTCAATTAAAATACTACAGAAAGTATTGCATTATTTACAAAAACTTTCCAATTCACAATAAATTTAGGTATTTTGACTGCAGAGGGGAAAAATAGTCTAGAAATTCCTGGGGTGGGGGGTTAGTTGTGTTAAATAATCTAATTCCTGCTCAGATATAACACAGAACTCTCCTCATAAGAAGATTGTATAAAACAAATTATCACTCCATATACGTGGATTCTGATTTTTAACCTATCATAGGATTTCCTCCCCTTATATCTCCCCCACCTCCCCCATGTAGCAAGTGACAGAACTGAGGGCAGGACAGAAGATGAGGGGATACCCACCTCCTCTCACACACAGCTTGACATCTAGAGGGAAAATTGGCAGGTTGTAAAGCTTACATGCATGGAGCCAACAAATCTGCATTGCTTTATGCATAGTAACAAAAAGAAGCTTACAGTCAACTTCAGCTCATAAGACTTCAGAGGATATATCCTGTTCAACCAGAAGGATGGAGCAGCAAGTCTAACACCGAGACCAAGACTGCAAAGTCAAGCTGCTCAGCCAAGATGAGCGTGTTGTCCTTGTGTGCGTTGGTGAGTTACCATCACGAGATAGCTTTGTGCAAGAGAGGAGAGGCTGGTTCTTCAGGGGACATTACAGTTTCCAATTAAAATGATGGCAAAGACTTTGCAAAATTGTCATGAAGGATAACAGTACAATAGAAGTATAATTTTGATTAGATGTAAGGAATTTGGGGACATCTAATACTAATTCGGGAGTAACACAACACACAAAATGACACAGAGAAGAATTTAGGGTAGAGAGTACCGACATACCCAGTATTAAGTTTTTCAGGAATTTCCCTGCAGGTCAGCCAGGGTTTGATGCCACAGAGAGCACATGGCCTTGGGCAACAAATATCTGTGTTTCCAGCCTCACTCTTTTTGCATTTGCCGGGTCCTCACTAAGCAGTGCAAACTCACAAGTACTTCACGGTCTAGGAGGGATCAGGAAAGAAATGTAACTACTCTTATGAAGACTCCTCTTCATAAAACATTTTTTTGACTGTTGTGGTGGATAATATGGCCCTAATTACTTAAATAAGTCACTGGCGTACAATCTAAAATTGAGACCTAGATACAGCCGACTGTTTCGACTGTTTACTGTTGAAGTAAATGTGGCTAAGAGTGGCACACACTTTCCAGTTTGCCTACGGCAGTAAAACCCCCTCAAGCCAGCCCTGTCAGGAGTGGTGCTGACATGCATTAATGGTGCGGCTACCAGTAGATAATATAATGCAATTAACAGATCTCATCACTAGTCCTTAAGGGAGTGCACCACATTGCAAGATTTCGATATGCATCTCATAATTGGCGCAACATCCATTCAGCCCACAATACATCCGCTATTCTGATTTCATCTCCCACAGTCTGTGCTAGCTTACACTGCACCAAAATTGTCTAAAGATTGCAAACCAACACCTAGTTGCCTCCTGCCCTAACATGTGCAAAACCCACAGCAAAGTTACTGGTCTCACATAACTAAGCCTTATGGCCAGAAGCTCTGGAGGGGAAAGATGACTTTACTCCCTCTGTTGGTGAAAAAGGAAAAATTATGCTAAACGCTTCCAAATCCACATAGGCTACTTTCTCTTTTTCAGCAAAACTTGATATAAAGTGGATTTGGGGAGATACAGGGATGACAAAAGGGAGCTGTAAAATAGAAAAAGAATCCTTACCATATATTATTTCAAGTACTGCCAAATTTTGGAAATTGTTTTTGCCTTTTTTTCTGTGAGGGTCTTGCTGTGAGGGCTAATACGTTCAGAAGGGCTCTGCTATGTCAGAAGACAGACAGAAGTGAAAAGGAAAATCCATCTTTATTAAAGCTGCCTCATTAAAATCTGACTAGATGGTGATATCCCTAAGCAGGATCAAACAAACTGCTCATTTTGGGCAAGAGAAGCCTACGGTGTGGTCATGGCTGGGACCAAGGGGTCTGGTTAAATAAGACAGCAAATTGCTGAGGGTGACCGTCCCATACCTACTGAGCTACACCACAGCCATGAAGAACCAGGCTTCTTGCTGTTTTTTCTGGTAGCATCAGTGTTTCTGGGGTAGCAGCTGTGGCTGTAAGAGTGGGGAATGGGGTAAAACCCCTTGGAGAGCAGCAAGCTCAGCCCTTGTGCTGCCCAGCTCACTGGTAGCAGTAGGAGCAAGATACTCTGATCTCCAGCTTCATCTCTCACCTCTCCTTCCCTATCGCATATCTTTTCCTTCCATTTTTATATCCTGGTGTAAATCCTACTGCTTGTACCCACATTATAATAGTTGGTTTGCATGCTTCATCCGCACTGGGAATGCAGTAGGTGGAGGTAGGTAGTTGGATTGTAACTTGACATGCACTCAGGTGATGGGTGGTAGAGGGGCTGGCAAAGACCTGAGTATCTAGAGAGCTAGGCAGAACATCAACAGTTATAACCATTGAGAATTGCCAGGCAGGTTATGGTCATGATGGGCACTTGGGTGTGCACGACAAGTATCTCGTCTGTGATGACACCTCCCTTGCTAATGGCCCTTAACATCAAGTCCTGTTCTTTCCAGATCTTTTAATGAGAAGGCTTGTTTGGGACTTGAACTCTTCATGGACATATGCTTTATTGGTCAAAGTTCTAGGAAGAAGCCAATCCAGGAGGCCAGGGTCTTGTTCACCTTGTCTCCTGCATGCACTGAGATGGGACAGAATGTTCCTCTCTATTTTAGTTTATTTGCTTAATTGGAAGTGAAGAGAAATTCACCCTTGTTGTTGTAATGAGTGTGCTTCTCCTGATGAAAGTATAATTTTAATATGTACAGCTACTACTAGTTATGACAGATACAATCTTTCAGTTCCTGTCCATTTCATAGAAGCTTTCTTTCTGTTCTCGCCTGGGATGGCTACTTTGTACCTCATCCCATTGCTGCTGCCTCAGCTGCCTTTTCAGGGTGAAGGTTTTCTAAACAACTTAATATACATGATTCCCATTTATGTCAACTACACACCGTCCCCATCCCCGTCACTGGAAACCAGCAAGCAAACAAAAAAGGAACCTATTTTTCCTCTAATCAGTTGAACTAAATAACCACCATCTTTCCAAAGAAGTAGCTCCCCTTCCCTTTCATCTCGAATGCTTAAAACACATTATTAAATCATCTAAATGCACTGTGTATACCAGTTAAACAGATGTGCTTAAAAATGAATATAAAGTCACTGCTTAAGATTGTGATCTAATGTACTTGAGAAATGGGCATCTACAGAAATGCAAGGGTTGATTCTGAGAACAAGTGAGTTATACCAAATCATAGGTATATTTTCTATCTGCACATCCTCAATAGCAGTGAACAACATTGCCAAGTGGATAGAGAAGACCAGACTCAGGACCACAAATGGCCTTTTTGCTGAATGGTAAAACACAATAGAACGCTCTCTGACTCTGACGGGTGAAAAAATACATGTAGGATGGTAGGGGCCAGGAATAAAAAACAGTAGAGTGCACTGTTGAAAAAGAATAGTCAGCTGCCTTCATGATTTAAAAAAAACCACAACACTCTTAATACAACAATTATCATTAAGAGTGATTTTTCCACCACATAACTGACAACTAAATTATCACGTCTGTACCTGCATGTTGAGTTACTGCTTCACCTTCACCAGTAAACAAAGAGGGGGGAAAAATTGCTTTCAGCGACAATTTTTTTTCCAAAGAGCCAAGCTGTTTGTGCTTTCTTCTCTTTTTCTTTCTCTATATGTTTTGTTGCTGAAAAAATCAGATATAATTAGATAAAGTGGTAGTATAAAGCCAGGAGAGCTTTTGCTAGAAATCAGGGAAATTGTGTCTCATTTACTGTTACCCCTTCAGTTATCTTCCTCCATCAGTGCTTTATTCCTATAGCCTTCCCTAAAAATATAAAAAGGTGAATTAATATTTAATAAAATAAAAGCCTTTATTCTGCTTTATTAAATGCTGAAGAGGTATAATGAGCAAATGGCTAGTGTGTCAGGTCACAAATATATAGAGCCTATGGATCCATCTAAATTCAGCTCTACTTCCCTTCCTTATTTCCTGGCATTTCATAAGAGAGAAACGCTAAATCTTTTTTCTCCTTACGACTCTTTTATGAAACAGATGTCTGGAGAAATTAATTTTTAAATAGGGAGGACAGTCTTCTTTCTGCAGCTTTATCAGAAGACAACAATAATTAGGTACCACCAATAAACATACCAACATAGAGGAGGCTCAGAGTAAAATTTTAAAGAGCTCCTAAGATGCTGAAATCGTCAGTCTGACGAATCACATCCCCACAGGGCCTATTTTTCGTCAGTGGGAACCTTGTGTAACCAGCTCGTATAGAAACATTCACAGGAAAAACATCTAAAGGTGGATGAGATGAATCCCAACACAAGTATCTGTAATTCTGCTTCCTTCTACACTCAGAGGTGTCTCTGCCTTGATGGAGGAAACACTACTTGTGTCCTTGCACCTGAGCAGGATCCAGAACTGACTCGTCACTCTTCCCTGAGAGGCTCCGACCAGCAGGTTTTGTTGCAGTCCTCCCAGCAGACTGGCTTCCCTGCAAAATTTCGACCTGCGTCCCCCTGTTAGGCTACCATAGTGGAGGAGCCCAAGACCACCAGGTGGTTCAGCAGTCCAACACTGCTTTGCCAGCCTTGACAGGTCCCTCGGGTGCTCCCCACCAAGCTTTGCCGGCTGCTCAGGTGCCGCAGGTCACAGCCGGGGTGCGAGGCTGAACTGCCACCAGTCTAACAGATCACCTTGTGAAGGAGCCAAGGAGCTGACACGCCACACCATCTGCATTCCCTGCGGGACAGAGCAAACCACTGGATGTGCTAACCTCTGAAATAGCACCAGCAGGAACCGCTGCAGCTCATGAGTCAGGTCGCTCGGTGGGTAGGTGGCACAGATTGCATGAGTCCTGGGTTTACGTCTCTCTTCTTTATTTAAATTATTTTTTCTCATCTTTATGGCTATCAGGTAATCTATTCTAGGGTGAAGACATTCTCATCCTATCCTATGAAATCTATTCCATTGTACAAGAAACAGAATTCAAGGTGAAGAGGCTGTGCATTACTCTGTGGCCTTCGCCTTGGGGAAGTAGGGGAGTGCCAGCACCTTGCTCCTGCAGCTATTTATGTCTTTTGCGTGAAAAAGCCATTAGAACAGAGACTGAAATCCAAAAGTCATGACGGGAATACGTCTCTCTCTCTTCCTAGCTGACTGTAGAGTGTATAGCGAAGGAGTTAACACAAAATACAGATATTGTGTGTCGTGTATGAAAAAGGAAGAACTTATCTGTGGTAGAAAAAAACGCTAAGTATCTATTTATACTGACGAAGAAATCTCTTATTTATACCACCATAACCCCACTTACCTTGGGTTAGTTAGATCTGATGCACTGACAATTAGACTGTTCTCCCAGCTCTCCTGCTCTGCAGATCTCGGGGAGTTGTTCCTGTCACCAGATTCCCGTGACCTTCTGCACATGCACAGGAGGCTTTTCCCTCCTTTCCCCCTGCATTTTGCAGCCTCTTTCTTCTGGGTAATCCTGAGAAGAGCACAGACTGTCACCTGAAGTCAGGACTGAGAAGCATCCTCTCAAAATACAGCGAAGCACACATGCTGCAGCAGCTGCAGGACACTGTGTGTGCTGAATGCTGGATTTAGCTTCAGCTTCAAAGAGCACTACAGTCATGCAGCAAAACTCAAGCTAAAACTTTTTCATCTTTTACACCACCTCACATCGTTTAGATTTCCAAATGAAAGTTTAAGCTACCTATAGTTTTGTTCAGCGAATACGGCAAGCTTTGGGGATCACTTTCAAAACCACCTCATTTGCATCAATTCAGCTGATCGTTTCCTCGTTGGAGAAGATGAAAGTGCTTCTTCTATCTTATGTTTCCCTCTGCTCAGGCAATGAGGCACTCATTCCTTTAAAAAAAAAAAAAGAAAAAGAACTAGATCAGCAAACTAACTTGTTCTCCCCTTTTCCAGTGTTTCTTTGACTGCATAATTGAAACGCAGGAAAAAATGCACGAAAGCAAAAGGCACAGATGTTTACATCACAGGTACCTCAAATAACTTAAAAGTATCCTAACTGTGTATAGCCTGTGAATATATTTCATGCCTCACTCACTGAGAATTAGCATTGAAAGTCATCACAGTGAACACAGGGAACTGGATGAATTTCAATCTACTGCAGAAACCAGCCACTTATGTTGTTTGATGTCATCTGCAGTCACATCACTGCAGACATCTTTTGCAAGACTAGTAAAAGAAACGTTGTCATTTTTGACATGGCTGCCTGTCCCTCTTCACTGCTCGAGTGACAGCATTCATAGCACTCTTCCCGTTGCTCAGTGTATATAACAAACCCAGGTGCAGAGATGAGTCTCCCAGGCTTCCCTTTGAAGAATGTCAGATCAGCTCTGTTTCTTTTAAAACCGCTCCCTCGGACCAGCTGACATTTATGCAAGCCACACAACACCGAGGAATCAAGATTTCAGGCAACGGATACCACTTTGGGGACACGCAAATTGTAATCTAGATGCAAGCTACAAAGCAAAAATTAACAATACATGCAACTGCGTATCACTGCGGTAGGAAAACACACTGTGCCATTAAGAGAGTTAAGGAAAAAGCAGGTATCAAACAGGTGAAATAATTCACGTTGAGCACTGCTCATTGGCCTTTTAACTTGTCACAGAACATCAATATTGCATTAATGTACAGCCCTGTGCAAGCTGTACCAAAGGGCAAAACATGGAATTTGTGATGGCATAAGGGAGAGGGATCGGCCTACCTAATTTTAAGCACTTATCTCAGGCACCCAAACAGGAATCTCGTCACCTTGGGCTCTTTCTACAGTGAATGAAGAGTGAGAGAAGCACCTCCAGGAGATACTTCTAGCCTCTTGAGGTCTGAATTACCTTGTAGTGGTGCCTCTCGCTCTTCATTTCTCAAGAAGAAAATGAAAAGCCTTAATTCAGGCATCTCTGACCTTCTCCTCCAAGCCCACCCCATCCTCCCCTCGAAGGCCTAAAGCTCCATTATACTTCAAAAACCCGAGAGCAACACTTAAATGCTGGGATGCAGTTTCCTGCATGGGGCTGAGGCCAAGGTAGCTGCTGTGGCCACAGAGGCACCTCTCATGGCTCAGGGAGTTATGATTTCCTTCAGAAAAGAAGTCCAGAACTCGCCCCAATTATCCAAACTTTGTATGCCTGCTAAATTGGGCTAGAAATGAGTTGGGAAATCTCAGCTCATATTACACGATCTGTAGTAATGCTGCTTTCAGTGAAAAATAGCAATATCTAAAGCCTTCCCTGGAACTACGATGTTTCTTTCACTAGCCTTCTAGAGAAGCAAGAAATGAAGAAAACACATATGTGTCACTATATTTCAGATTCTCACGGGCATCTGGGTAGAAATAACTTTTAAAGAGATCGGTTCAAAACGCACTTTTTATCTGTGCATTCATGGCTAACTTTCCAGAAACCAGCCTCTCAATGAAATTTAACATAGTTTTTTGTTTGCAGGTACCTATTTGGGGTTTCTGTTGGTTTACAACTTAGAGATTCTGACTAACCTAATGAAATCACAGCCTCAAGAAATGTCTTCGTGTATACAGTCAGCCATATGCAATCAAAACCAAGTTATTTATCTCCCACACCAACGCCCTACAGATTAAATGTTGCCTGTAAAAACCTGCAAACATACATTTACATTAAAAAATTTACACAAATTCAACACTTGAGCAAGCAAACAGAAATGGGGAAAGGAGAGGAGGAAATAAAAGTGATCTATGAAATTTAATTCAGCCTTTTATTTTATTCTAAATGGAAATCACTGCAGCAATGCTGCACAATATAATCAGTGGAATTTTTTCAAAAAATGTAAAGTGTACCTTGCAGTTAAAAAACGTTAAGGAAACATTGTTCTTGATTGTGGGTAATGGAGAGGGGTTAAGCATTGCTGGATTTAATCAAGGTTGCTTTATCCTGTGCATAACCAGCTTTCCCAAGCCTTTGGACTAGACAATATAAAAGCTTAAAAGGGTGAAGAATCTAATACGGTGTTAATGCTGTGTCTTTGAACATGGTGAATTTGTGATTCGGAAAACCCAAGACAGGAGGAGGATCCCCATCTCGCTTGAAGACTCCTCCACATACCCTGTTGAGAGTGTACAAAAGCAGAGAAGAAACTGAAGCAGAAAAAGGGGGTTGGGGTTTTGTTATGCTGTTGTTATTCACAGCTACATCTGGTGCTAAAATTTTAAAAGGCAACTGATTTTTTTAACCCAGATAAAGTTTCTGCTTGCTTTCAATGTCTGGGACTCCTTAGCAAATTACTTTTAAATTCAGTGTGCCCACAATAACCGTGCCCTGGGAAACGGTGGGTTTGGGTTGCTGGGGAGTCTGCAGATTCAGGGCTCAGCAATGGTCCCGAAGATTTCACGTCACTTGTCCATAAGCATCCACTTGCCGTCGGAGCAACTGTGCCCGGGCGGCCTGCCAGTGACATGCAAGGATGCTCAAGTGCGTGTGGATCCAGACACAGCCCAGTGAGAGGCTACCGGCAGCAGCTCTGTCAGGGTCTAGTCACATACACACACTATATATGTGTGTATATATATATATATATGCATATGTATGCAAACTTCAGTGCTTGGGCCGAACGTCCCAGCTCCCATCTGCTGTGCACAGTGTGAAACGTCTCGCTGTGCAGGAGCCAGAACAGTCATGCATTCTGCAGAAATCCCACTCACGCTCCATTTCAGGACATTTCCAGAGGCGCAGCTTGTGCTGACCCCGGGAACAGAGCCGATTTGCATTCACACGCAAGAATCAGAGGTTTAGCCGCTGCCTTCCTCTTCATTTTCTCCGTTTGACCCGTTGTTTTTCTCCAGCTCAGCAGACACAGACACTGCATTATGCTTCCACCGGCAGAGAGTACATTAAGATTCAGGGGATTCTCTACATCCTACACGCATTTTTCATTACAGCTATTGATATTATGTATTAAAAGACTAATGATTTGGAGCCTCTAATATCAGGAAATGATGTCTCTAATGATGCGTCTTTGACCTCAGGCCTGAAGTCTGCAGCGTAGTTTCCTCGTCTGTGTGGATGTTTCTTAAAAGCCTGGCTGAGTAGTTTGTTGGCGAGTACAGCAGTTGCTTGAGTCTTCACCTTTGCCGCTTTGTGGTATTTGCTGCTCCTCACAGAAGAGCACTGACTGCTTGGAAAACAAGCCAGGGCAGTACAGGTATTCAAGTCAAAGCATGTGGCTGGTGACGGGAGCAGCTTCATTCAGTATGTCAGTTTTATCTAAATTTCCTCTGCTCTGCTAGATGCACTGAATTTTGTACGAGCAAGAACAGCTTAAATCCACCCTGCAGTTAGACAAAGAGGAGAAGGTTGATAAAAGCAGATGATTGATCTAAATGTGCACTGTGTTATTCCAGCCCCCAGTCCTGTAGCATGCTTCATATGAGTGGAAGTCATTGTATTTTTAACACAGAAACATAAAATTTCAGAGCTGTCAGCCTTTTTATGCCTTAAGACAAAGTATGAATATTCAGCTCATCCTAACCTGCCTTACTGTTTTGCTGGTGACTTGATTTCCGGAATTTCCCCCCATGTTGTGGAAAAGACATTTTAAGAGCACCAACATGCGTCTTCCGTGTGCAAATAATAGATCCCTCCTTCAAGGAAGCCGTAAGAAAACATATGTATGTAAATGAACATTTCAAAGGCCAGTGAAATATTAGACAGTCAGGAAAACCTTTATTTTTAACAGTCTTTCAGCCACACACATTTCCCCTTCACTGGGAAAGGTGTCAATGTGTAAAGTTTCGTTACCAAATTCGTTCCTATAATCCATTTATTGGCCTGGATTTTTTTCTCTGTAGGCTTATTTACTCTATACAAACACGGTGATGTAAAGCTTGCCTTAGGGAACTGAACTAACATCATTACCCTGTAGTTTACACTTTTTATTAAGGTTTTCTTATTAAAACTGCCACTTTAAAAAGACCAGTTCTGAATCCCTTCATTAATAAAGAGCTCCTCATGTGAGTATGTGCTCCAAGATACGAATTAAGTCCTGATCCTGCAAAATCATAAACATGTCATAAATGTGCTTAATTTTATACACTTTGAGTGACTCTGTTCATTTCTCAATATAATAAGACTCACAAGCTGCAGTTCATCAGAGTACTGAGACATATGCCTAAAGACACCTTTATTCAGGAAAGCCCTTCAGCAGGTGGATTTTCAGTAATAT
Source organism: Rissa tridactyla (assembly GCF_028500815.1). NCBI lineage: Eukaryota > Metazoa > Chordata > Aves > Charadriiformes > Laridae > Rissa > Rissa tridactyla. Next base: position 107,049,222 of record NC_071468.1, read on the forward strand.
ACTCAAGCATATATTTAATTTTAAGCACGTTCTTAAGTGCCTTATTGAGTTGGGGCCACCATGTCTTGCATGAAGCATATCAATAAGCCTGTGTAGGATGGTCTATTACTTCATACGAAAGATAGTCAAATATATATTTCCATGTAGATACGATACGAAAGTTAAATCAGTAGGGTAAAACACTATTTTGCAAGATATTCAAAATCAGTAATTGGTTAAAACCAGTGTGCTAAATGGCAGATGCCCCTTTCTCAATTAAGATCTCACATCCGCAATTGGAAGACAGATAGTTGAGGAACAGATCTCTGATAATATATGAATAATTTGAGTATAATCTGTGTTGGTGGTATTTTTTCAATTAATTCTTTAAAGACACAGTGTGCTTCCCAAAGGTCAGTGGTCCTAACTTTTCTCCTGATCAATATGAAATTTGATAATAAGAATCAAAACAACCTTGTGTAGTCACTGAGAACATTTTGTTTTGTCTTTAAACATTAATCTAGAGTAAAATTCAATAGCAATTGCATCCTCCCAGGTATTCCCATGCCACCTAGAATGAGACATTAGACTGTTGCATACACAACAGCATAAAATGCTTATAGCTTTGTCTTCAATAGTTCCTGTTTCTTCTGACTATGGTCCAGAAGCTCCAGCGACTGCCTCAGGAAAGGCAGTCCCATTCATTGCACAGTCGCGTGTATAAAAAAGAACATGGCAGAACAGAAGGGCTTCTATATGCAGTGTCATAAGATATCAGTTCCTCCTGGAAAAACCTCTGCTGGGTGACTAAGAGAAACTGAAAATGAAAGGGAAATAAACTTGAACCAATAGTGTTAGAAAAACTGCTCTGTGCTGGTCTTAGAATTATGTATCTTGCAACCTTCATATGAAGGTTTAGTAATAATTTCAGGTAGGCTGCATAGCTTACTTTATGACTTTACCACAAGAGTTTTACAGGTCACCCCAAACCTATGCCAAGAAACCTTTTTACTAGAGCATCATGCATTCTTTATTAATACTGCAGACAGTTCTGAGAGCCTCAGCCAGAAAGATATGGACAGAGGCGAGGGAATTACGAAGGAAAAAAAAAAGGCACAAAATTGATTAAATGGTCAAAAGACTAATATATGGAGAAAGATTAAAATAGTCGACTCTGTGTCATGCAGATGAAAAGAAGGTAAAGAATGTAAAAAAGCAAGAACAAAGAGGACATCTTAACGCATTACGAACTAGCAACGTAATTATAATGAGATAAAATGGGAGAAAGGCTATCTGTAGTTTAGCTATCAAGAAACATCTCTTGCTGCTAAGACCTATTAATATCTTTTCCTAGAGAAGTGGCAGAAGCCCTAGCACCAATTTAAAACTAACTGGAGAAAAAGGGAGAACACTCTGCAGCAGAGCAGTGCTCCCCACGGTGGTGTGCCGGATGATGAAAGAGGTGTTCGCCCGACATCCAGTGCTACAGCTTTAATGAATCTTCATTTTCTGAGTCTTCCCCCTTAAAAATGACAATATGCAAGTTCTATATAACATTATGGGCTCTCTTGACTGCTCTAAACTATACTGATATGCAGGCAGATGTTTTTCACCTGGTCCAGATATTTTTTTCAACTTTTTTTTTCTCCTTCTGCAGCCATGCTTTTCCTTGCAGGGTGGTGAATGGGAGCCAGGAGTACACTTGTGAGAGAGCAGCTGTTTTGAACTGGAGCAGGCACACCTCTGCCAGGGTAATACAAAGAGCAGTTAGAGAGCCACTGACAGTTCAAAGTGTCGTGCTTTCATTATGCTGCACCTGCCGTCAACCCTCTTACATCTGTTAAATTCCCTTCAGAGAAATGTTGTTTTTATGAGGAAAAATGAGTAGCTCCCTTTCGCTAGATGAAAACCTGTGGATGTATGAAGTTAAGACAATTATTAATATTAAACTAACATCTACCATTTAATAGTAGCTTCTCTTGAGACTAAAGCAGCGGCATGAGTTACTGTTGTTGCAGAAGGGGAGACTTGCAGCATACTATAAAAGCAATGCTCTGCTTGCGTGTGCAGAGCCACATGTGACAAACTGTGGCAGCTTTCAGAGGTTTAACGAGTCTCTTTGGAGTTCCTCTCTCTCTGGTTAGTCATAGGCAAAGCAAGGAAAAAGCTACGTGCAAATACATACCTCATGTGAGAAGCTGCCCACCAAACAGCAGGAAGCATAATGAGCAAAGAGATGGGTTTTCCTGTGATCTCTTTTCGTTCCTTCATGCACGACTGAAAAACAAAAGGCAAAGGAAACAAAAAATAGGCTGAGCTTTTGGTTATACCCAAACTCCAGTGTGCAGGGTATGATACGCAGTGGCCAACTTCAGACTCTGCTTTTTATCCCTGGTTGGAGCTATGTTAGGAACAAGTGTTCCCAATTTGGTCTTACAGTATCAGAAAGTAAAATAAGAATTTTAGTGTGTCCCCAAAACTTCCCGCTGCATGTTTTCTTCTCTAAACTCATCCCCTGCCTACAGCGAGAGGATGTGGTTGTACCTTCTCTCTCAGTAGGGCTGCAGAGCAACCATCACAGCCCTTCCCTGCAGTGATCCTCTTTGTGGGGTTGGCTAGAAACGTTGTGTCTCAAGTTCACTGGGCTATAAGGTGGCTGGTGGTTTGCTTGTGAAGATATACCACTAAATAGTGCGGCAGTCTGGCATTGAATTGGTGTGTAATGAGGGATGTCATTACCCACGAGAAATACCAGTCCTTGCAGTGCCCTAATATCATACTTTAGCCTGTGTGGCTTTCTCACAACTGTTAACGGTTCTCAGCTAAAGCACGTCAGAGTAACAGTCACCAAAGGTTTCAAAGCTTTCTTCATGCAGTGCTTTTTCTTTTTGTATTACCAAGATGCAGGACTTAGTTTGTGTTTGGAAAAGATAATTACTCTCGTGTGCTTTCTATATGCAGTTATGCACTGTGTGGGTAGTGAGGTGGACTGTACAGAAATTTAAGTTCACAGAGTATTGTTCAGCTTTGCAGGTCACTTATTAATCTAGTCAATGAAAACCATTATAGTCTGACTACTTTCTCCTATGGTTAACTCGAAGTGATGGCCAACACCCTCAATGTTAAAATAGAAAAAATCTTGCATGATAGGATGACCTCTGGCAAAAGTGCTTGTCCATTAATTATCACATTAGGAGTGCTACCAAAACCAAATAACTATTATCATTAGTCATCAGCAGCTATCTTTGGTTCAAGAGTTATTTGGCAAAATAAAGTTGCCTCAATTTGCCTATTTACGGCTCCTGTTCAGTCTCAGTTTTATCCACACTTTTTCCTTTACCAGTGCTCTTCTCAGTCTTATCATCTCCTCTTTCCTTCCATAAACCCTTGAATAACTGCTTTCTCTAATGCTGTCCTGTTTTTCTAGCCACGTGTTGTAAAAAATGTGACTCCTGTTCTCGACTCTATCAATAAAGTGTGCTGGACTGTACTTATTAAAATAGGTACAATAAAATAATTACAAATAACACCAGAATATTGAGTTCCCATTGAAAGTTTTTCTCCTGCGTGTTAAGGTAAGTCCCAAGAAATCTGTGAGATGAGTAACTGTCAGTCATAGCAGCCTGCTCCTAGGAAATCTATAAAGCATCCATCAGCTCTGATGTTTCAAATTAAGAGAGGCTTAGCAGCATGAACTCCTGTATCCACAAAACTCTGAACAGTTTGGGACCTGCTCAGATGATCTTCATCTTCTCTGTGGAGACGGTTAAAATCCACTTTGTTAAAACTGGAACATGAGCAGCTCCAGGCCCAGCACTAGGAATCTCCCAGAAGGCAGGAGATCTCCCTCAGCACCACAAAACATCCATAAGTGATTGAATGCAATTGTTTTTCACAACCTAATGGAAAATCTGGGGGTTTCTTCAGTTTTTTCAAGGTGTTTTTTTTTTGTTGTTGTTGTTGTTGTTGTTTTTTTCTTTTTAAAGCAGCAGCTCATTCGCTTTATCCTGGTTTTCTTTGTTAAGGAGACATAATTTTTAGATATAATTAGCACAATTTATTGCTTAAAAATGTTGTAAGTGAATGGCACTTGGTGTGTAATTTTTACGTCTGGCTTCATAAGGGAATAAGCTTTCTGCAACAGTTCAGTATCTGCATCTTTCTGTGCACTGGTCATTCTGCCACCTCAAAACGTGTTAATTATTGACCAGTCTCCACTGAAAAGGGTAGAAGAGGGAAGTTCTCAATTATTATTAAGCTCCTACATGACTAAGAAAATGAGTTTGCCACCAGATAGAAAAGACTGACCAAATTATTTCTTCTTCCTCATCGTTCATAAAGAAGAAGCAGCAAAACAATCAACTTGTATGAGAAATAGCGTGAGGAAGGACTGCTTATTAAATCCCAGTCATAGGAGAAGTTTCATCAGAGCTGAAAAAGAACTTACCTTACACAAAGCCACCAGAAACCAGGCTTTACAAATGACAGAACTGTTTCTTAACTTTGCGGCTGATTGTTTAGGTTATCCATGCATCATCAGATATTTTTCGATATTCATTGTGCATCATCAGTAAGTTTTTGCACTGGCTACCTCCAGTTCTCTGCTTGTTTTGAGGTACGTGTAGAATAACACCTTCATCAAGTCTTGCTGTAAGGTGCCTCTACGTATTCAGTACAAAACTTTGCTTTCAGCCATAAGTAAGCACAGCTTCAGGGAATTCCAGAGTTCAAATGGCCTGGAGTGCCCCTGGGTAACTATTCTGTCACTAGCTGCCTAAAGAGTCATTGTGGTATGGGGGCAAACAACCCCAAGAATTCACATACATATAATAGGACTTCTGCCAGTGCCTGGAAATCCCAGTCACTCTGACCGTAGCCTCGAAGAGAAGAAACATGCTCAAGAGACAACCAAATATCGTCATCTTTTTATGATAAGTTATTGGTTATTGAACCAGAAATGCTACTACAGTGCCTCTTACCAACCTATTTTCCTTGGTAGTTATGGGTAATTATAGCTATCTTTTCATTCCAGGGTAAAAAATCACGTTATTGTGAGATTCCATAAGAATATGCAAAGAACTGTGGTGAAAAAAAGCGCGATAACTATCTGATTAGGTGTGTCATCATGGCATAGGAACCTGTAAATAAACATAACTTCTGGGGCATCTAGTAGAATAAAGCATCAGTAGGGTCTTTGAAAATAAAGCATTCCGGGATTATTCACTGCTGCAATCAAATAAGCACCTACTCACTAAATCAAAGCAAATTCCTAAATGATAAATGCCTCTGGGAGAAAATTGAAGAGGAAGTAAAGATGACTGTTCCGTTTCACATTTAGGTCTGAATTTTCAGCATTCTGATTAAGACTTATCCTAGTCTAGCCTGCTTAGACAAAAAGCTGCGACTTTTTAAAACAGAGATCAAAGCTTGACCGTAGAATTACTAAACAAACTGCAGTTGCCACATTTAGAAAGGTGAGCCAAAGGACATGCATCTGAGGGGGCAAGCTCTCTCTTCCGAGTAGCACGGCTGCAGGGAAAAAATGTAGAATGGGTTACAACAGCAGCCTTGCTTCATTTTAAAATTTCAGGTTAGCAGCAGTTCACTTGTATCTTCATGAGGCAATACTTTGGCTAGACCGTAGTGCACTTTGTGATCTAACAATGAACACTTAAATAGAAAATACGCCACTGTAATAAGCCCCCACAGTAAAAAAATTAATATTAATGCAACGAAAAAATTGTTCTTCCTTTTGAACCCAGTGAGGACTGCAAAGACAGTGATTATTAAAGAATTCAGCTGGTTTCAAAATTGACCTTAACCTGGAAAAAGCTAGGCAGAAGCAGAGGGAAAACAGATTAAAAATTCAATGCAGCATTTCATGGCCTTGGTAACCTGGGACTGGGGTACTCAAGAGCTACTGACAGCTTGCATTTCAAAGCTGATTTGTAAAGTTGCCAACAGGTCAGTAATCAGTAACTTTACAGAGCATGCAGCTGACACAGAAAGCCAAAAAGGAACAACAAAAGACATAATTGGATCTTAGGACCCAAAAGATGCCATGAATGCATTCATTTTTGGCACTATGTATGCTGCATGTTGCGACAAGATATGGTTATAATGAAGGTGATTTGCATATTTTTCATGAAGTTTGGATGCACTGAATTATAAAAATAACTCCCTAACATGAAGCTATTTCACTGGCACTTGGAAATCTCATTTGAAACATTGACAGAATCACTGAAGAAGTTAGTGATGAAAACAAAAATAAAAAAAAAGTCTGTTAGGTCATCACAGGCATCTGCCTTCAAATGCCAAATTATTTCCTTCAGTTTATATAAAAGTCTTCTGTCGAGATTTAAACAGCTCCAGTAAATAAAGCTTGCATCAGATCCAGAGGGAAACTTTTTAGCTATCTAATGACATTCATATTTGCCAAAGGAAAGAACAATAAAGGAAATCACTAAAGTAACTACAGACAACTTAAAACTTCACACGCAGCACTTAAATCTTCAGACCCAAATGGGAAAGTTCTTAGCTAGCTGCTGTTGATTTCAGAGAGTCATGAGGTTTGAAAAGGACTAAGTGTACCATGTCAGGGCCTACTGGGTAAAAATCCTTCCCTTTAATGTCCCCTTGTCCTTCTTCTCCCCACTTGTCATCAGCTCTGAGGACTGGATATGATAATTCATATGTAGAGTTTTCTGGGTTGACGACGACATGCAAAGCTACATCCCATGTCATAAGGCGCTGGGGTCTGCCCTCTTATATATTTGCCTGGTGGTTTTGTTTAAAGTCGGAACTGCCAGTTCTACCATCTTCTTGCTTTGAGTGGTGCCATCCCAGATTTCTAGACACCAAGCTCCTGGAAACACTCTGCAAACAGACATGGCTTGCACGTTACCCGAGTCGGGCATGCACAACTACTGGCATCAGACACGGACTTTTGGACAAGGTAGGGGACAACACTGTCAAGCTCTGCCCTGCTCCCAGTCCTCCGTCACAACAGCAAAGGCACAATTAGCAGCTGGGGCTTGCCCAAGGCTTGAGAAAAACTGTCTGATCACCTTCTTCTCCCTAACAGGACAGGTGACTAGAAGCCTGTGGTTCCCACTGCAGTGTGTCTGTATGGACCAAACCCATGTGCAAGCAACCCATGCGGCTCTTCCAGGTGATCTGTCTGTCAGCCTGCTTGGCTTTGACAACCCTTAGCCTCAACATAGCTGGGGTCTACAAAGTCTGAGAAGAATTAGACTGTGTTGTGGTGTAACTTGGATTGCCATTGCCATGGCCAGCCTTTCAGTTCCACCAGCAGCAAGGCAGTCCCACCACCATGAAGAAGAACCTCACTCAGGTTCCCTATGGATGCCTCTTACCAGCCAAGGGACAAAAGTCATCCCTTGAGAAGGCAAAACAACGGAGAGGCATTTGCAGCACACCAGATACCCTCGTGTGGATCAAACTAACAACAAATGATATCTCTTTTGTAGTTATAACAGATCCAGATCTTGAAGGTTTCTTGTTATCATGGCTGTAGCACTCTTGGCAAATCTTTTGGTTCTTCTCCTTGGGAATTCTTGTTACTCTTGTGCTTGGTCTTTCCAACATCCAGTTTGTAAATATATACCTATCTATCTATAGCTATCATATATTTCCACTAGAATGTTATAGCTGTATATTTGGTGTATTCATTTCAAAGAAAAAAATGTATAAATATTAACATAGTGCATATTCTTCTGGTAATTTATCATTATTTTGCTCTTTTTAATGCACTAGTGATAAATACATGCCAGTGTGAGGATTAAATAATTTATTTTTAGGGATTGTTTTTAGGGATTTTTTAAAGTTCTTATTTCCTACATGTTCCCTGTAGGAATTAAACTGTGAGTATACAAAATTGGAATATGTAATCAGTCTAACGATTTGTGAGTCCTCATTTATCAGAACAGGAGGCTCCTTTACTGGGTCTTCAGAGCAAATAATGGTCAGCTTTAGGTTTTTGCTCTTGAAGGAGCTTTCTCTCAGGTTTATAGGAAAAAAGTCTTAAATCAGTTTGTATTAGATAGCAACTGCTACTTCTGCCATTTGAACTGGAAGGATTTAAATGGCAAAAGGCAACACCAGAAATGCAGCAAAAGACCTGCTGGTGATCTATTGCTATGGGTGTTGCAATCCTAGGAAACCATGGTATTATACCAGAGTATTAGCCATGAGTTTTTCTAGATGTGCACCTTGGATACAGCTTCTGCGTGCCTGCTCTACCAGGTATGCTGCAGCAGAAATGTGAGACTCGTGTAAAAAGGGCTGAATGTTAGAGATCGTCCATGGTGACAGGAACACTGGTTTCCTTTCTGTTTTCCTCAAAAAGTGTTAGTTCAGCATAAGGCATGGGAGGGGAAGGGCAAGGCAAGGCAAGGCAAGGCGTGAGGGGGAGTCTGCATAATCTTCCATGGTTGTTGTAAGCCAAGTGGCATCAAGGCTTGATGTGGTTATAACAACATGAAGTGTCATGAAATTAATAGAAGTAATACAGTTCTGTCATTACAATGCCAGACTCACTCTTCTTGTCCCCACCAACTCATTCTGAATGCAAATTTATTCATACCAAGCCCTTGTGAAGGAAGAATGTGATTTATTTTTGAATATGCAAGTGCCAAACTTTAGAGATGGAGGAGATATTACACAAAATGTGGTCAGAGGATATAGCTATAATTAGTGAGGGAAAATAAAAGAAGCCAAAATGAATTTTTTATTGGTGAAATCTTCCTATTAATCAGTAGGAACCCTGTTCTTCCATACACCAGTGCATAGGCCTAGGCATCGAAAATATTGCAATTTCTGGAGTGGATTGTTAATGAAACCAGTGCAAACATTCAGCTGAAGGTACTTAAAGCCATTCAAACCTGCTTTTAATTGAACAGGTCATAGAACCAGTTTGGATCTAGGGCGAATAATTTCTCACTCCAGACATATTCTTCCAGGTCAGAGGGCAATTTGTTGACATGAAAGGAATAGGAGGTCTGGTAGCAACTTGCTGCCTACACTGCTGCCAGTGGTGACATGTAATTTGCAGTGACTTTTTAGCCCTTTCTACCAGCATTTGGAAGGAAGGCATGCTGTGATGTGCACGCATGCATGGCTAACTTAGCCACCTAGGGGATGTGCATATCTTGTCAGGTGCTCAGTGAAAGAGGCAGGCCTCCACAAGAGGCATTCTTTGCTTGTCTTGCACCACTCCTTCCTATAATTTAATAGGCTGGTGGCCTGTCTCCCCCATTTTAAAAACTGTTAATAACTGATTCATTCGCTAACGTGTTCACATGCACACACACACAAATGAACAAGATTATGTAAAACCAGGGGAAAAAGTCCAAGCTTTCAAACCCTCCTTTGTTTCAAATACTAATTGATGTTGCTAAGAGACAAGTGTTGTTATCTATCGCATCATTTCCAAATCGAGACACTTAAACTCAAAGAAATTAATAGTCGAGAGTATTAAAAATCCCATAGTCCCACATAATAATATCTGAACATACAATTCCTATCAAACAGAAACAAACACACTATAACTCCTCCCCTACTCTGACCCTAAATCAATATTATCAGCCTGATTTTTCAGAAATACTTGGTTCTTGCAGCTCTGTAATATTTCAAAAGGAATTCTTCATGATTGGTGTTTCAGAAAAAAAATAAGCTTTGTTTTCTACCAGCCGTCTAAATGAATACACTTCTTCGAAAGAGAACGTGAGAATGATTTATGTGCACACTACTGTCATATATTGATCAACCACCTAGTCATATGTAATTGTACTATTATTTGATATTACGGTTATTCATTAAACGCCAGGTGTATGATTCCAAGGAAATATCACTTATCAAATTTTAGCCAAATAGCACATGGCAAACTGACTACCAGCTATTTCTCAGTTAAATGCATCCCTTAAAAGAAAATATTTGGGAGGGGTTCATCTCACCTAATTTTTAGACATCTGAGAGTTGGGCGCTTAGCCTAAGCTAGTCACTTAAGTTCTTCTGCAAGCAATGGAGAGAGATTGTGATATAGAGCAATTCATCCAGTCTATCTATCTCAGACACCTATCTTAAAATGGGATGAATTGCCATTTGGAAGAACCTATTGTTCTCCATTTACTATAAGGGGAACCTGGACAAATAGCTTAGATGAAACCCCTAACTTTAGATGACTAAATGTAGTGAAGATGAATTCTACTCTAAATCAATATAATACAAATAATACATAACAGCCACAATGCACGGGTCAGAGTTAAGGCAGTTGTGATGAAATATCTATTTTCTTGCTCTTGGTAAGAAGAATGTAGTTTTGCATGCCAGGAAATGTCAAGATTTGCAAGGAGTCAAAACTATTAATTTCCTTGCTTTCAATTCTGCTGGGTCTAAGTGAGCGAATAAGTAACTGTACTGTTTATCACTGAAGTCTTTTCAAAGTCTTTTCATGTAGTGCTTGTTACATGTATGGGAGCAGTTACAAGTCCTGAAGCAAGAATGGCAGCACCTCTTGGATTACCTGCCAGTTAAGCTAAATACGGTCCCATCTTTCAAGGCATGGTGGTGATTGTGTTATCTGCGTTTCCTTTCAAAACAGCAATTTTCAAAAATAGTCATTATTCTTCAGTTGTAAGTAGACTAGAAGGTCTCTCTTCCATCAACTTCAATTTTTTTTGTGTAAAAGAGGACTTGTCCAGCAACAGTAGCTTGGCACTACACAGCTCTCTGTCTCACGTGTTGAGACCCCTTCCGCATTCTGGCTGTCTCCTCCCTAAGACTCTCTTCCCACAGGACTATCTCTTCGCCCCAGCAGCCCTGCTGGTTGCCTCCTCCTCCCAACTTTTGCAGCAAACAATGGAGAAAGGATGCAGCTTTTCAAATACCAAGGAAGAAATGAAGCAATAACCTGAGGACAGTAAGTTAATAATTGCTGCTTCCAGAGGAAATCAGAGTCAAACTGGTCAGAGGAGCAGACCCTGCAGGATCATGCAGAAGATGCTCTCAAAAGTGTCAGTTATTTTACTGGTTCTCAAAAGCTTAAATTACAGCATCTGTAAACCATGGATGTATTGAATCAACTTCCTTTCAATTCTTAAAATTTTATAAGTGTTTATTTCTATTGCCATATTAACTGTTCAGAGGTAAAACCACAAACCTGAAGTTTTAAAATCTCTAAACAAAAGTGCTTTAATTTGTTTAAAAAAGAAGGTTTGGATGGGGCAGAAAGATTTAAAATAATTATCACCAGTTTTAGTGTTCCCTGTGTAGTTCACTCCATGGGGGTATTTAAAAGTTTTGCTCTGCCCACTCTAAATGTAACTTTGGGACAGCGGTTACTGTTTGTTCAGCAAATACATCTGTGTGTGTTTTTCAAATAGACTAAATATACATAGGCTGCAGGTAAATATAAGTAGACAGTATACATAATAGATCAGAATGGCCTTGACGGCACCCTCTTCTGAAGGAGATTTGTTGTAAATTGAAATTCTGACCATCGAGAAACTTCACAAATGCTGCTTGAAGAGGAACTTCTTAAATAACCAGGAGGATCCAGAGAAGACTCACAGCACCAAGGACAACACTGCCCAGTGTGGCAAGTTGAAAGACGATGCTGCTAAAAAGGCAAAGACAAAAATAAACCAAAGTTTTTCTAAAACTTTGTTACTGCTGTAGATATCCCAAAAGGAATTGCTAGGAAGCCTGGTTAGGTCCTTCTAAAATCGCATTCACCGAAGATGGAAAATACGTCTTTGATTACCTACTCCTGTTCTCTCATTACAGATGATGAGAGAGGATTCCCACCCTTTGTGTATAAATTATTTTTGCCTGATGCAAAGGCGATGGAGCAGGCATGCAGCTGGCAGACACTTTGCAGCCTGAGACCGACTGGGCAATAGCTCCCACATAACCAAACGCCTCCAAAGGGAGACTCTGGCACACATGTGGAGCGGTGCAAGCATCACTGTATTGTCCCAGTGACATCAGAGTAAAAGAAATTTGGTTTTACATTTGCACCACTAATATTGTCAAATGTTTATGGAAATACCTAACAAATAATTAATAACACATACATGGGATAATGAAGCTAAAAGGAATGAGAAGCTCTGTGGAGTTTTAATATGAAACCTAAAGAAACTTTCATTAATTAGACTTAATGACATTAAATATTTAAAGTTACTTTCTGTTTAACATTTTATTTTTAACATCTTTTAAAACATGTAATTTTTTGTACTGTATATCTTTTCTTCTTCAAGTTATCAGCAACTATTACGACAAAAATTCTTGGACTGAATTGGCAAAACTCCTTCCTGCTGGAGACACCACTGATTAATTTGTCCCAGTAACCAATTCATCACATTGATTAAAAAAATCCTGTTTAGATCATCATTGGAAATATTTCTACTGTTCACTTTTATAGCACATTAAATCCCAGTATCTCAGAGTATTCGGAAACATTAATGGATCTTCACAGCTTAGGTACTAAATAGGAAGTAATATCCCCCATGTAAAAAAAAAAAATATGCAAACTGGATGACATAAAGACAAGCTTTGGTCAAATACGAGTTGATCCAGTCGATATAGGTGTAACTAGATGAAATTCTTTGACCTGTTTTATGCATGAAGATCAGACAAGATGATCTAATAGTCCCTGATGGTTTAAAAAATCTATGGAACTGCCAAATGACCTCTGCAAGGCCACAGGGTGAGTGACTCAGAGCTACTGAATTGTACATATCAATAGGAAACAATTATACAATTACTATGTTCTCCTCTATCAGTATAAATACCAAAAATGCAGCAGGAAATTATTTAGTAAGAAAGAGGTCTTGGGTAATTACATTCCTTTTTGATTATGATACACTATTTCCGCGGGCATTGTTCCTAACAAGCAAGTCTGCTGGTTAATTGTTAATATTAACACTTTGTTAAATCTACTCCATGATGGATTAAAACCATTTCAACTTTACTCAAAGAATACATGTCCGCCATAAGAAATAATGAAGTGAATACCTGGATGCGTCATCCCACTGTTCTATGTGGACATGCAAGTGAAAAGAAAGCTCTGTAATCCTTTCTAAGAGTAAAATATCTTAAATAATTTTATGGGAAGGCGTGGTCCCTAATGGCCTGGACAGTCAGATGTTCTGACAATGTCAGACTTTTAACAAGGTCATCGTGAAAAAGAAAAGCACTTTAAAGTGAAAGAACCAAACAGTTAAGAAAATATAGATTAGCATTTTTACTTTTTGATCTTTCTTTATAAGAACATGGCATCGTTTATTAAACGCACACTATATTTTACAATGAAGTCCTAACAAAGAACACAACTCATCTACTTTGAAGGACTATATTGGGTCAACGTGTTGAACTGTATAACCAACTTGCAATTATTCTTGCTGTATTGTCTCACAGCCTCTTAAGAATTCACTTGCAAATTCACTTTATAATATATATATATTTAATGTAGTTTGCCCCAGACAAATCTTTACAATTATTTACCCCTATTTCCAAACCTTCTGCCAAAGACAGCAGAAGACATTATGAAACCCTCTGATGTATTCATTGTGTCAGTTCTGCTTTCAGATGGAGTTTTGCATGTGCCAGTATTACTTCTTATTTTGCCTGTGACATATGGCTGTGATCCTCCATTTGCTGTTATCTACTATCTAGCTATTCTATTTTGGTATGCACTTGCTCGAAAGTTAGGGTGGCACAAATATTGCATCGCCATTGTAGAACCAGTTCTGGAAGAAGAAATAACACTCAAACCACCTTGCAAACAGCCTGCTCGAGCCCAGCTGTGTTTGAAACCTATCCCTCTCCGAGGCTGATGCCGTGCAATCCTTTCCAGAGGGCACAGATGTCATCCTGGTGTTGAAAAAGAGCTGCTGCAAAGAGACCGTAGCCTCTATTTGTCTGTGAAGTGATGGATTGCTATTCAAAGCTGTCAAAACCACACTGCGCCTGCGATTCCCAGCCTGCACTGAGAGGACATGGTCTATTGTCCTCCCTCCCCACACATTAAGGGTAGATTAACTTCAGAAATAAAATATAGCTTCTGAAGTCATCGAAGGCAAAGTGTTTTATTAGGTCCAGTGATTAGTTTTAAGTCATGATTAGTTTTCTACAGCGTGAAGCAAGAAATATCATAATGAAGTTGCCATCATTTCTAGTTTTTTACAGACGGCTGTCACAGAAATGGCAGGAATTGTTCCAAAGCGTGGGACAACTTTCCATGGAGAGGTGAAATCCAGTGAGGCAGGCAAGGTTCACTTATTTAGGATTTGAGCTCAGTAAGTGATGTTAACATTTTGTAAGCACTGTCCCACCAACACCAGAGGGAAAGCCCCATTCTCAGTCCTTCTTGATCTCACTCCTCCGCAACTGCTGTGTAGGACCTCTGTCAACAGCCTCACCAGATTTCATCTTTTTGCTAAAATCATAGAATAGGTTAGGTAGTTTTTTATTAATATTTTATTAATAATTTTTAGGCTATGATGATTATTAATAATGGGGCTTTTTTTTACAAGATTGTGAAATTTGATCTGCAAGTAAAATGCCTTCCACCTCCCTTTACCAACACTGGGACCAGGCCAAGCAGGCAAACCTCAGAAGGATGTTTGCCAGATCCATTTAAAGTTTCTGGGTAAAAGTGAGGGTAAACCAGTGAAGATGGATGCCAGTCCTTGTTATTTGCAATCGGGCAGAAGACAGGATGCCATCAGGGAAGCTAATGGTCCGTTAGCTACTCTGTGAGGGCCAGGCAGGGGACAGGAGAATATGGACATGCCAGAGACGGTGGGAGCAGCAGGGAGGGAAAACGCATTCGGAAACAGGACAGCAAATTGAGTGAGACTAATGTAGGGACCAGGAGGGATGCAGAGGAAGGGCAGACAAGCGTGAAGTTGAGGACGAGGAGTCAGAGTGCAGGCGAATGTGCTGTAGCAGAGTAGGGGAAAATGCCAAGTAGGAAATTGTGAGAAGAGGAGGAAGTATGGAGGTCAAGCAAATGCTGTGGCATGGGAGCTATGTGAAAACACGCAAAGAAGACTCAAGCCAGTAGCTGCTCTGGCAGCAGGGATAGCGAATTCTGAGTCTCAGGGGTTCCTAGTAGATGGAGTCTCTTGGATCAGTGAGCTGAGAGGTTGCATATCTGCAAGGGTTTTTAAGGACAAACTTAAAACCTGCAAAAATGCCACAGACAGGGAAGGGAAGATGGGATAAAGAAGGAAACCAGAGTTTCCCACTAATCCAAAAAAGGAGAGAAAAAGTGACAAAAGGAAGTTTGATTTAGATGTAAAATAAGAAGCCCCTAATGATTTTATGCAACCTTAAATATGGGGACTCAAGTTCATTGTTTTCAAAAGCTTGGATATAGCAAAACTACACTGTCATTAAAATTATTGACTATTTTAGAAGCTTATTTCTTACAGATAAGCCGTTGTTCTGAGAACTGGAATTGCCAAGCTTTGTTTTGGAGATATCATTACAGTATATAAACCAATATAAACCAACTAATAATTGCCATTTTTGCCTTTCTACAAGGAGCTCACTAAAGATATATGTGCTCACACAGGATAGTTGTAAATTAAATTAAGCCAGATGGATTTCTAAGGTTAGCCAGTCTTCTTCATTCTGTTACGTGAGAAAAAACACTTCTGCAATCCTTCTCTGGAGTTTAGGAGATCCAACGGTGTCAGGGCGTGCTAATATTGTACAGTCCAGTGGCAGCCAAGATTTATCTTTTAAAGGTTTGCCAGTGTCATAGTGTACTGCTATTTTACAGTCCAGCAACTTCCAAGGTTTATCTTTTTGCAGAAACCCATATAAAAGTTACAGCATCTTGGACAGTTTTGATAGGAAGCATCCATAATCACTGAAAGATTGAAAAGTATTTGAAGTTGGACACACTAATAATCTTCATTGCTTTCACAGCAGGTGTCACCTTTTACTTTGTAAATGCATCGTGTCAGGGTCCCCCAAGAAGGGAGACAAAACTTCGAGATTGATGGAGAGTGTTGAATAGGGTTGTGGGCAGATGGTTTGGAAAAGGCTCTATGTTTTCTTGACTTTTTCAGTTGTCATCCACATGTTAAAAAGGATTGTTTCTGCAGAGATCCTGCCTAACCAGCAAGCCCTTTTGTGCCAAGCAGTAGGGCTTTAAACACCCTGTACTCTGGCTTCATGGCGCCATGAGTCAAGTAGAAACCTGATTGAAGGCCACTGCATCGTCCTCCATGAAGGAGGGGAGAGAACAAGCATGAAGAGGTGCGAAAGCTTTGGTTCTGTTTTTTTCTCCCTTCAGGCAGACCTCTACCTCCACAAAAGGGTAAGCAATCTGTACTAAAAGCTGGTCTGGTGTAGGGTGTCCTTTAAGCACTGAGAAATTGAAAAGATATGCTGAACCACAATCAGATACCCATTCTGCTGTTACAGTCCCAAATACACTTTCCAGTCCTTGGGACAGAATTGTTACTTTGTAGCAAAACCAAAAAAGTAAAGGCTTTATTAATAGCTATTTTTAAAAACTCGGGCAAACAGATTTTCAGGACTTTGCTTTTTTGGTATGTACAGCACATAATCATTCTAAGCTAGTTATCATGATAGTTTTGAGCTTTCTGAAGGACTGTTTTCTAAACATCTACAGGAAATGAAAATTTCACAAGGTGTACTTCATCTTACTGTGTTTATGTAGTCATTCGTAAAGCACTGATTTTACTCCAGTTAAGAAATAACTGGACTTTGTTAAGGAATTCTTACAGTCCATTAGTCAGGATGTTATCCAATAACTTCTGAGACGGAAAAACTTGGACAACTTTATTTACGTGGTTTAGTAGAGTCATTTCATATACTATAACCTGTCTACAGAAATATTTTTTTCAAGATTTTTATCAAAGTGAATATATGATGCCACAATATGTGGCTTTATTCATACATCTGCTACTGCTGCTCTTATTTATCTGGTTCTTGTAAGCTTTTCTTTTTCATTGTCTTAACTTTTATGGTAGGTTTGAAACATAAGCTTCACAACTATTAGCTGAGCAGTGAAGAAGGAGGAGCTCGTGAATGCTGTTCTAATGGACTATGCACAGAATTCAAAAAGCCCAGACACCAAAATAGCCTTGTTTAGGGCACAGATTAAGAAATGCTTCTCTGAGATCAGTCCACAGAAAACTTACAAAATAATATTTCCCTTCTGAAAGTTAGGAAAAACCAAAACGACGATGAGAGAGGCAGTATAACTGGAAATTATCAGAAATCTCAACACACTTTTGGAGCAATTCTAACAGATCACCTAATTTAAAAGATACCAAATATAGACATTCAGATTCCTACCAAATCTGTAATCTCAAACTTGAGGTTTCCTGTAAATGCCATCTGTGCGCTATCGGTGAAAGCAGCCATGTCAAAGACGGCTCGGTGTTAACAAGGCACGTGCAGAGCTTGCCTGGTCATTCGTGCCACATGAGAGGGAGGCCATTTGTAGAACTGATGTTAAGTTGGATGGTCACTGAGGGGTATCAGTACAAGGGGCTGAGACATGCAACGGGGATCCCAATCAAAACATTAATTTCAAGAAGACAGATGCAAGACACAAGTCCCCAAAAGACAGATTTTTCTACATGTGAGTAACTTCATGAACAAGTCAGGCCTCATCGAACTCTCACTCAAAGAACAGAGAAACAAAAATAGCCTTGGCCATAAGGTATAGGCGTTGTTGTCCTTTGTGTGACTCCCTCTGTTTCAACTAACTAAAGACACACGTGAGGAAAACGAAGAGTCCAAAATCATTTTGCAATAAGGCAAGATACATATTATTGTTTGAACTTCATGCCTCAAACTATATGTAGAAGTCATCATCATTGTAGAAGACAGATATCCTTGACCACGAAGGAAAGATTTAATGTCCAAAATGTATGGGTTGGTTTGTCCCAGGTCCCCAACACTTCAGCTGCATACCTTATTTGCCCATTGTCCATTAGTTTCTACTCATTCATGCTGTATGAAATCCTTTTCTTTGAAGTCTGTTGCCAACTCATTAAATGTTCCAAACTTTCCAGTACATGGATTTATGAGCAATTAAGAGTTTCTCAGACTCAGTATTCAGGAAATATAGCTCATTATCTGCTGCAAAGGCATTTGGCCAATTTAAGGAGACTCTTCAATAGAAAATTTGTTGTTTCCTAACAATGTTGCCCAGTCTCTTCCTTTTTAGATACTTTGTCCTGAACACTTTTTTTCGTACCTTACAATGGCTCTAATCTGAACAGCTATTCCATTGAAAAAAAATTGTTATATTTTACCTAGGTGTCTTCAAACGGTAAATTTACTGAGCTCATCTAATGGCTCTGATATAATGGATGAAAAAGCTCCATTGTCTGAGTGTAGGTCTTGAGACATGTATTCAGACAAATGTTTTACCTTATTGCCCTTTTCTCCTTACTCCCGGCAATATGTACACTGTATGTTCATGTTAACGTATTTTCTCCAAAATCCAAGGTCCTGCAGTTCTTTCTGCCAACTTTGCCATTTGTTCGAAATCTCTATTCTTAAATGGCAATTTTCATTTTAGACCTACAGGAAATGGATCTGAGTGTGCCACTATATAAAAAGTTAGATTTTCTGAACCTTTCATCTTCCACCCCTTGGATAATTTTCCTACTTGTGCTAAAGTAGTGTCATTTCTATCGAAAGACTGCTCTTTTGAAATTTGTCACTGGGTGGTTCTCTAAACTTTATTAGCAGTTTCTAACAATATCTTTTATTTACTGGACAATTCTTAAGTGCTTTAAGTAGCTAGTGCTGTAGCAAAGCAATCTCACAAGCGG
Source organism: Rissa tridactyla (assembly GCF_028500815.1). Classification (NCBI taxonomy): domain Eukaryota; kingdom Metazoa; phylum Chordata; class Aves; order Charadriiformes; family Laridae; genus Rissa; species Rissa tridactyla. Next base: position 107,068,055 of record NC_071468.1, read on the forward strand.
TTTTGAAAGATTTATTGTCTGGGTGCAATTTTTTGTGAATGGGCTTGCTGCTCAGACTATGTTCAATGCTGTTTGCAAAAGCATGACAAAGAAGGGTATCTGAGTTAAGGCCTGCAGGAAAGCACTATAAATAATGCCAGAGTCTGGCTAGGGCCAGCTCTCAGCTCTCCGATACGAGCAAAAGATCAAGTTGTGGTGCACGGCAAATCACATGTACCTACTTGGCCAAGCACAAATCTCAGTAAAGTTATTCATGTACATAAGTGTTTGCAGTTTCAAATCCCATTCTTGGTGAATGTATTTACTATGCTTGTCCACAGTTCTAGGTAAAAACCTCAGAGAACTTAAGACAAAAAGCAAAAAATACAAAAAATTATCTTTGGCTTAAAACCATTAAACAATTTATTAAACTATTTTCTTACCTGCTTCATGAACAAAATTTCTGGGTTTTATGCTTTACTTTTTGTAACCCTTAAACTGGTGCCTGAATCTTCCTTAGAAAGCTGGTGGAAAATGTCATTGTGTATATTCCCAGAATATGTTTTAAACTGTTGACTGGTACGACTAGTACCTACATTTTAACTTCTTCCACCTCAAATTTCCCCAGAGCTACTGGTATCCTTATGCAAGAAAATTAGCCATAATCTCTTAATAAAAGATGTAAAAGTTTTCATTTCATTGTACACAGGCAACTCATCACTGATAAATAAACTTTTTTTTAAAAAAGAGAGGAAAATATAATATAAATTAGTCTATTTATAAGCAAATTAAACGTCCATAACAAAAAAAAATATTTACTACTCACTTTCTGAAATGCATTTTCAAAAATAATAAGGGTTTCACAGTTTATTGTCCTTCTCTAGATGAGACAAAGAGCCTGCCCTCCACCAGAAGCAGCTCCTAACTCTAAAGGCTAACAGCATTTTACAACTCTCAGTGATTGTACTATCGTATACATACAATACATATCATATGGTATGTATATGATACAGATATACATATTGACGTATCATCTATATGTATATGAGTATAGATGAATATATGTATATGAAATATTTATATATACAGGTGTATATATGTGTGGATATATGTGCATATATATGCAGAAAATCAAGAACATCAAACGGTCATGAATGGTCTCCCAGCCCTCTGCAGTATGCATGATACAGGGTACAACCACCAGCTTTTAAGCATTTCCATTCTAGAGAAAATAACATTCTGTATATAAAATATTCCCCTTCAAGGTAGATTTTCTTAACAGCCCTTTTCACTCAGAACTCTGTGCCTCACAGTAAGATCTTTCAGTTTCAGTTCAGATTAAAGAAATGAACCAGTGAAAGAAGAAACAAAATGCACCTCTACACAGCCCATCTATTCATGTAACACATATACCACACACAAACACTGTCAACAGCCTGGCACCCTGTCCCACACATTTCTATCGTGCAATATGCATTAATAAAAAGCTTCCGTATCAAATGACAGCACCTAGTTATAGCTCCCACATCAATCACGTTTTTAAAGGAATTTTGTTTTGTGTTCCTTAATTGAATCCTTTGAAAATATGCCAGAAAGGTGAGGTACTTTTTTTTTTTCTTCTTTTCTATTCTGGCTCTTGATTACCCCTCCCTGAAAGGAACAGACATCAAATAATAGACAGACTATTACAGGAAACTTTCAATAGAAAAATGAAATCTCTCATTACTGAGATTTTTAAGGAACAACATTTTTACTTAAGTTATCTGGGATAGACACAACTTTGGAGTGTGCAACGGTAAAACCACTGGCGGAGCAGTTGCCTGTTTGATGACAGGTGTAAGCTCGAGAGCCACCCACATGCCCCTGCCTTCAGAGGAAAACTCGCTCTAACGAGTGGAGGTCAGCTAAAACCTTTCTTCTTTTCAACCCACTGTTCGTCCTCTCACTCCTTTTATGATTTTTCTCTCCTACCATGACAAACAGTCTTAATTGTGACACTTTTGATGCATATGAAGCAAAAATGGCCCAGATTAGCTCTAACTGCTGCACTCCAAATGTGTCAGTGTACTGGAACCTGATTTCTGCAGAGAAAACTTCAGCCTTCACTGCACAAAGCAAAACGCGGTTAAGAAATTTAGGAGTTTCATTCCAGTTAAGCAGAAGTGCAGCACTCTGAAAATGATGTTCGCTGCAATATGAGCACTTAAGTAATATAATTACGTCAACGCTTACCAAAGAATAACATAGCAGGAGTCAATTTTCTGCATCACTCTGTCACTGTATCCTGTACCTTTGGTGATCTGCATAACTTTTGGCTTTATCGTATTTGCCTGCCAAGCCCTCTCGAACAATTACACAGTCCAGTTATTTTAAGTAAAATAGATTTGTCACAATTCCCTCACTCTTTTTGCTGCTGCCGAACAATGGCAGGTGCGCAAAGGCAAGAAACTGCTTCAAACCCCACCTTGGCTCCACACAGAACGTGTGGAATGAAAATCGAGAGACAGAGCCAGATGATGCAGAGGCAACATCCTCTTTCCTTTATCGTCTTATCTCATTCCTCAAGGCAGCCAATCTCCTATCCCCTCCGCGCCAGTGACAGTAATCCTGTGCGAAGCAGTGTCACCATATAACCATTAAAGGGAAGCAGCAGTAGCAATAATACTCAAGGTGCCTTTCCTATCTTTCTTTTTAAAAAGATCAAACTTTAGGACATTCTGGGCAATAAGAATGGTTAGATGCGCTCTGTGAAATCGCATCTTTGTTGGAATAGGAAACAGGCAGAGATAGAGCTACTGGCAACTCTTCTGATTAAAAAAAAAATCATGCTGGCAATATTACAGCAAAAGATTACAGATAGTTATATACGTGTGTACAAGCACACAAACATAATTGAGAGACCAGAACAACATTGGCTTTTTTGGAGAAAGTACCATATGAAAAGATAATGAGTAAAAACTCTAGACAAGTAGTCCCTATAAACCCCCACACCTGGTAAGCCGCAGCTCCCATCTGCCATCCTCCTTGCTTTTCTCAGTGCAGTTTCCTTTGCGCAGAAATAGGGTATATTAGTGTCATCATCAGATCCAAGCACACTGTTGGGATTTAGATAATAATGCAACTGATCCCTCTTTGGGCTGTCAGCGTGAGCGTGTGGCACGCCGATGTGCAGACATGTGCAGAGATAACGCAAACTCAGAGGCATGGGCAAAACGCGTGCCTGAACACCAGCCTCTCCCAGCTTGAGCCCTCCATGGGCTCCTATAAATAGCTGTATTCTGACAAACAACACATGATGCTTTCCACACTCAGACAGTGAAACTGTCACGGGCACAGTAGCTTTAAGTGCCGTGTGAAGGGTGACTATACCACCAGCTCCTACCCAAACCCACCAGACACTTGTTCACTTGCAGGTCCCACTTGCATTGGCCATGCAGGTTTTAAACCCATCACCTCACTTCCAGTGACACTTCAGTGCCCCAGCACTCATCCACGGTCAGGAGCCAGGCACCGTTGCCCCTGTCCCGGTCCTGGCTGCTCCAGGCTGCTCCTACAGCCACCCTCAGGACCTCCAGTGGCTTTTCCTCCAGCTCCTTCCTCTTTTCATAGAATTGTAGAATTGTCTAGGTTGGAAGGGACCTTTCAGATCATTGAGTCCAACCATCAACTGACAAAAACATCACTAAACCATATTGCTAAGCACCAAGTCTACCTGTCTTTTAAATACCTCCAGGGATGGCAATTCTACCGCTTCCCTGGGCAGCCTGTTCAGGGATGCTTGATAACCCTTTCAGTGTAAAATTTTTTCCTAATATCTAGGCAACTTGAGGCCATTTCCTCTTGTCCTATCACTGGTTATCTGGGGGAAGAGACCAATCCCCACCTCCCTACAACCTCCTTTCAGACAGTTGCGGAGAGCGATAAGGTCTCCCCTCAGCCTCCTTTTCTCCAGGCTAAACAACCCCAGCTCCCTCAGCAGCTCCTCAGAAGACTTGTTCTCCAGACCCCTCACCAGCTTTGTTGCCCTTATCTGGACCTGCTCTGCACCTCAATGTCTTTCTTGTAGTGAGGGGCCCAAAACTCGACACAGCACTCAAGGTGGGGCCTCATCAGTGCTGAGTACAGGGGGATGATCACTTCCTTGGTCCTACTCACCACACTGTTCCTGATACAAGCCAGAAAGCTGTTGGCCTTCTTGGCCACCTGGGCACACTGCTGGCTCATATTCAGCCGGCTGTCAAACAACACCCCGAAGCCCTTTTCCATCAGGCAGCTCTCCAGCCACTCTGCCCCAATCCTGTAGCGCTGCATGGGGTTGTTGTGACCCAAGTGCAGGACCTGGCACTTGGCCTTGTTGAACCTCATACCATTGCCCTCGGCCCATTGATCCAGCCTGTCCAGATCCCTCTGCAAAGCCTTTCTACCCTCAAGCAGGTCGACACTCCCACCTAACTTGGTGTTGTCTGCAAACTTACTCAATCCCCTCGTCTAGATCATTGATAAGAATATTAAAGAGAACTGGCCCCAGTAGCGAGCCCTGGGGAACACCACTTGTGACTGGCCACCAAATGGGTTTAATTCTATTCACCATCACTCTCTGGACCTGGGTCTCCAGCCAGTTTTTTACCCAGTGGAGAGTACTCCCATCCAAGCCATGGGCAGCCAGTTTCTCCAGGAGAATGCTGCGGGAAACCATGTCAAAGGCTTTATTAAAGTCCAGGTAAACAACATCCACAGCCTTTCCCTCATCCATCAAGCGGCTCACCTTGTCATAGAAGGAGATCAGGTTTGTCAAGCAGGACCTGCCTTTCATGAACCCATGCTGATGGGGCCTGATCACCTGGTTGTCCTTTATGTGCTGCATAATGACACCCAGGATGATCTGTTCCATAACCTTTCCAGGCACAGAGGTCAGACTGACAGGCCTGTAGTTCCCTGGATTCTCCTTCCGTCCCTTCTTGTGGATTCCCTCCTTCTTCTAAGAATATTCCAGCTGCTGTTACAGCTACAAATTGTTCCTTGCTGCCTGCTGAACCAAGCACAAACAGACTCTTTCCATATCTTCCTTCTTCTCCTGGAGATGTCTACGGGCCTTATGTAGAGCAGAGTCCCATAAAGAAACTTCAGTATAACAATACTGAGGCCACTAATCATCAAGATCAGTTCTGGGTTGACAGCCTTCTTTTAAAATCCATTTGTATTTGCTACAGTGGCAAATTTTGTCCCTTGGGACAACTTGCTAGTATCACCTTTCCCTAGACAAAATACTGGGATTCAACACTGGCCTCTATAAATACAGACCTCAACTGCTCATGTATCTTCTTTGACAAGAATGACTATTAAGGTGATAAGATCTTAAAGCTTAAACAACCAGAGGACAGCTTATCAGAACACGCTAAATAACATATTTCCTGTCAACTAAAAGCTATTTTCCACCCCTGTGGAATAGAGCTAAGCAGATCCTAATTCCTATGAAAATATTGGTGTATACTTCCATGAGTCAGTTCAGAAACGCATCAGAGAAAAACGTTTCCACTAAAGGTTTTCCCCAGAAAGTCTTAGCCACATAGTTCACCCATGCAAAAAAGATATTAACTATAGACAGTGAAAAGCCAATTTTAACCACAATGCATTCAGTGCTTCTGTTAGATTTGGGAAGAACATTCTCAACAAGTCAACGACTCTAAATAGTTGAATTCTTTCTAACCTTCACACTTAAAATACAATTTATGTTTAATTATTTTCAAATTGGGGAAAGGTAACAAATAATCAGCTCCCCAGGGAATTATTTGGTTGGACTATCAATTTCAGAGGCAGCCAGACTCAGGACTTACAACTAGCGAGTCAATCTAAACAGCTACTTCATTTAGGTACTGCCAAAGTTCAAATCCACCCAAAAGACTTGCTAGAAACACTGCTTAAACACTGAGATAGGTGTCCATTGTCTCTTCTGCTTGGGCTTACCTTCTCCCAGTGGAAGCATCCACACGAGCACTACCACGTTGGTGACAAGACCCGATGGGAGCAAATCTGCACCCTTCTCAAGGGTCCTGAGGAGAACCAACTGTGCCACTTCTCACCTGGTTATAGGCTATGATTTCCACTAGGGAATATATACGCACCATCCTGACAATGCTTTGAAAGAAGCCCTAAGGGACAATTTATGCATTTTATATTACCTAATTCCTCTATTTAAAAAGTAAACAAAGTGAAAGAATCCAAGTGGAAGAATCTCTGTCCCTTGTCTCTGAATGTGATTACCCCTTGGCTTCTGAGCCCAGCTCCACATCTGACAACTGTCTGGACCCCTGACTCCTGCAGTTTGGCTTCTACTGTGTCACAACTTCGCTGGGAACCGGGAAGGTAGTTCCTTCTCCTCCAAACATAATAAAATGCTGTTTAGTACAGGTTTGTACAAATTTGATCCCGCGAGAAGGGTAAAACTGAACAAAGGAGAAGTGGCTGGTAGAGTGGCCTGGGTCCCAAGTGGACAGGGGTGCCGGGCTCGGGCCCCACACAAGCTCTGGCTCTACAAGCTAGATTTGTGCAACTCTCTGCACCAGCACTTGATCCAGAAAACTTGTCAGTTAATGCAGAGTCCTTTCTTTGTGGAGAAATTCATGGCACCTAATTTAGGTGGCCTGTGTTTTACTGCTAAGGTTGGAAATATATTAAAGCAAAGTAAAGCTATCCATAGCGACCCAAAAGCATACAGCTTTGATCTTAACCCCATAACTGGCTAGCACTCCAAGTCTCTTTCTTCTGTTCCTCCAGCTGCTAAGCAGAACCTGGTACTTTTTTGTTAATTGTTTTCTATTTTTATTTTTCCTGTCTTCAGGGTTCTCTAATTCCTTCTGTACCCTACTCCCCTCATCCCCTTCACTAACAGTGATACCCAGCTTTATTTAGTCAGCAAATTTAAAGTGTACCCCAGTTTTATATTTTGAGGTGTTTCAGGGTACCAGGAAAATAAGACATGACCTAGAAGCTAGGGAGGTAGCTTATCACCTGCCTCCGTTCTCTGCAGTCAGAGAATCACAGCCTGGCTGA